>NC_084821.1:30380158-30735158 GCF_958449725.1 Rosa rugosa | reverse complement strand
GCATGAGCTAGGCCCATTTATAAGCACTTCTGGATTCAAAAACCCGTCATGAACGTTGTCCCCTTCCTAGACACCATCTCACATAGGATATTCTTACTAGGATGTAAAAGGTCCTAAGTGTGTTAGACAGTTCAATGAATGTTAATAAAGGCCGCCCTCAACCTTAAGGGACCTGAACTAGGTACCAAAAAGGGGTTTAGGCCAATATTAATAAACACGACTTCACCTATTCCTTCTTTAATTTACAACTCACAATTAAACTCGTATTCAACAATAAAAAAAACAACCTAGTTAATTTAAACTAAGTATCAAACAGTTTATATACAATAATTAAAAACAAAAACAAGTGATTTTTCAATTCCCCGGCAACGGCGCCAAAAATTGATACGCTCAAAGCAAGCGCATAATTTAACCCTGAAAACATCGTTAGTAGTATAAGCAAATAGGGATCGTTCTATTCCGGGGATTGAGGGTACACCTGTCATTGTCAAAAAATAAATAAAGAATTAAAATAATAAAGTAAAAAGTATTATGTACAAAAATAAAATAAAGAATAAAAATATATACAAGTTAATATAAAAAAGGGGGGTTTTGAGATTATAGAATTGGAATTAAAATTAAATGAAATAAAGAAAGTGTAAAAACACATATACAAGGGTGGAACACAAGAAACAAAGATCAAAACTACAATCATATGAATGAAATCCAATTACAATTCCTATAGTTGATTATCTATGTCATGAGAAATAAGTTGACCATGTGAAACATTCGAAGCAAATGATTTCCCATATTTTACTTTCCTTGAATATTTAATCTAAGTGAAAGCACCTAAATTAAACCTATTGAACATGCAATCATAGTCTAGAAAACTAGCTAATCAAGAACACATTCAATGCATGAAGAACAAAGAAAGGATGTCAACCAAAGTGCACAACCTAGTATGAAAAAGTCCATCTATTTGCAATCCTCCTTAATTGATTTCGACTTTTGTCCAAAGCCTTTACTACTTAAATCTAGCACCAATTACATGCATATATCCTAAGTTGGCCATCAAAGAACACATACATATAAAAGTTTTCCATAATCCAAAATCAATTAAGCAATCTCACATAAGCAACATAAAAATCAACATAAAGAAATCACAATTTTTATTCAAACATAGAAATTGGGCTTAAACTTTGCCCTTAATGTTATTGTTAACTAGAAACAAATTCCTACGAAATTAAATAAGGAAAAAGAATGAATTACACCGTGAGTTGGAGATGGAGATGGAGTGCTTGAAACGTTGAAATCTTGAATCTTGGAAGCAAGCCTTCAAGGTGGACGATGGAGGATATGATATTCCCGGCTCCTTCTTCTTCTTCTTCTTCTTACTTGAAAACGCAGAATTTTGCAACTAGAGAATGGAGAGAAAAATGGAATGGAAATGGAGAGACAAAGAAGATGAAATGGATGAAGGAATTTTTTGGGAAAATGGAAAGGAAATGGAAAGACAAAGAAAATGGAATGGATGAAGGAATTTTTGGGAAAATGGAAAGGAAATGGAAAGACAAAGAAAATGGAATGGATGAAGGAATGTTTTAGAGTGAGAGGAGAAGGTGTTTATATAGGGAAGAAAAAGAAGAGTGAAATGATAAATGGAAGAAAAATAATGAAAGTGGTTTGTAAAATATGGAAAAGATGGAGTAATGATGAAATGAAAGCAAGGCATGAAGGTGCAGAAGTATGGAAGTGATGATGATCTATTGGAGCAGAAAAATATATCCAAGGAAAAAGAGAAAAGCATCTAGCTTTCTTCATGTGGGTAGGAAACTTGAACATGTGGTGTTGAGCTGTTTTTAGATCAGTTTCTGCCCCTTTATTCCTTCAATTATTTCTCCAACAGGACTTCAGATTTGGCTCGTGACTTCTTCATATGAAATGATCTACCATGAGTGTAGATCATTTTGGTAAAATTTCAGAATTTATTTCCATGCCTTTGGGCTGGAAATGCTGCTGGACCTCTTACAGGTCCAGTTTTCCAGTTTTGCTTCTGCAGGAAATTGGGCTGACTGTTTGAAGGCCTTCCACTCAATTATAGCTCTGGCACTCTTCATAAGAAATGATCCTTAGGATGTGTAGAATGGATCTGGAAAGTTTCAGCTCATTTGAAGTTCATTTGGTCCGGCGGCCGCTCCTTCTTCCTTGCTTGGCTTGGTTTCTCCTAGCCGGAGTAGGAAAATGTGTAAAATTGACATTTTAGTACATTTCCATTTTTCTCCACCATTTATAGGTAAGTGTGGACCTAATGCTCATTTCACCATCATTTACTCCAATGTACCTAAGAAAATAGAAATTGAGTTAAAAATCGATTCGTTAAGGAATTAACTAAGCAAAATGTGAGGAATTAACTATTAAAATACCACTTTAAAGTGCTCCTATCACTTACAACTTGGAATCAATTAAGTTATTAACTTTGTTTATGACATTTCCATGACAAAAATAAAATACTTGTACATAACTTTCAATTGTAAATTGGTCTATTTTCTTACTTCTCTTACTTGTACAAAATTTGGAAGTCTCTTTTGTTGCATTGTGAATAGTGACGTTTTTGTATAAAATATTAATTTGTATTTCTTGTATTTTGTAATTTACTAACTTGTGTACTTCTTAATGTTGTTCAGGATATCCATGAATGACCGAGCCTTCTAAAATCCCTAGTGTACGAGAGATTGAAGAAAGACTTGCTCGTTTGAAGAATCCTCCACAACTTGAGTACAGAAGACCTTCCTCTTTGTCATTCAAAAATTACAAATTTAACGAGCAAGGGAAGAGGATCTATTCTTCTGAGGAGTCCACATCACCTACACCTACTCCATCTCCTCCTTCACGTTCACCTTCACCTGTGATTTCATCTAACTCTACACCACCACCTTCACCACCACCTGAAGAAGTTCACGAAGAGAGAATGGCATCCATTAGGGAACTATCCACAGCAACAGTTGAGGGAGGACCCCCTACAGGCATTGTGTACCCTGCCCCTGCTGCAGGAAGAAATGCAGAGTTTGAGCTGAAGAGTGGACTATTGCACCAACTCCCTATGTTCCATGGGCTTCCTATGGAGGACGCCAACAAGCATCTTAGAGCATTTCAGGTTGTGTGTTCTAACATGCAACCACAGGGAGCAGATGAGAACATTCTGAAGATGAAGGCATTTCCATTCTCCTTAGCTGACAGAGCCAAAGATTGGCTATATGAGATTCCTGCTGGACGTATCACCTCTTGGGAAACAATGAGGAAGGCCTTCTTGGAAAAATACTTTCCAGCTTCAAAGGTCATCACACTCAGGAAGAAGCTCAGTGGAATTGAACAAGCTCCAGATGAGTCCTATTCCGCCTATTTTTAGAGGTTCAATTCCCTACTTGCCCAATGTCCTCAACATCAGATGAAGGATGAGACCCTACTGACATGCTTTTATGAGGGACTCTTACCCTTAGAGAGGCAAATGCTTGATGCTGCAGCTGGAGGAGCTTTTGTGGACAAGTCACCTGCAGCTGGAAAGGAACTTATTGAAAATCGTGCCCTAAACACTCAACAGTATGAGGGTGTGAGACAGACCACTCGTAGGGTCAATGAGGTGAGCACTAGTCCTGCCATTGCGGATCAATTGAGCAAACTCACCCTTCTTGTGAACAAGGTAGCGACTATTCAAGGCCAAGGAGGACCTTCTGCTTGTGGGGTATGCTTTACCCAAGGACATCCTACGGATCAATGTCCTCAACTAAGTGAGAGTGGTGGTTGGGAGTCTGTGAATGCCATAGGAGGCTATCAAGGGAACCAAGGGGGTCCCCAACGTCCAAGGTATGATCCATATTCGAATACCTATAACCCTGGATGGAGGGATCACCCCAACTTCAAGTGGACCAACAATGAGAATGTTCAGAATCCTCTTGGTGGGAGTTTCCAACGTCCTCAAGGACCTTCTTTTCAAAGGCCTTACATGCCTCCTCAACACAACTCAGGGAATTCAAACTCCTACTATGATAAGACTATTGAGGCATTGACTAATTCTACTCAGGCATTGACTAGTGCCACACAGACTTTGATGCAAGGACAACAGACCCACACCAAGGACATTGCTGAACTCAAAAAGCAGATGGGACAAGTGGTGGACTTCATGACCAAGTTTCATGAAACTGGTAGGCTTCCGAGCAACACAATTCCAAACCCAAAAGGAGGCTCTGAAGGCCCACCCAACTGAGGACGAGAGGAAACCAAGTCTAGGCTGAAAGACTATAAACATTAAGCGCTGCTTGGGAGGCAACCCAATTCAGAAGTAGCTGTGGAGGAGCCTTCAACGCAGATTTGCTCTTTTTCCTCCCTACTTCTTTATTTTATGCTTTTTGTTTGTCTTTGAACTTTATTTTCGTAAATTCCATCTCTATATGCTTAAGTGTTTCATTGCATGCTTATAATTGATTACATTGAGGACAATGCAATATTTAAGTGTGGGGGAAGGGATTTACATTTTTGTTTTGAGTCATATATATTGAAAAATACAAAAAAAAAATCGAAAAATGTCATAAAAATAAAAATTTCGTTGCTTTTGTTTTTGTTTTGAGTCTTAGGATGCCCTTTCAACTGTCTAGGATGATTCTATATCTCTGAAATCATGACTAAAAGAGGATCACAAAATTGAGATGACTTAAAATGGTATTCTTTGGTTAATTGAGATATATGAAAAATATGTGCCTTGTAGTGGATATGGATTTCGAAACTTTGGTACAGAATATGAGCATGTTAAGATGAGTTTGATTCATATAAACCCATGTGAGATAATTGTGCCAGGTCCCTTTTTCTTGGAGTGAATGAAATATATATTCTTAATTTCTTGGCGATGTTTTGATGATCTCATTATTCTTTCATCTTGATTGACTACTTGCCATAGATTAAGTTTGATGGACTAGAGAATGCTAGAATTCGCTCTTGTGCTTGTTGAGACGTGATATCAATATATGGCCCTGATTCTGGAAGGGATAGAGGCACCCTAGGAACTACCACCATTGCCAAATGAACCTGTGTCCCTAATTGTGCCCGTCGTGGGACTCCCCTAGATAAACCCCTTTGAGCCTACGTTAAGCCTTTTCTTTCATCACCCTTAAAATCTTTAACCTAAGCCTTAGTATAGCTATAACCCTACCCTTTGTCCTAAGGACTTAGTGGAGCTAAATTGAGACTTTACTTGAAGAATTTTGACGTCAATTTTGAAGAATAAGAAGAGGTGAAGGTTCAAGTGTGGGGGTAAACTTGTCCATGAATGAAAAATGTATGAAAAAGCCGAGAAAAAGAAAAAGGAAAAAATGAAAATATGTAAACGGCTAAGAAAAAGAAAAGAGAATATGTTTATGGACTTTAGTACCTCATACTTAGTGATCTCGGAGTTTGCTTTGAATTGAAGGCCCACTACAGAAAAATTTGGCCTTTGTCCATTTCACTAGATTCAAGGGAAGTTTACAATGAAGATTGGGCCCAACATGAAGACATTAGGCCCCTTTATAACACCCCCATGGGATTGTGACGTTTTTGCATACTTGGTGGATTTCTAGAGGACTCTCTACATTTACATAAGCTCTACTAGGTTTTTAGGACACTTTGTTAAATTCCTTACCCTTCGTTTCTTTAAACCTTGAGCCATGGCCCCATTACAACCCTTGAGAAGACCTTCTTGATCCTTAAGATGGGACAGCCCTTGATGTGGAGATGAGTTGCAAGAGTTGAACCTATGGCTTGGGTCCATCTGTGCAAGTAGTTGATATCCTTCATGAGATCTTTAAAGAAAATTATACTTGTGCTTTCGTTTCTTGCATTATGTGATATACTTCCTATCTTTCACATATACTTGAGTGTATAAGCTTTTAAGCATTACCATGATCTGAGAGAAGAAAGAGTGGATATACCTTGTGAGGAATTGAATCAAACTTGTTTGAAGCATGCTTAACAGAAACCATCACCATTGTTCCAACCAAGTCCTACTTGTGTATATGTGAATTATGTGTTTTAATTAACTCTCGAATGCCTAAACATTTATTCTTGGTAAAGTGCTAATCTTGGTGTTGTGAAAGTAAGAGATTGCTGAGACAAATAGTTGAAGGGCAATAGAGTTTTTGTTTGTTTGAGTCTTTAATTTTCGTTGAGTCTTAGTGTGTGTCTTTGTTTGATTTTGCTAAGGGACTAGCAAAAGCTAAGTGTGGGGGAATTTGATAGGAGCATTTTAATGCGACGTTTTAACTGCATTTCCTTACATTTCTTGCGTCATTTCCTTAGTAAAACTCTGTTTAGGAAAGTTTCCATTCTTTGATTGGGAAAGTTCCTATTTGTAGAAAGTTTCTATTTTTGTAGTTTCTATTTATCATTTTTAGTAAGTTTCCATTTTCAGTAGTTTCTATTTTTCATTTTTAGAAAGTTTCCCATTTTCAGTTTTGGTAAGTTTCTATTTTTCGAATTAGGAAAGTTTCTATTTCTCATACTAGTTTCTATTTTCAGGACCTCCGAGTTCAAAAGTGGAAATGAACACACAAATGGAAGGAGGAGCTTGCGATCACCAAGGGGAACAAAAATGAAGAACATTGGACCACACATTTGAGCAGAAATGAAGAAACAAGCTTTCCTACTGCAACCAGGAAACCCTGCGAACTGGAGGAGAGCTTACCAATGAAGTTTCCAACGCAACTATGAAAAGAAATGAAAGAAATGAAGTGTTTTGCGTTGGAAAATATGAAGACTTGAAGATGAAGCAACGTGGCCCAAGAACTCTCAAGAATTAAGTGGATTTTCGGCAAAATGGACCAAGGCCCATCTAAGCCCATGACATTAGGGTTTGAGACGCAAAACCCTAACCCTAGAGATGTTTTGCCGTGAAAACCAAAGAGAGAAACAAGGAGATGGCGTGAGAATCAAGAAGAACCTAGAAGATTTCGGTTGAGATTTTCTAGGGCTATTTTTATGGAAAGAGATTTACTTGGAGACAAACCCTAGAAAATTGCCGTCCAAGTCAAGAGAAACCCTAGAGAAGTTGCCGTCTGATACGTGCAAAAGCATCGCCAATTTAAACCCTGAAAAATATCATCGTTAGTATAGAGCAAATAGGGTATCGTTCAAAACCGGGGATTGAGGGTGCTAACATGTGAGAACAAATTAAAGGGAAAGAATATACAATTTACGAAAATTAAAGAACAAACATACAAGTTTTACGAAAATATTACAAGTTTACAAGAACAAGCATGCACAAATTTCGATCAAACAAAGAAACAACAAAGAATTACAGGGAGAGCATACATACATGTTACGAATTAGAGAGCAAAGGATTGAGAGAAAGAAACCAAAATCACAAGTATATATAGGCAATTCGAAAATAAGAGAGAAAACTAAGTTAGAAAAGGTTTTGGAATCCCGCTCCTATTTAAATACAATTTACAAATCCATATCACAAAGGGAATCCATATACAACAAGGATTACTAATTATTATCTACTTAGAATTACTTAATCTACAAGAAAACAAAATCCCTAAAAAACACCAAGGGAATCCCTAAATTTTAGCAATCCCTAAAAAACACAAAACAAATCCCTAAAAACCACTAAATTAATTCCTAGAAAATACTAACACATATTTACTATTCACGGAGACACTATTCACGAATTTAAAAACATTTTTTTTATTTATTTTATTTTCTAAGTTAACATGCTACCTAAAAACTCTAAGTTAATTTTAATTATTTACAAATATACAAAAACACATAACATAAAGATGGGGGGGTTTTAAAGATTTAAACTATAAATTTCGAAAACAAATAAAAGATTAAAAACATTTTATTTACATAGGTGGGAAAAGAAGAATTTTTGGAAAACAATTTATCAAGAACCTTTCAAGAACAACATATTCATGCATCCCTTAATCTTGTAATTACCATGGAAAGATATCAACCAAGAAACAAAGTTACAAGCGCCCAATGTCCCTTATATGACTTCCCTTTACGCAATTGATCGACGAAGCGCCAAACCAACATATTTCAAATGCAAGTATCACACAATCGAAGCGACTCATAATCTCATGCATTCAAATCATTAAGAGCAAGTGAAAGTTTAGTCAATAAACATGCAAATTCAAGTACTCGAAGCGAATCTTTTCATTACATGCATAATCTGATCTCGACCTTTGTACAAAGCCTTTACTACTATATCGAATTAGGGTCACGAAGCGTTTTACCTAATTACTAGCTCCAATTACATGCAATCACTCTAAGTTTGCAACCAAAGAACAAGAACATGCAAAAGTTATCTATAAAACAAAACCAGATTATCATTCCATATTTCGGCAATTAATCAAGATCAAGAACACATAAACACATCAATCATAGAAAAGAACATCCAAATCGCATCCAAAAATCAGAAAGTTATATCATGGTTTCGGTTTTACACATAAGGAAAACAAAACAGAAAATACAAATACAAGAACACTAAACCGTGAAGAAAACATAGGGAAGATGGTATGAACAACCCTTGACTACGTCCCAAGGTCCAAAGCAGATCCAAGGCAGCAACACAAGGTAGAATTCACGGCTAGGATGGAGGATGGCACGGCTAGGAACTTGTAGATGCAAAAACCTGAAACTCAAGAGCAAACCGGTGAGAAACGAAATTGTGGAGAATAAATTGTCAACCTTGAGACGTCTAATACACAAGGTATATATAGGAGAACGTCCCAAGGCACTCCCAATTCGTTTCTACTTGGTTTCTCCAAAGTTGTGTTGATTTAGGACTTGTTTGGCACAAAGCAGATTTCCGGCAGACTTGACCTCAGTGCACTAAAACGGCCATAACTTCCTCTAGAAAATAGATATCGACGAGCCGTAAAAAGTTCTGGAAACTAGACATCTGTAGCTTTCCAACCATATAAAGATCATAATTTTCTGAGCTCTGAGCGATTTTCTATGCTCCGTTGAAGTTGACTAATCTGCACAGGCAGTAATCCGAATCTGTAATGGATTTGACTTTTAAAGCTTAACTTAAGTCCAACTCGATTTTCCTTCACATCACATGCCTCTCACATGTCTTCCACGCCTTATTGAAGAATGAAACGTCAAGAACTCCCTAGAACCTTCAAGAATCTCACGGTAATTCCAATCCATACTCAACTAGAAATCCAAACTCCACATTGCTTTGAAATCCGAATTCCTTGTGCTTTCTCTTCCATGTGCACGGCATATGATCTTCTTGAGACTTCTAGATACTTCATGAACGTTCCAAGGCTCTCCTAGTATGAGTAGAACTCCATATGCAAGTAGGTTTCCTAGTTGAATACTGCTTCCTTTTCCGAGATGCTTCTACACTCTTCCGGAACCTTCTTGAGTAATCCTTATCCAACAGGGACTCCTTATCACACTAGGTTTCCTTATCTGAGTAGAATTGGGTTTCCTTGTCCAAGTAGAACTCCTACTCCAACTGGGATTCCTTTTCCAAGTTAAACTGGGAAAACTTCCATTTCTTCATTTTTCTTCATTTCTGCGCCACTTATGCCTTCCTTAGCCATTTTTGGACTTTGAGACTCCATTTACACCTGTAAAACACTAACTAAGTTAAATTGATCAAGATAAAGGAAATAACTTAGCAAAATATAGGGTTTAAACATTATAAACGTCGCATTTTATGCTCCTATCACCGTCCAAAATGAAGAGAGAAACTAGGGTTTTGCCGTGGGAAAAATCAGAAAATAAAAAGAGATTTCGATGGAGATTTTTGAGGGAGAAATAAAAGGAAAGAGAAGATGTGTTGAACACAAAAAGCTCCCAAAAGGTGACTAGATTCATTCCTAGAATCTCTAAAGGAGTTTTGGCCGAAATACAAGAGATAAAATCAGATTATTGTCATGGTATTTCGGCAAGAAAATCAAGGGAAATATTCTAGGAAATTATGTGATTGGTTGAGACACATCATAGGGCTTACTTGGCAAGATTTCATTGGAGGGAATTATGTGGAGTTAACAAGAATTGCCGTGAGTTTCTCTAGGGTTTTACACGGCCTTGGAGACCAAGAAGCCGTCCCCTATATATTCCTCTCTTCTCTCAACGTCAAGGGTTCCCACTTTTGCGTTTTACAACTTTAGAAAAAATCAGAAAACTCTCTCTAGCCTAGCCGTGTTCTTCTCCATCCTCTAGGGCAACCACGAAGTTCAAGCAAGGCCAAGGAAGAAGAGGACAAGCCGTGCACATCATCCATCACCATCCTTGAAGATTGCTTTCGAAATTCAAGAGACCATTCATCCCATCTTCATCACGGTGTAATCCGATTCTCCTTGTAACCTTTGCTTTGTAATTTTCGTTGGTTATGCCCTAGTTGACACATGTGTTTGAACAATTTTCGAATTCTGAAATTCTATGATTAATTGTTAATTTTCAGATTCATGTTTTGCGATTTATGGTTGCTTATGTGTGAGTGTTTGATTAAATTTGCATGATAGAAATCTTTTGTATGTTAATCTTAAAGGGTTCGAAACTTTTAGGGTTTTTATATAATTGGTGCTACGAATTTAAGAATATGAATCAACTTTTTGGTTTTGTGTTCTTAAATCAATAAGTAGTAAAGGTTTTGTACAAAAACCGAATTTAATCAAAGAAGATTGCAATTAGGTGGACTTTTTCATACTAAGTTGCACATTTGAATTGATAGCCTTTCTAGATGCTTATTGCGTTAAACATGTATGATTGACTAGCTTTCTAGGGCTTGAATGCATGTTTGATAGGATTAGTCTATGTGCTTTCACTTAGATTAATTAGCGTTGAAAGTAAAATATGGGAAATTGTTTGCTTTGAACATTTCACATGATCAATTCCTCTTGCATGACTATGATGAACAATGATGAACTTGAATCAACTTTAATCATATGTTTCGATTTTGATCTTTGTTCTTGCATTCCATTTGTATTTTTATGTTTTAGCATTTTAATTGTTTTGTTAACTTAGTTTAATTTTCGAAGAAAACCAAAATCAAAAATACCCCCCTTGTTTCGTAAATAGTGTATATGTGTGTGAATATTATACTTTGTTTTAATTTTAATTGTTTAATTGTTTGTCAATGACAGGTGTACCCTCAATCCCCGGAATAGAACGATCCCTATTTACTTTATACTACTAATCACATTTCAGGGTTAAATTATGCGCTTGCTTTGAGCGTATTAAATCATGACTAAAAGAGGATCACAAAATTGAGATGACTTAAAATGGTATTCTTTGGTTAATTGAGATATATGAAAAATATGTGCCTTGTAGTGGATATGGATTTCGAAACTTTGGTACAGAATATGAGCATGTTAAGATGAGTTTTGATTTATAAAGCCAATGTGAGATATTTGAGCCATGTTCCTTTTTCTTGGAGTGAAATGAAAAATATATTCTTAATTTCTTGGCGATGTTGATGATCTCATTATTCTTTCATCTTGATTGACTACTTGCCATAGATTAAGTTTGATGGACTAGAGAATGCTAGAATTCGCTCTTGTGCTTGTTGAGACGTGATATCAATATATGGCCCTGATTCTGGAAAGGATAGAGGCACCCTAGGAATTACCACCATTGCCAAATGAACCTGTGTCCCTAATTGTGCCCGTCGTGGGACTCCCCTAGATAAACCCCTTTGAGCCTACGTTAAGCCTTTTCTTTCATCACCCTTAAAATCTTTAACCTAAGCCTTAGTATAGCTATAACCCTACCCTTTGTCCTAAGGACTTAGTGGAGCTAAATTGAGACTTTACTTGAAGATTTTTGGCGTCAACAATGAAGGATAAGAAGAGGTGAAAGTTCAAGTGTGGGGGAATGTTGTCCATAAAGAAAAAAATATGTGAAAGCCGTGAAAAATGAAAAAGAAAAGAAAAAGAAAATGCATACGGCTAAAACGAAAGGAAAGAAAGAAAAATATATGTGTATGGATTCTAGTCCCCCATACTAAGTGATTTAGGAGTTTGTTTTGAATTGAAGGCCCACTATAGAAAAATTTGGCCTTTGTCCATTTCACGAGAGATCAAGGGAAGTTTACAATGAAGATTGGGCCCAACATGAAGACATTAGGCCCCTTTATAACACCCCCATGGGATAGTGACGTTTTGGCATACTTGGTGGATTTCGAGAAGTCTCTCTACATTTACATGAGCTCTACTAGGTTTTTAGGACACTTTGATAAATCCTTACCTTTCAATTCTTTAAACCTTGAGCCTTGGCCCCATTATAACCCTTGAGAAGACCTTCTTGATCCTTAAGATGGGACAGCCCTTGATGTGGAGATGAGTTACAAGAGTTGAACCTATGGCTTGGGTCCATCTGTGCAAGTAGTTGATATCCTTCATGAGATCTTTAAAAGAATAAATATATGTGCTTTCGTTTCTATATATATGTGATACACTTTGTTTATCTTTCACATATAATTGAGTGTATAAGCTTTAAGCATTGCCATGATCTGAGAGAAGAAAGAGTGGATATACCTTGTGAGGAATTAAATCAAACTTGTTTGAAGCATGCTTAACAGAAACCATCACCATTGTTCCAACCAAGTCCTACTTGTGTATATGTGAATTATGTGTTTTAATTAACTCTCGAATGCCTAAACATTGATTCTTGGTGAAGTGCTAATCTTGGTGTTGTGAAAGTAAGAGATTGCTGAGACAAATAGTTGAAGGGCAATAGAGTCTTTGTTTGTTAGAGTCTTTAATTTTCGTTGAGTCTTAGTGTGTGTCTTTGTTTGATTTTGCTAAGGGACTAGCAAAAGCTAAGTGTGGGGGAATTTGATAGGAGCATTTTAATGCGACGTTTTAACTGCATTTCCTTACATTTCTTGCGTCATTTCCTTAGTAAAACTCTGTTTAGGAAAGTTTCCATTCTTTGATTGGGAAAGTTCCTATTTGTAGAAAGTTTCCATTTTTCTTAGTTTCTATTTTCCATTTTTAGAAAGTTTCTATTCTTGTAGTTTTAATTTCTCATTTCTGGCAAGTTTCTATTTTTCATTTTTTAGTAACTTTCTATTTTTCATTTTTGGTAAGTTTCTATTTTTCGAATTAGGAAAGTTTCTATTTCTCATACTAGTTTCTATTTTCAGGACCTCCGAGTTCAAAAGTGGAAATGAACACACAAATGGAAGGAGGAGCTTGCGATCACCAAGGGGAACAAAAATGAAGAACATTGGACCACACATTTGAGCAGAAATGAAGAAACAAGCTTTCCTAGTGCAACCAGGAAACCCTGCGAACTGGAGGAGAGCTTACCAATGAAGTTTCCAACGCAACTATGAAAAGAAATGAAAGAAATGAAGTGTTTTGCGTTGGAAAATATGAAGACTTGAAGATGAAGCAACGTGGCCCAAGAACTCTCAAGAATTAAGTGGATTTTCGGCAAAATGGACCAAGGCCCATCTAAGCCCATGACATTAGGGTTTGAGACGCAAAACCCTAACCCTAGAGATGTTTTGCCGTGAAAACCAAAGAGAGAAACAAGGAGATGGCGTGAGAATCAAGAAGAACCTAGAAGATTTCGGTTGAGATTTTCTAGGGCTATTTTTATGGAAAGAGATTTACTTGGAGACAAACCCTAGAAGATTGCCGTCCAAGTCAAGAGAAACCCTAGAGAAGTTGCCGTCCAAAATGAAGAGTGAAACTAGGGTTTTGCCGTGGGAAAAATCAGAAAATAAAAAGAGATTTCGATGGAGATTTTTGAGGGAGAAATAAAAGGAAAGAGAAGATGTGTTGAACACAAAAAGCTCCCAAAAGGTGACTAGATTCATTCCTAGAATCTCTAAAGGAGTTTTGGCCGAAATACAAGAGATAAAATCAGATTATTGTCATGGTATTTCGGCAAGAAAATCAAGGGAAATATTCTAGGAAATTATGTGATTGGTTGAGACACATCATAGGGCTTACTTGGCAAGATTTCATTGGAGGGAATTATGTGGAGTTAACAAGAATTGCCGTGAGTTTCTCTAGGGTTTTACACGGCCTTGGAGACCAAGAAGCCGTCCCCTATTTATTCCCCTCTTCTCTCAACGTCAGGGGTTCCCACTTTTGCGTTTTACAACTTTAGAAAAAATCAGAAAACTCTCTCTAGCTTAGCCGTGTTCTTCTCCATCCTCTAGGGCAACCACGAAGTTCAAGCAAGGCCAAGGAAGAAGAGGACAAGCCGTGCACATCATCCATCACCATCCTTGAAGATTGCTTTCGAAATTCAAGAGACCACATCACCTTTTCGTTCATCACCATCTCCATCTCTTGGTGTAATTCGATTCTTCCTTGTAACCTTTGCTTTGTAATTTTCGTTGGTTATGCCCTAGTTGACACATGTGTTTGAATAATTTTCGAATTCTGAAATTCTATGATTAATTACTAATTTTCAGATTCATGTTTTGCGATTTATAGTTGCTTATGTGTGAGTGTTTGATTAAATTTGCATGATAGAAATCTTTTGTATGTTAATCTTAAAGGGTTCGAAACTTTTAGGGTTTTTATATAATTGGTGCTACGAATTTAAGAACATGAATCAACTTTTTGGTTTTGTGTTCTTAAATCAATAAGTAGTAAAGGTTTTGTACAAAAACCGAATTTAATCAAAGAAGATTGCAATTAGGTGGACTTTTTCATACTAAGTTGCACATTTGAATTGATAGCCTTTCTAGATGCTTAATGCGTTAAACATGTATGATTGACTAGCTTTCTAGGGCTTGAATGCATGTTTGATAGGATTAGTCTACGTGCTTTCACTTAGATTAATTAGCGTTGAAAGTAAAATATGGGAAATTGTTTGCTTTGAACGTTTCACATGATCAATTCCTCTTGCATGACTATGATGAACAACGATGAACTTGGATTAATTTTAATCATATGTTTCGATTTTGATCTTTGTTCTTGCATTCCATTTATATTTTTATGTTTTAGCATTTTAATTATTTTGTTAACTTAGTTTAATTTTCAGAAAAACCAAAATCAAAAATCCCCTTTTAATTCGTAAATAATGTGCATATGTGTAAATATTATACTTTGTTTTAATTTTAATTGTTTAATTGTTTGACAATGACAGGTGTACCCTCAATCCCCGGAATAGAACGATCCCTATTTATTTTATGCTACTAATGACATTTCAGGGTTAAATTATGCGCTTGCTTTTAGCGTATCAATTTTTGGCGCCGTTGCCGGGGATTGAAAAATCATTTGTCACTTTGTGAATATATTGTGTTGTTTATATTGTGACCGAAAAAAAAATTACTTGTTAATTATTTTGTAATTGTCGAAAATTAGTTAATTAATTACTTAGGTTGTTATTTTTATTGTTGAACACGAGTTTAATTGTTAGTTGTAAATTAAAGAAGGAATAGGTGAAGTCGTGTTTATTAATATTGGCCTAAACCCCTTATTGGTACCTAGTTCAGGTCCCTTAAGGTTGAGGGCGGCCTTTATTAACATTCATTGAACTGTCTTCACACTTAGGACCTTTTATATCCAAGTAAGTATAGCCTATGTGGGATGGTGTCTAGGAAGGGGACAACGTTCATAACGGGTTCTGGATTCAGAAGTGCTTACAAATGGGCGTAAACCTCAATGAGGGAGTAGCCTATGCCAAAATGGATCCTACCTCTTGTGTTCGCCCTCCCCTACCTGGCCATTTCAGTAAGGTTGCCCAAAGGATGTAGGAGGGACTTAGTGTCTAGACGATTATACTTGGGCCGCACGTCCACTTGATTTACCGCTTGGAATTAGATTTGATATCAATAATATTTATGACAAAAGAAAATGTAAGAAATTGTTGTGACACTTAAGGTATATTGGATTAAACATAATCTCGGAAAGGAAGCTGTTACAGCCCATTGCACTCTGAGATTCCCTGTTCCCGTACCTAAGTGTTGAAAATAATTTTAAAAATAAAAGAAGAAAAAGAGAAAAGAAACCGAAAAAAAAAAAAAAAAAAAAAGATAAATAAATGAATAGTGACGTTTTGTACTTTGTGTGAAAGTTTTGTATGTTTTGTGTCTAATTATACTTAAAGAAAATAAAATGGAGTTATAAATTTTGTTAATTACTTAATTGTTGTGAGTATGTAAAATCGTATGAGTAGACAAGGGCCCTTTTGTTAACATTGGCCTTAACCCTTCATTCGTACCTTTCTAAGGTCGTATGAGGTTGAGGGCGGCCTTTATTAACATTTGGAGAACAGTTTAACACATGAGTAATTTCCAAGCTGAGTAAGGGGCATTACAGATGGTGTCTTAGGTTGAGACCCTGGGTGATGGGTTCAAATTGGATCTCAGAGATACTACAGACTGTGCGTAAACCACAATGTGGAAGTAGCCAATAGGGGCGTAAACCTCAATGAGGGAGTAGCCTCCGTAGTATCACCAAAATGAGTCCTCCCTCTCACTTACCTCTTAATCTGGCTATCTGGCCTTCTGAAACAAAGGAAAGTGACTTATGTCTAAGCGACTATCCCTATATCGTAGCTCACCAATAGTAGTGGTTTCTATTGGGCTCGACTTACAACTTGGAATCAATTGAGTTATTAACTTTGTTTATGACATTTCCATGACAAAAATAAAATACTCGTACATAACTTTCATTTATAAATTGGTCTGTTTTCTTACTTCTCTTACTTGTACAAAATTTGGAAGTCTCTTTTGTTGCATTGTGAATAGTGACGTTTTTGTATGAAAATATTAACTTGTATTTTGTTTATTTTCGTAAGTTACTCACTTTTGTACATCTTAATGTTGTTCAGGAATTCCATGAATGTCCGAGTCCTCTAAAATCCCTTCCATACAAGAGATTGAAGAAAGGCTCGCTCGTTTGAAAAATCCTCCTACACTTGAATACAGAAGACCTTCTGCCTTGCAATTCAAAGAGTACAAGTTTAACGAGCAAGGGAAGAGAATCTATCCTTCTGAGGAATCTACATCACCTACACCTACCCCATCTCCTCCTTCACGTTCACCTTCACCTGTGATTTCGTCTAACTCTACACCACCACCTTCACCACCACCTGAAGAAGTTCAAGAAGAAAGAATGGCATCCATTAGGGAACTATCCACAGCAACAGTTGAGGGAGGACCCCCTATAGGTATTGTGTACCCTGCCCCTGCTGCAGGAAGAAATGCAGAGTTTGAGTTGAAGAGTGGATTATTGCACCAGCTCCCTAAGTTTCATGGGCTCCCTATGGAGGACGCCAACAAGCATCTTAGGGCATTTCAGGTTGTGTGTTCTAACATGCAACCACAAGGAGCAGATGAGAACATTCTAAGGATGAAGGCATTTCCATTTTCCTTAGCCGACAGAGCCAAAGATTGGCTATATGAGATTCCTGCTGGACGTATCACCTCTTGGGACACTATGAGGAAGGCCTTCTTGGAACGATACTTCCCAGCTTCCAAGGTCATCACGCTCAGGAAGAAGCTTAGTGGAATTGAACAAGCTCCAGATGAGTCCTATTCTGCCTATTATGAGAGGTTCAACTCCTTACTTGCTCAATGTCCTCAACATCAGATGAAGGATGAGACCCTACTGACATGCTTCTATGAGGGACTCTTACCCTTAGAGAGGCAAATGCTTGATGCTGCAGCTGGAGGAGCTTTTGTGGACAAGTCACCTGCAGAGGGAAAGGAACTTATTGAGAATCGTGCCCTCAACAGTGAACAATACGAGGGTATAGGGCACTCCATTCGAAAGGTACATGAAGTGGGCAGGAATAATGCCATTGAGGATCAATTGAATAAGCTCACCTTGCTCATGAACCAAGTCATAAGTTCCAAGGGACCTAGTGCATCCATAGCTTGTGGGGTATGCTCTATGCAAGGGCATGTTACTGATCAATGCCCTCAACTAAATGAAAATGGAGGATGGGAATCTGCCAATGCTATTGGAGGATACCAAGGAGGATTTCAAGGAGGATATCAGGGAGGACATCAACGTCCTAGACATGACCCTTATTCCAATACTTATAACCCAGGATGGAGGGACCATCCCAACTTCAAGTGGACCAACAATGACAATGTTCAGAATCCTCTTGGTGGGAACTTTCAACGTCCTCAAGGGCCTACTTTTCAACGTCCTCAAGCTCCTTACATGCCTCCTCCTCAACAGAACTCTGGGAATTCCAATTCCCATTATGATAAGACGTTGGAGGCCTTGACTGCTTCTACACAAGCCTTGACAAACTCTACTCAGGCTTTGATCCAAGGACAACAGACCCATACTAAGGACATTGCAGAACTCAAGAAGCAGATGGGCCAAGTTGTGGATTTCATGAGCAAGATTCATGAGAATGGGAAGCTCCCTAGTGTCACAATACCTAATCCTAAGGGTAATGTGGAGAATGCATCAGTTGTGACTACAAGGAGTGGAAGGCCATTTCTGGATCAACCCAAGCAACCCAAAAAGGCCCAAGTAAGCATAGAGATTGAGGAAGGCCATGAACCCACAAAGTTGGGTATTGAAAAGGACCCTGCAACGTCCAAGGAAGAACTCAAGGCGTCCTCACCACCAAAGGCAAAACCGGATATTCAAGGTATTAATTCTAACTTATCCAATTCGGTTATTACTAACCCTTCTTCTTCTTGCATGCCCTTTCCACGCAGATTTGCTAAATCAAAGAAGGATGAAAGTGACCAAGCTATCTTGGAAACTTTCAAGAAGGTGCAAGTAAACTTACCCCTCCTAGAGGCCATCAAGCAAGTCCCTAAGTATGCCAAGTTCCTTAAAGAGCTTTGCACTACTAGGAGAGTGAACCGTGAAAAGGAGGTGGTAAAGGTAAGTGAGAACGTTTCTGCCTTGATTCAGAGTAAGATTCCTCCAAAGTGTAAGGATCCTGGAAGCTTTACTATTCCATGTACTATTGGTAACTCCAGATTTAAGAATGCCATGCTAGATTTAGGTGCATCTGTTAATGTTATGCCCTACTCTGTTTATGAAACCCTAGGTCTAGGGGAACTTAAATCTAATAATGTTATCATTCAGTTAGCTGACAGATCCAATGCATACCCTAGAGGTTTGTTGGAGGATGTGCTTGTGCAAGTTAACCATCTTATCTTCCCAGCTGATTTTTATGTGTTGGAAATGGAGGACTCCCCTGTGAGTTCCACTCCTTTGCTTTTGGGACGTCCTTTCTTAAGGACAGCTAGGACAAAGATAGATGTGTATGCAGGTTCTCTCACCATGGAGTTTGATGGTGACGTTATTGGCTTCAACATTTTTGAAGCCATGAGGTATCCTCTTGATATAAATGACTGTTATTCTATTGATATTTTGGATGACCTTGCCCAGAAAATGTTTGAGGCCATGAATGAGGATACCCTAGCCACAACCCTCGAACAAGGAGTAGGGTATACAAACGGTGGTGCCATTATCTCAGAGGAGGAATTGAAGGACACTTATGAAGGAAAGATAATTGAAAACGTCTCCTTCCTTGAAGCATCCCCTTATATAGGTAAGTCTAATTCTCCTTTGTCCATTCAGTTATCTACTAACAAGACTTTACCTTCAGTGGTCCAGGCCCCAGAACTTGAGCTTAAACCTCTTCCAGACCATTTGAAGTATGTCTACTTAGGAGACAAGGAGACCTTACCAGTGATAGTGTCCTCTGCACTTACGACTCCACAAGAAGAGAAGTTGGTGGAGATGCTGAAGCAACACAAGACCGCCATAGGATGGACATTGGCGGACATCAAGGGAATTAGCCCTACAACTTGCGTCCATAGGATACTTCTTGAGGAGGGGTCTAAACCCACTAGAGAGGCTCAACGTCGTCTCAACCCTCCGATGATGGAAGTTGTGAAGAAGGAGGTTATCAAACTCCTAGATTGTGGGGTGATCTACCCCATTTCAGACTCCAAGTGGGTCTCTCCAGTTCAGGTTGTGCCCAAGAAATCTGGGGTAACTGTAGTGAAGAATGCTGAGAACGAACTGGTGCCCCAAAGGACAGTCACAGGTCATAGAGTGTGCATTGATTACAGGAAGCTCAACGCAACAACAAGGAAAGATCACTTTCCTCTTCCATTCATTGATCAGATGCTTGAGCGCCTAGCTGGACATGATTACTACTGCTTCTTGGATGGCTACTCAGGCTACAATCAGATTGCCATAGCCAATGAAGATCAAGAGAAGACAACCTTCACTTGCCGCTTTGGGACGTTTGCCTATAGACGCATGCCCTTTGGCCTTTGCAACGCTCCAGGTACCTTTCAGAGGTGTATGGTAAGTATTTTTTCAGATTATATTGAGAAAATCATAGAGGTATTCATGGATGACTTTTCAGTTTTTGGAAAGAATTTTGATGATTGTCTTAATAATCTGGAAATAATTCTAAAACGTTGCATGGAAACTAACCTTGTACTTAATTGGGAGAAATGCCATTTTATGGTTAAACAAGGCATAGTTTTAGGACATATTGTCTCTGCTAGGGGAATAGAGGTCGATAAGGCTAAGGTTGATATTGTGCGTTACTTACCCTCTCCCACTTCTGTGAGAGAGATTCGTTCTTTCCTTGGCCATGCAGGTTTTTATAGGAGGTTTATCAAGGACTTCTCCAAGATTTCGAGACCTCTATGTCAACTACTCCAGAAGGATGTGCCTTTCCACTTTGACAAAGAGTGTCAAGATGCTTTTGACAAGCTTAAGGAGTTGTTGACGTCAGCCCCCATCATGCTACCTCCAGATTGGTCCTTGCCCTTTGAGTTGATGTGTGATGCCTCTGACTATGCAGTTGGAGCTGTTTTGGGGCAAAGGAAGGACAAACGACCCTATGCCATCTACTACGCCTCAAGGACTCTGAATGATGCACAAATGAATTATTCCACTACAGAGAAAGAGCTCCTTGCAGTTGTCTTTGCCCTTGAAAAGTTTCGTTCCTACTTACTTGGTACCAAGGTAATTATTTATACTGACCATGCAGCTTTGAAGTACTTGATGACCAAGAAGGAGGCGAAACCAAGACTTATCAGATGGGTCCTACTCTTGCAAGAGTTTGACGTTGACATCAAGGACAAGAAGGGTAGTGAAAACGTGGTAGCTGACCACTTGAGTCGTTTGGTACATGCAGAAGACCCTCTCCCTCTGGTGGAGACGTTTCCAGATGAGCAGCTTTTTGGACTTCAGGTAAGTGAACCATGGTATGCTGATATTGTGAACTATATTGTTTCTAGGAAGATTCCTGATACCATGTCACGTGCTCATAGAGATAGGCTTAAGAAAACTGTTAAGCAATATGTTTGGGATGAACCTTATTTGTGGAAATATTGCTCTGATCAACTGATTAGGAGATGTGTGCCTGAACATGAACATAATGCCATACTTTCGTTTTGCCATTCTAAAGCATGTGGGGGTCACTTTGGGTCTAAAAAGACTGCTTTTAAGGTGTTAGAGTCTGGGTTCTTTTGGCCAACGTTATTTAAGGATGCACATGCATATTGTTTAACTTGTGATAGATGCCAACGAACCGGAAATCTAAGTTCTAGAGATCAAATGCCATTGTCCAATATCATAACTGTTGAAATATTTGATGTCTGGGGCATAGATTTCATGGGACCTTTCCCTTCATCTTTTGGGTTTCTATATATCTTACTTGCAGTGGACTATGTTTCCAAATGGGTGGAAGCAAAGGCCACTAGAACTAATGACTCTAAGGTTGTTGCAGATTTTATCAAGTCTAACATCTTTAGCAGGTTTGGAATGCCTAGAGTTCTCATTAGTGATGGTGGATCCCATTTTTGCAATCGGACGATTGAGGCCTTGTTGAAGAAATATGATGTTACACATAAGGTTTCTACACCTTATCACCCCCAAACTAGTGGGCAGGCTGAGGTCTCAAATCGTCAGATCAAGGGGATATTGGAAAAGACTGTGAACCCCAACAGGAAGGATTGGTCCCTACGCTTGGAGGATGCTTTGTGGGCCTACAGAACTGCATACAAGACTCCCATAGGTATGTCCCCATATCGCATTGTCTATGGCAAACCTTGCCATTTACCTGTGGAGTTAGAGCACAAAGCTTGGTGGGCTGTGAAGCAGTTTAACATGGATATTGATGAAGCTGGGCTTCATAGGAAGCTGCAGTTGCAAGAGTTAGAGGAGATTAGGAATGATGCTTTCGAAAGTGCCAACATCTATAAAGAAAAGACTAAGGCATTCCATGATAAAATGATTCGAAGGAAGACTTTTGTTGTGGGTCAAAAAGTTCTTCTCTTCCATTCTCGTCTCAAACTCTTCCCAGGTAAACTTCGTTCTCGTTGGATTGGACCTTTTGTTATCACTAATGTGTTTTCTCATGGAGCTGTGCAGATAAAGAGTGAACAAACAGGTAACGAGTTCAAAGTGAATGGCCATCGCTTGAAGCCTTACTATGAGGCCTTTGTGGAACACGAAGTGGAGGAAGTACCCCTCCAAAACGTTCCACCTCTTGAGGATTAAATGGAGGTACAAGTCTAGGCTGAAAGACTATAAACATTAAGCGCTGCTTGGGAGGCAACCCAATTCAGAAGTAGCTGTGGAGGAGCCTTCAACGCAGATTTGCTCTTTTTCCTCCCTACTTCTTTATTTTATGCTTTTTGTTTGTCTTTGAACTTTATTTTCGTAAATTCCATCTCTATATGCTTAAGTGTTTCATTGCATGCTTATAATTGACTACATTGAGGACAATGCAATATTTAAGTGTGGGGGAAGGGATTTACATTTTTGTTTTGAGTCATATATATTGAAAAATACAAAAAAAAATCGAAAAATGTCATAAAAATAAAAATTTCGTTGCTTTTGTTTTTGTTTTGAGTCTTAGGATGCCCTTTCAACTGTCTAGGATGATTCTATATCTCTGAAATTATGGCTAAAAGAGGATCACGAAATTGAGATGACTTAAAATGGTATTCTTTGGTTAATTGAGATATATGAAAAATATGTGCCTTGTAGTGGATATGAATTTCGAAACTTTGGTACAGAATATGAGCATGTTAAGATGAGTTTGATTCATATAAACCCATGTGAGATAATTGTGCCATGTCCCTTTTTCTTGGAGTGAATGAAATATATATTCTTAATTTCTTGGCGATGTTTTGATGATCTCATTATTCTTTCATCTTGATTGACTACTTGCCATAGATTAAGTTTGATGGACTAGAGAATGCTAGAATTCGCTCTTGTGCTTGTTGAGACGTGATATCAATATATGGCCCTGATTCTGGAAGGGATAGAGGCACCCTAGGAACTACCACCATTGCCAAATGAACCTGTGTCCCTAATTGTGCCCGTCGTGGGACTCCCCTAGATAAACCCCTTTGAGCCTACGTTAAGCTTTTTCTTTCATCACCCTTAAAATCTTTAACCTAAGCCTTAGTATAGCTATAACCCTACCCTTTGTCCTAAGGACTTAGTGGAGCTAAATTGAGACTTTACTTGAAGAATTTTGACGTCAATTTTGAAGAATAAGAAGAGGTGAAGGTTCAAGTGTGGGGGTAAACTTGTCCATGAATGAAAAATGTATGAAAAAGCCGAGAAAAAGAAAAAGGAAAAAATGAAAATATGTAAACGGCTAAGAAAAAGAAAAGAGAATATGTTTATGGACTTTAGTACCCCATACTTAGTGATCTTGGAGTTTGCTTTGAATTGAAGGCCCACTACAGAAAAATTTGGCCTTTGTCCATTTCACTAGAGTTCAAGGGAAGTTTACAATGAAGATTGGGCCCAACATGAAGACATTAGGCCCTTTTATGTGACCACTAGGAGAAAGTGACGTTTTTGCAATACCTTGGTGACATATTTCGAGGACTCTCTACATTTACATAAGCTCTACTTGGTTTTCAGGACACTTTGTTAAATTCCTTACCCTTCGTTTCTTTAAACCTTGAGCCATGGCCCCATTACAACCTTTGAGGGGACCTTCTTGATCCTTAAGATGGGACAGCCTTTGATGTGGAGATGAGTTACAAGAGTTGAACCTATGGCTTGGGACCATCTGTGCAAGTAGTTGATATCCTTCATGAGATCTTTAAAGAAAATTATACTTGTGCTTTCGTTTCTTGCATTATGTGATATACTTGCTATCTTTCACATATAATTGAGTGTATAAGCTTTTAAGCATTGCCAGGATCTGAGAGAAGAAAGAGTGGATATACCTTGTGAGGAATTGAATCGAACTTGTTTGAAGCATGCTTAACAGAAACCATCACCATTGTTCCAACCAAGTCCTACTTGTGTATATGTGAATTATGTGTTTTAATTAACTCTCGAATGCCTAAACATTTATTCTTGGTAAAGTGCTAATCTTGGTGTTGTGAAAGTAAGAGATTGCTGAGACAAATAGTTGAAGGGCAATAGAGTCTTTGTTTGTTTGAGTCTTTAATTTTCGTTGAGTCTTAGTATGTGTCTTTGTTTGATTTTGCTAAGGGACTAGCAAAAGCTAAGTGTGGGGGAATTAGATAGGAGCATTTTAATGCGACGTTTTAACTGCATTTCCTTACATTTCTTGCGTCATTTCCTTAGTAAAACTCTGTTTAGGAAAGTTTCCATTCTTTGATTGGGAAAGTTCCTATTTGTAGAAAGTTTCCATTTTTCTTAGTTTCTATTTTCCATTTTTAGAAAGTTTCTATTCTTGTAGTTTTCATTTCTCATTTCTGGCAAGTTTCTATTTTTCAATTTTTAGTAACTTTCTATTTTTCATTTTTGGTAAGTTTCTATTTTTCGAATTAGGAAAGTTTCTATTTCTCATACTAGTTTCTATTTTCAGGACCTCCGAGTTTAAAAGTGGAAATGAACACACAAATGGAAGGAGGAGCTTGCGATCACCAAGGGGAACAAAAATGAAGAACATTGGACCACACATTTGAGCAGAAATGAAGAAACAAGCTTTCCTAGTGCAACCAGGAAACCCTGCGAACTGGAGGAGAGCTTACCAATGAAGTTTACAACGCAACTATGAAAAGAAATGAAAGAAATGAAGTGTTTTGCGTTGGAAAATATGAAGACTTGAAGATGAAGCAACGTGGCCCAAGAACTCTCAAGAATTAAGTGGATTTTCGGCAAAATGGACCAAGGCCCATCTAAGCCCATGACATTAGGGTTTGAGACGCAAAACCCTAACCCTAGAGATGTTTTGCCGTGAAAACCAAAGAGAGAAACAAGGAGATGGCGTGAGAATCAAGAAGAACCTAGAAGATTTCGGTTGAGATTTTCTAGGGCAATTTTTATGGAAAGAGATTTACTTGGAGACAAACCCTAGAAGATTGCCGTCCAAGTCAAGAGAAACCCTAGAGAAGTTGCCGTCCAAAATGAAGAGAGAAACTAGGGTTTTGCCGTGGGAAAAATCAGAAAATAAAAAGAGATTTCGATGGAGATTTTTGAGGGAGAAATAAAAGGAAAGAGAAGATGTGTTGAACACAAAAAGCTCCCAAAAGGTGACTAGATTCATTCCTAGAATCTCTAAAGGAGTTTTGGCCGAAATACAAGAGATAAAATCAGATTATTGTCATGGTATTTCGGCAAGAAAATCAAGGGAAATATTCTAGGAAATTATGTGATTGGTTGAGACACATCATAGGGCTTACTTGGCAAGATTTCATTGGAGGGAATTATGTGGAGTTAACAAGAATTGCCGTGAGTTTCTCTAGGGTTTTACACGGCCTTGGAGACCAAGAAGCCGTCCCCTATTTATTCCTCTCTTCTCTCAACGTCAGGGGTTCCCACTTTTGCGTTTTACAACTTTAGAAAAAATCAGAAAACTCTCTCTAGCTTAGCCGTGTTCTTCTCCATCCTCTAGGGCAACCACGAAGTTCAAGCAAGGCCAAGGAAGAAGAGGACAAGCCGTGCACATCATCCATCACCATCCTTGAAGATTGCTTTCGAAATTCAAGAGACCACATCACCTTTTCGTTCATCACCATCTCCATCTCTTGGTGTAATTCGATTCTTCCTTGTAACCTTTGCTTTGTAATTTTCGTTGGTTATGCCCTAGTTGACACATGTGTTTGAATAATTTTCGAATTCTGAAATTCTATGATTAATTACTAATTTTCAGATTCATGTTTTGCGATTTATAGTTGCTTATGTGTGAGTGTTTGATTAAATTTGCATGATAGAAATCTTTTGTATGTTAATCTTAAAGGGTTCGAAACTTTTAGGGTTTTTATATAATTGGTGCTACGAATTTAAGAACATGAATCAACTTTTTGGTTTTGTGTTCTTAAATCAATAAGTAGTAAAGGTTTTGTACAAAAACCGAATTTAATCAAAGAAGATTGCAATTAGGTGGACTTTTTCATACTAAGTTGCATATTTGAATTGATAGCCTTTCTAGATGCTTAATGCGTTAAACATGTATGATTGACTAGCTTTCTAGGGCTTGAATGCATGTTTGATAGGATTAGTCTACGTGCTTTCACTTAGATTAATTAGCGTTGAAAGTAAAATATGGGAAATTGTTTGCTTTGAACGTTTCACATGATCAATTCCTCTTGCATGACTATGATGAACAACGATGAACTTGGATTAATTTTAATCATATGTTTCGATTTTGATCTTTGTTCTTGCATTCCATTTATATTTTTATGTTTTAGCATTTTAATTATTTTGTTAACTTAGTTTAATTTTCAGAAAAACCAAAATCAAAAATCCCCTTTTAATTCGTAAATAATGTGCATATGTGTAAATATTATACTTTGTTTTAATTTTAATTGTTTAATTGTTTGACAATGACAGGTGTACCCTCAATCCCCGGAATAGAACGATCCCTATTTATTTTATGCTACTAATGACATTTCAGGGTTAAATTATGCGCTTCCTTTTAGCGTATCAAATAAAAGGAAAGAGAAGATGTGTTGAACACAAAAAAAGCTCCCAAAAGGTGACTAGATTCATTCCTAGAATCTCTAAAGGAGTTTTGGCCGAAATACAAGAGATAAAATCAGATTATTGTCATGGTATTTCGGCAAGAAAATCAAGGGAAATATTCTAGGAAATTATGTGATTGGTTGAGACACATCATAGGGCTTACTTGGCAAGATTTCATTGGAGGGAATTATGTGGAGTTAACAAGAATTGCCGTGAGTTTCTCTAGGGTTTTACACGGCCTTGGAGACCAAGAAGCCGTCCCCTATATATTCCTCTCTTCTCTCAACGTCAAGGGTTCCCTTCCATTGCGTTTTACACTTTGAAAAAAATCAGAAAAGTTCTCTAGCCTAAGCCGTGTTCTTCTCCATCCTCTAGGGCAACCACGAAGTTCAAGCAAGGCCAAGGAAGAAGAGGACAAGCCGTGCACATCATCCATCACCATCCTTGAAGGTTGCTTTCGAAATTCAAGAGACCATTCATCCCATCTTCATCACGGTGTAATCCGATTCGCCTTGTAACCTTTGCTTTGTAATTTTCGTTGGTTATGCCCTAGTTGACACATGTGTTTGAACAAGTTTCGAATTCTGAAATTCTATGATTAATTGTTAATTTTCAGATTCATGTTTTGCGATTTATGGTTGCTTATGTGTGAGTGTTTGATTAAATTTGCATGATAGATAACTTTTGTATTTTAATCTTATGTGGTTGCAAACACCTAGGGTTTTTATATAATTGGTGCTACGAATTTAAGAACATGAATCAACTTTTTGGTTTTGTGTTCTTGAATCAATAAGTAGTAAAGGTTTTGTACAAAAACCGAATTTAATCAAAGAAGATTGCAATTAGGTGGACTTTTTCATACTAAGTTGCACATTTGAATTGATAGCCTTTCTAGATGCTTAATGCGTTAGACATGTATGATTGACTAGCTTTCTAGGGCTTGAATGCATGTTTGATAGGATTAGTCTATGTGCTTTCACTTAGATTAATTAGCGTTGAAAGTAAAGTATGGGAAATTGTTTGCTTTGAACGTTTCACATGATCAATTCCTCTTGCATGACTATGATGAACAATGATGAACTTGAATTAATTTTAATCATATGTTTCGAATTTTGATCTTTGTTCTTGCATTCCATTTGTATTTTTATGTTTTTGCATTTTAATTATTTTGTTAACTTAGTTTTATTTTCAGAAAAACCAAAATCAAAAACCCCCTTTGAATTCGTAAATAATGTGCATATGTGTGAATATTATACTTTGTTTTAATTTTAATTGTTTAATTGTTTGACAATGACAGGTGTACCCTCAATCCCCGGAATAGAACGATCCCTACTTACTTATACTACTAATGACATTTCAGGGTTAAATTATGCGCTTGCTTTTAGCGTATCATCTATACCTTTCCCAAGCAGGTTTGCCAAGACGAAGAAAGATAAATCTGATCAAGAGATCTTGGAAATCTTCAAGAAGGTTCAAGTGAATATGCCCCTGATTGAGTGCATCAAACAAGTGCCTAAATACGCCAAGTTCTTGAAGGAGCTATGCACCACAAGGAGGCAGACAAGAGAGAAAGAGGTGGTGAAAATGAGCGAGTCGGTATCAGCCGTTATCCAGAGGAAACTACCCCCAAAGTTGAAGGACCCAGGGAGTTTTTCTGTTCCCTGTATCATTGGTGACACCAGGTTTGAAAATGTGATGTTAGACTTAGGGGCATCCATAAATGTTATGCCTTATAATTTGTATGTGTCCCTAGGTCTAGGCCCTCTTAAAAGGGATAATGTTGTCATTCAACTTGCTGATAGGTCTAACAAATACCCTCAAGGGTATGTTGAGGATGTTCTTGTGCAGGTAAACCATCTGATATTCCCTGCGGATTTCTACGTATTGGACATGGAGGAATCATCCCTAAATACCACTCCATTACTTTTAGGGCGTCCCTTTATGAGGACTGCTAGAACGAAGATCGACGTGTACAAAGGCACTCTCACCATGGAGTTTGATGGTGATGTTATACGCTTCAACATTCTTGAAGCCATGAGGTACCCTGTTTCTGACTTGAAACCTTGCTTTGCTATTGATGTAGTTGATTCACTCGCGCAGGTTTTCTCTGAAGCAATGGTTGAGGATGAATTGGCTCTGACCCTAGAGGAGGGGGTCGGATATGATGCAAATGGGGAACCTATCCCCAAGGTTGAGTGGGACGTTGAGGAGCCTAGAGTGATCAAGACTATGGCCTCACTGGAGGCTCAGCCTATAAAGAAGTCAATTTCCTATTTGTCAATTCCGGTTTCTACTAATAAAATGCTACCCTCTATGGTTCAGGCACCCAATTTGGAATTGAAGATACTCTCTGAGCATTTGAAGTACGCGTACCTAGGAAAAAAGGACACCCTCCCAGTGATCATATCATCAACGCTGGAGGTAGAGCAAGAAAGAAAGTTGGTGGACGTGTTGAAGAAGCACAAGACTGCCATTGGTTGGACTCTAGCAGATATCAAGGGAATCAGCCCAACCACGTGTGTCCACCGGATCCTGTTAGAAGATGGCGCCAAGCCCACAAGAGAAGCCCAAAGGCGTCTACATCCGCCCATGATGAAGGTGGTCCAAGACGAGGTGATCAAGTTGCTAGATTGTGGGGTGATCTACCCCATTTCTGATAGTAAGTGGGTCTCTCCAGTGCAAGTGGTGCCCAAGAAGTCTGGGGTGACAGTGGTACAGAACGAGGATAATGAGCTAGTGCCCCAGAGATTAGTGACTGGTCATAGGGTATGTATCGACTACCGGAAGCTGAATGCCACAACGAGGAAGGATCATATGCCCTTGCCTTTTATTGACCAGATGTTGGAGCGCTTAGCGGGCCATTCCTACTATTGCTTCTTGGACGGATATAGTGGGTACAACTAGATCTGCATAGCCCACGAGGATCAGGAGAAGACGACCTTCACGTGCCCCATTGGGACCTTTGCTTATAGGCGCATGCCCTTCGGCTTATGCAACGCACCAGGTACTTTCCAAAGATGTATGCTTTCCATTTTCTCAGAATACATTGAAAATATTATTGAAGTCTTTATGGACGACTTTAGTGTCTTCGGTAAAGATTTTGATACTTGTTTAGAGAATCTAGGATTGATACTTGAGAGGTGTGTAGAAACTAACCTTGTGCTGAATTGGGAGAAGTGTCACTTCATGGTGACACAAGGGATAGTGTTAGGACACATAATATCTGCTAGGGGCATTGAGGTAGATAAGGCTAAGGTTGATCTTGTACGTCACTTACCCTCCCCCACAACTGTGAGGGAGGTACGCTCTTTTCTTGGCCATGCCGGATTTTACAGGCGGTTCATCAAAGACTTCTCCAAGGTGGCGAGACCTATGTGTGCCCTATTGCAAAAGGACGTGCCCTTTGTGTTCAATGAGGATTGCAAGAAGGCGTTTGAAAAGCTCAAGGAGTTGTTGACCACGGCCCCCATTATCTGTCCTCCGGATTGGAGTCTACCCTTCGAGCTTATGTGTGATGCATCAGACTATGCTGTTGGAGCTGTGTTGGGCCAGAGGAAGGATAAGAAGCCCTATGCTATTTACTATGCTTCTCGGACCCTCAACGACGCCCAGCTCAACTACTCCACCACTGAAAAAGAACTCTTGGCTGTAGTCTTTGCTTTAGATAAGTTTCGTTCTTATTTATTGCACTCTAAAGTAATTGTTTACTCTGACCATGCAGCCTTGAGATATTTGATGATCAAGAAGGAGGCCAAGCCCAGATTGATTCGATGGATCCTGCTGCTTCAGGAGTTTGACCTAGAGATCAAGGACAAGAAGGGAAGCGAGAATGTGGTGGCGGACCATTTGAGCAGGATAGTACATGAGGAGGACGTCCAACCCCTACAGGAAACTTTCCCAGATGAGCAGCTCTTTGGGATAGAGGTTAGTGTGCCCTGGTATGCGGATATAGTTAACTATTTAGTCACTAGGACATTTCCTGACACACTTTCCAAAGCTAGTAAGGATAAATTGAAGAAAATGGCTAGGCACTTTATTTGGGATGAGCCCTATTTATGGAAACATTGTAGTGACCAAGTCATTAGGAGATGTGTCCCAGAGTCTGAGCATAGGTCAATTCTGTCATTTTGCCATAGTGAGGCTTGTGGAGGCCACTTTGGGCCTCGTAGAACGGCCTTGAAGGTCTTAGACTGTGGATTTTATTGGCCCACTATCTTCAAGGATGCAAACTTGTTTTGTATTTCTTGTGATAGATGCCAACGGACTGGTAATCTTGGCCCAAAAGATCAAATGCCCATGAGCCCAATAATAACTGTAGAAATTTTCGATGTTTGGGGCATTGACTTTATGGGCCCATTTCCTTCGTCTAATGGCTGTTTATATATACTATTGGCTGTGGACTATGTATCAAAGTGGGTGGAAGCAAAAGCCACCAGGACTAATGATTCAAAAGTGGTTGCAGGTTTCTTGAAAACTAACATATTTTCCAGGTTTGGTGTGCCACGTGTGCTGATCAGTGATGGAGGTTCTCATTTTTGCAACCGGACAATCGAGGCTTTGCTGAAGAAGTATGGGGTAACCCATAAGGTGTCCACGCCCTACCACCCTCAGACCAGTGGCCAAGCAGAGGTGTCCAACAGGGAGATCAAGAGGATACTCGAAAAGACAGTGGGCCCAACAAGGAAGGATTGGAGCCAGAGATTAGATGATGCATTGTGGGCCTACAGAACAGCCTACAAGACGCCTATTGGGATGTCTCCCTTTAGGTTGGCCTACAGAAAGGCATGCCACCTTCCAGTGGAGCTAGAGCACAAGGCTTGGTGGGCTGTCCAAAAGTTCAACATGGATTATGATGAAGCGGGCCTACATAGGAAGCTACAGCTAAATGAGCTTGAGGAGATAAGGAATGAGGCCTACGATGCTTCATGGATCTACAAGGAGAAGACAAAGGCCTACCATGACAAAATGATCCGCGGAAAAAGCTTCCAAGTGGGCCAGAAAGTTCTGTTATTCCATTCCAGACTTAAGCTATTCCCTGGTAAACTTCGTTCTCGTTGGGTTGGCCCATTTATAGTTACAAATGTGTTTGCTCATGGTGCTGTAGAGATCAAGAGTGAGAAGACGGGGAAGGAGTTCAAGGTAAATGGGCATCGTCTCAAGCCCTACTATGAGTCCTTCGTGGGGCACACATTGGAAGAGATACCCCTCCAGGAGGCACCCCATGACGTGTGAACAAGGAGAAGAGTCCCGGCTGAAGGACTATAAATATTAAGCGCTGCATGGGAGGCAACCCATTTCAACCGAAGCTGTGGAGGAGCCATCAACGAGAGTTTGACATTTCTATCCCTTCACTTGCTTAGGTTGAATTGTACTTGTGTCTTTGTTTGTTTGTTTGTTTATTTTACCCTTCCCATATTTAGGGTCTATATACCATATTCTTTTGCCTACATTGAGGACAATGTAGATTCTAAGTATGGGGTGGGTTTACACCTTTATTTTCAGAATTTTTTTTTCAGTAAAAAAAAACAAAAAAAAACAAAAATTATTTTGTTGGTTTTATAGTCTTTTTGTTTGTTTGAGTCTTAGGATGCTCCTAACGTCTAGGATGAACATGTCTCTGAATTCATGGCTGAAGGTTTTCACAATCGAAATAGGACTTAATTGAATTCTGTGGTTAATCGACGTTGTGATACTTGTATGAAGATTTGAGATAGGATTGTAACTTGGTTCATTAAGCATGCTAGGATTAAGTCTATTCATTTGACCCTAAGTGAGCTTTTGAGCTAAAATACTTTCTTTTCGAGTGCTTAATTGATAATTCTAGAATTTCGTGGCTGTATTTGCAAAACCTTATCATTCTTTGAAAATCCAATGATCATGTGCCATAGATTTTAATGGACTAGAGAGTACTAGAACTCGGCTGTTGTGACTGTCAAAACTTGTATGCCATAATATGCACTGATCCTGGATAGGATAGAAGGCATTAGGGTAACCACCATAGCCAAACAAGCATGTGTCCCCAATTGTGCCCGTCGTGGGACTCCTTAGAATGAACCCCTTTGAGCCTACGTTGAAAACCTTTGTTTCATCACCCTCACTACCCTACCATGAGCTTAGTACAGGATATCTCTACCCTTGTCCTAGGGACTTAGTAGAGCATGCCATAATGTGTAGGGGTGACGATGAAAGACAAGTGTGGGGTGGGGAAAATCCAAGAAAAAAAAAGAGAAGAGAAAAAAAATTTGCCATAAAAAAAAAAAAAAATTTTGAAAGAAAATGAAAATGAAAAAGAAAGAAAGAAAGAAAAGTGGCGAAAGAGAAGAAAAATTGAAAAGAAAACTCTTGGGAAATTGTTGAAGTGTGGTTTTGGACTTTCAAATTTGTAGAAGGCTCAAAGTTGAAAATTATGCCTTTGTCCATTCCCATGTTGGTTAGAGTGAAGGTTTGGCCCAAAACAATGATATTTGGTCTACAAAAATGATGACATAAAGTGGTCCATATATGTTCTGCTAGGTCCTTAGGATTTTTGTATCCTTAATCTTCATTTCGAAAACCCTAGCTTAGCCCCATTACAACCTATTTTAAGTGCTGACTTGATCCTTGAGATGGGCAGTCTTTGGTTAGTGGAGTCAGGTACGCAGTCGAGCTTATGGTTTAGGTCCATTTGTGCACTTAGTCATTTCATGAGGTCTTTAAAAATTCTTCACAAAATGCTTTTATTGATGAAATATGCAAGCTGTTTGTTGCCTTACAATTTGTTCTCTTGCATATACTTGAGTGTGAAGCTTTTAAGCATAGCCATTTCTGAGAGAAAAATCGAGAGTATGCCTTGTGAGTTTGGATTGGACTTGTTCGAAACATGCTATCATTGACTGTATAACTTAAGTTCTCCACATCTTACTTAGTCATATGAGCGTTACATGTTTATTAACCATGGAATTATCTATGCGATTTTGATTAAGTGTTTAACGTGAAAGCCATGAGTTTGGAGTCTCTGAGACAACAGTTAGGGGTAGTAGAGTCATTTACTTGATTTTTGTCGAGTCTTTGTTTTGTTTTGTATTTCTGTTTTGCTAAGGGACTAGCAAAAGCTAAGTGTGGGGTATTTGATAGGAGCATAAAGTGCGACGATATTATTGAGTATATGCCCCATTTTAGACTTGTTTCTCCCTTAAGTTTCGTGTTTTGAGTCATCGAGTTAGTTTAAGAGTCTTGTACAGTGTTTGGCGTAAAATAGGCGCAAAATGCGAAATTTATGAAAAAAATCCTAACGGGATCAGGATTCCTTACCTTCGACGTTTTTGCGGTCTTTACATTACATTAATTCCGTTTATTTTCTCTTAAAAAAATCTGATATTCTCCACCTTTTTGTAGGAAATTTAAGACGTTTGACCAAGCAATGAAGAAGGGAAATAAAGGAGAAAGACGTTTCAGCTGTTAAAAGACCCCATAATGAGAGGAATTAAGGCCATAAAAGAGACGTTTTCAGTTGGAAAATTAAAGGAATTATGATGCAATCCCATCCGTCCAATGATGAAGGGTATGATCGACAAAAGCCAACCAATGCTCCCCTATAAATAGGCAACGTCCAGAACAAAATTTCCATCACTTCCCGGCCTATCACTTCCTGGCCAAAAACTATTCCAAGACTCTGCCCAATTCACTCCTCAAATCTCCAACACCTACAAGACCATGACCACCATCCATCCATCAATCTACGAAGTTCTTAGGCGCTGAGTCAAGGACGCTCCACCACAATAGCAGAGACGAGTTCATCACCTTGTTGCCAAGCCGCTGAGGAAAGCTTCAAAGTGTAACTATGACTCTACTCACAATTTTTGTTTCGGTTTTGTGTGTTCGGATTTGCGAGTTGTGTAATTGGAGACATGAAATTTTCAGAATATTTTTATTAATATTTTTGAGATTTTCAATTTATTATTGAGTTAATTTCGAGAATTCTTTTATGATGCATGTTACAATCTTGTGCCCTTTTATGTGTTTAGGTAATTTTCAGAGTTAGGTTCATAAGTTTGCATGCTAGAATCACGCTGAGTATTCTTGTGTGCTTGCTTAATTTGCCAAGGGTAATTGTTATTTGTTAAGGCGCTGAGTTAAACAAGTAGCAATTAGTTCTAAAAAGTGGTAAAAATCATGCTTTAATGATTAAACGATTCTGGAAATTACGTGTTAAATTCTATGTGTAATGGTTAATTTGCACGTGTGAGTTGATTCGAGGGTTAGATAATACTACTAGTTAAGAGAATTACGCTGAGTGTTTTCAAAAATTAGTAGTCTTAGGCTTGGTAAGGACTTTTCCGATCCAAACCTACATTAGAACGAATCAGATAAATGGATTGATCCGCTGAGGCTTTTCATTTGGGCTCTTATCTAAGCGTTTAAGATGGGCACATTTTTGTAGCATGTTGAAATGAATTTTTTGTTTTTACACTTAGTAATTTCTGAGTGGTATTGGTCTAGGTTAGGGAAGTCGATCATTGTATATAGTTTTATTTGTTTTGTTTTTATTTTAAGTAGATTAGGAACGAAATCTCAAAACCCCCATTTTATTCTTTTATTTGTTAATTGACCTTTTTGTGTAGGTGTACCCTACAATCCCCGGACTGAACGATCCCTGCTTATCCTATATTGACAACTACATTTTGCAGGGTTAAATTGTGAGGCTATTTTAGCTGCATCAATTATGACGTACAATCTCGAGAGCGCGTATGGCCGTGTGAGCATATGGATTTGCATATGATAAATGGAAGTTGTATGAGCGCTGCGAAGGTAAGCGTTTGTAGCGTGTAAACGAAGAATACGTGAACGCTTGTGTTGGTTTGGTTGTCGCTCGTATTAATGGAACGCGAAAAGAATTCAATTTGTCGGGAGCGACAAATGGTAGAAGAATTCCATGTTCCATTAACGTGTGGTGTGTCGAGTAGACATGAATGTGAAGATTGGGAATGCCGGGAAGGCGTGAGCGGGAAGCTCGGGGATTGCAGGGAAGGCATGAGCGGGAAGCTCAAGGATTGCCGGGAAGGCATGAGCGGGAAGCTCAAGGGGGATGAGCGGAAGCTCAATGGGATGCCGGGAAGGCATGAGCGGGAAGCTCGTGAGCGGAAGCTCAAGGGTTGCCGGGAAGGCATGAGCGGGAAGCTCGGGGATTGCCGGGAAGGCATGAGCGGAAGCTCAAGGGTTGCCGGGAAGGCATGAGCGGGAAGCTCGGGGATTGCCGGGAAGGCATGAGCGGGAAGCTCAAGGATTGCCGGGAAGGCATGAGCGGGAAGCTCAAGGGGGATGAGCGGAAGCTCAATGGGATGCCGGGAAGGCATGAGCGGGAAGCTCGTGAGCGGAAGCTCAAGGGTTGCCGGGAAGGCATGAGCGGGAAGCTCGTGAGCGGAAGCTCAAGGGTTGCCGGGAAGGCATGAGCGGGAAGCTCAATGGTTGGGCCCCTGCTAGGCCCGCTAGAGAGTCCCCGACTCCCCAGCCATGTTTGTTGAGGGGGAGCTGCACGGAGCAGGGGGTGTTGGGAAGCGATCCCAATCTTTGGTACCCAAGCGTCGGGGTTAACTGCCGGATCAATGGCTGCCGTAGGCTGTGTTAACTAGTCCCTTGCTGCCGGATCAATGGCTATTATGAGGCGTTGCCTGACCGCATGGCGGTTTTGGTCGTAGACCGTGGATGTGTACAGTATGTATTTCATGAAAAAATGACAAACACATAGAGCAAGCATGTACAAGTAGTAAAGTGGCCAAGAACATGTCGTAGGCATGCGTAAGGGTCATGGAGACATGTAGAGACATAGCAATAGCTCTAATTGCAAGAGCGTAAGAGATAAGATGAAGCTACTTATCTTGTGCCAATTAGGGGGCTGGCGGAGTTTGGCCGAGCGTTCCGGTCCATTGCTTGTGGCGGATAAAGTAGTCCGATAATGTATATAAACGCGTAGTTGAGGTTGAATGCTCAATAGAAATAGTTGAATTTCCTTGAAAAAATGGATGATTAGTGTGCGGATTTGTAAAATCGACACCAATAATTTATATGTGTTTTGCATATGTACTGTGATAAAATGTTGAGCGAAGTGTATATGCAAAACTGTAGTTGGCAACAAACAGCATTTAATTATGTGCTCTAATATGCATTTCAATTTTTGCAACGAAATGTGCAAAGAAGCATGCTCAATATGCCACTGCGTATATACTAGACACTGGATCCTATACATAGAGTTATGTATAAATAAATCACCTTGAAAGTAGATTGGGTATAAACAAGTATAATTGAAATGGGACTAATGAACGCTGAAGGACATGCGTAAATGAGTTCACCGAGAAATCAATTTGTTTATGCATTTCAAGGTCAAGAAGCCAAGGTATATACAGTTGGTAATGATACGTGAGCTCCCAAAACATGCATATGTGTCCATGACCAAGTAAAGCTAGAGCATGCAAATCCAACATGGTAGTTGAAGACATGAATTGACTGGCGGTAGCTATAGTATACCATTGTTTGATAAATAGTATTTGAGCAAATATAGTGTACCATGCGTCCAATAAAATATGATGCTGCCAGCATGCTTAACCATGTGATAAGCTGGCCCACCTATGTGAAAGTATAGGCACGTGTGTAGCAAGTAAAGAGATAAGAAAGCTTATCTTTGTTTGATGCCGTTACCGCCACAAAGACTCGGGGAGTTTGAAGTCATAATTGCAGGAGCAAAGAAGCAGCTACTGGGCACAGCGTCGGTGAAGGGGATTGCAAACTAATGATCTGACGACTGTCAGATGTTGGTGAGCGGAAGGTTTGCCGCCGATGGATGGTGAAGGGTGGTCAGCGGTTCGGTGCCGCCGAAGTATGGCCGGTGGAGACGTGGAGCGTAGCGGAGGTCCGGTTCGTGAGCGGTGATACGTGCAAAAGCATCGCCAATTTAAACCCTGAAAATGTCGAGCGTTAGTATAGGATAAGCAGGGATCGTTCTAAACCGGGGATTGAGGGTGCTAACATGTGAGAACAAATTAAAGAAAAGAATTTACAAGTCACGAAATTAAAGAACAAACATATACAATTTCACAAAAATATTTTACAAGTTACAAGCATGCTTAGAATTAGAACAACAAAGAAAAGAGAGAGAACATACATACATTCACACGAATCTAGAGAACAATGAACAATAGAGAGCAACGAAAATCACATATATATACACAAAGAATTCGAAGGAAAGAGAGAAAACAAGTTAGAAAAGGTTTTGGAAATCCTACTCCTATTTATACACAATTTACAAGTCCATATCACATAGGGAATCCATATACAACAAGGATTACTAGTTATTATCTACTTAGAATTACTTAATCTACAAGAAAACAAAATCCCTAAAAAACACCAAGAGAATCCCTAAATTTTAGCAATCCCTAAAAAACACAAAACAAATCCCTAAAAAAAACCAAATTAATTCCTAGAAAACACTAACACATATTTACTATTCACGGAGACACTATTCACGAATTTTAAAAACATTTTTTATTTATTTAATTATCTAAGTTAACATGCTACCTAAAAACTCTAAGTTAATTTTAATTATTTACACATATACAAAAACACATAACAAACGAAACAAGGGGGGGTTTTTGAAGATTTAAACTATAATTTTCGAAAACAAATAAAAGATTAAAAACATTTTATTTACATAGGTGGGAAAAGAAGAATTTTTGGAAAACAATTTATCAAGAACCTTTCAAGAACAACATATTCATGCATCCCTTAATCTTGTTAATTACCATGGAAAGATATCAACCAAGAAACAAAGTTACAAGCGCCCAATGTCCCTTATACGACTTCCCTTTACGCAATTGATCGACGAAGCGCCAAACCAACATATTTCAAATGCAAGTATCACACAATCGAAGCGACTCATAATCTCATGCATTCAAATCATTAAGAGCAAGTGAAAGTTTAGTCAATAAACATGCAAATTCAAGTACTCGAAGCGAATCTTTTCATTACATGCATAATCTGATCTCGACCTTTGTACAAAGCCTTTACTACTATATCGAATTAGGGTCCCGAAGCGTTTTACCTAATTACTAGCTCCAATTACATGCAATCATCCTAAGTTGGCCACCAAAGAACAAGAACACATAAAAGTTATCTATAAAACAAAACCAGATTATCATTCCATATTTCGGCAATTAATCAAGATCAAAAACACACAAACACATCAATCATAGAAAAGCATATCAAAATTGCATCCAAAATTCAGAAAGTTAACTCATGGTTTCGGTTTTACACAAAGAAAAACAAAAACAGAATTTCTATCTAACAAGTCACAAAACCGAGAAGAAAACATGATGAAGATGGTAAGAACAACCCTTGACTACGTCCCAAGGTCCAAAGCAGATCCAAGGCAGCAACACAAGATGAAGATCACGGCAAAGGATGGAGGATGGCACGGCAAGAACTTGCAAGATGCGAAAACCTGAAACTCAAGAGCAAACCGGTGAGAAACGAAATTGTGGAGAATATGTGTCAACCTTGAGACGTCTAATACACAAGGTATATATAGGAGAACGTCCCAAGGCACTCCCAATTCGTTTCTACTTGGTTTCTCCAAAGTTGTGTTGATTTAGGACTTGTTTGGCACAAAGTAGATTTCCGGCAGTCTTGACCTCAGTGTACTAAAACGGCCATAACTTCCTCTAGAAAATAGATATCGACGAGCTGTAAAATGTTCTGGAAACTAGACATCTGTAGCTTTCCAACCATATAAAGATCATAATTTTCTGAGCTCTGAGCGATTTTCTATGCTCCGTTGAAGTTGACTGATCTGCACAGGCAGTAATCCGAATCTGTAATGGATTTGACTTTTAAAGCATAACTTAAGTCTAATTCGGTTTTCCTTCACATCACATGCCTCTCACATGTCTTCCACGCCTTATTGAAGAATGAAACGTCAAGAACTCCCTAGAACCTTCAAGAATCTCACGGCAATTCCAATCCATACTCAACTAGAAATCCAAACTCCACATTGCTTTGAAATCCGAATTCCTTGTTGCTTTCTCTTCCATGTGCACGGCATATGATCTTCTTGAGACTTCTAGATACTTCATGAACGTTCCAAGGCTCTCCTAGTATGAGTAGAACTCCATATGCAAGTAGGTTTCCTAGTTGAATACTGCTTCCTTTTCCGAGATGCTTCTACACTCTTCCGGAACCTTCTTGAGTAATAATCCTTATCCAACAGGGACTCCTTGTCATACTAGTATTCCTTATCTGAGTAGAATTGAGTTTCCTTGTCCAAGTAGAACTCCTAGTCCAAGTCAGCTTCAGACTCCTACTTCAACTGGGATTCCTTTTCCTAGTCAAACTGGGAAAACTTCCATTTCTTCATTTCTTTCCATTTCTGCGCCACTTGTGCCTTCCTTAGCCATTTTTGGACTTTGAGACTCCATTTTACCTGCAAAACACTAACTAAGTTAAATTGATCAAGAATAAGGAAATAACTTAGCAAAATATAGGGTTTAAACATTATAAACGTCGCATTTTATGCTCCTATCAAATTCCCCCACACTTAACTTTTGCTAGTCCCTTAGCAAAATCAACATAACAAACCAAAAAGACTAAGAAACAAAACAAAACAAAGAACTAACGAAAATACCAAGTATAGAAAACGAAAAACACAAGGACTCAAGACTCAAGAAAAACGTCAAAAACACTTAAACAAAATCAACACAAAAACATCACAAACAAAGACTCCAACGTTGACACACACAATGACTTCTAAGCCCTTTAACATATTGTCTCAGCAATCTCATACTTTCAAGTCGCCAAGATTAGCACTTAACCAAGCATCACATCTTCAAGATATTCGAGAGTTAATTACAAAATATAATCCACATATAAGCATGTAAGACTTGGGGGTAAACAATGGTGATGGGGGTTCTCAACACATTTCAAACAAGTCATGATTCAACCTCACATAGATATATCACTCTTTCTTCTCTCAGATTCAAGGTTCATGCTTAAAAGCTTATCACTCAAGTATATGTGAAAGATTACGAAGTAGATCACATACATAAGAAACGAAAGCATATATATTTTTCTTTTAAAGATCTCATGAAAGATATCAACCACATGCACGAATGAACCCAAGCCATAAGTTCAACAGTTATAACTCATCTCCACATCAAAGGCTGTCCCATCTTAAGGATCAAAGAGGTCTTTCAATTAAGGGTTGTAATGGGGCCAAGGCTTAAGGTTTAAAGAAACGAAGGGATAGGAAAATCACAAAGTATCCTAAAAACCTAGTAGAGCACTTGTTCATGTAGAGAGACTATCTTCGAAATCCACCAAGCATAGCAAAACGTCATGTCCTCCTTTGGGCTTATAAAAGGGCCAAGTGTCATCATGTTGGGCCCAAACTTCATTCTAACCTTCTTTGAACAAGTGTGAATAGGACAAAGACCAAATTCTTCAACAATGGGCCTTCAATTCAAAACAAACTCCAAATCCACAAAGTATAGGGGATTAAAATCCATAGAACTTAAACAAGAATACACATTTTTTTCTTTCATTTAATTGCCGAAACATATTCTTTTTCTTTCGAATTTTTTTATTTTTCTTTTCTTTTTCGGCAATTACATACAATTTTTCTTATGGACAAGTCTACCCCCACACTTGAACTTCTTCATGCCTTCAAAATTCATCCTTGACGCCAAAACTCCAAGCAAAGTCTCAAAATATGCTCCACTAAGTCTTTAGAACAAAGGGTATGGATATAACTATACTAAGGTTAAGGGTTAAGGAATTTTGAGGGTGATGAAAGAAAAGGCTTAATGTAGGCTCAAAGGGGTTAAACTAGGGGGGTCCCACGACGGGCACAAATAGGGACACAAGATATATTTGGCAATGGTGGTAAATATCCTAAGTAAGTACCTTTATCCTTTCCAGAATCAGGGCCATATATTGATTATAAATGTCTCAACAAGCATAACAGTGAATTCTAGCATTCTATAGTCCATTAAAGAGCTATGGCATGTAGTCAATCAAGATGAAAGAATAATGAGATCAACAAAATCATCGCCAAGAAAATAAGAGTATAATCATTTTTTTCGTTAATCACTCACAAAGAAAGGGCACATGGCTCAAATTCTCACTTAGGGTTGTTATGAATCACAACTTATCTTCCACATGTTCATATTCTGTACCAAAGTTACGCATGCACCATATCTACTACACATTCATATGCTTTTCATAAATCATGATTAACCAAAGAATATCATCAAACATTATCTCAATCTTGTGATCCTCTTTTAGCCTTAATTTCAGAGATATAAGCACATCCTAGACAGTTAAAAGGGCATCCTAAGACTCGATCACAAAACAAAACAACACAAAAAAAAAACAAAAAGATTTTTTTATTTTTTTATTTTTTATTTTTTTTTATTTTTTGAACAGTGACGATTTTTTTTATTATTAATAAAGTGACGAAAATAATTTTTTTTTTTTTTTTTTTTTTTTTTTTTTTTTAAGACCACAAAACTAGCTATCTAAAAACAAAGTGAAACGTTAAACCCTTCCCCCACACTTAAATCATACATTGTCCTCAATGTATAAACAATTATAAAGCATGCAAAGCATCAATCAAGCATAGAAGAATAGTTAACGCAACAAATCCTAAAAGAAAAGCAAAGTTGACGAAAATAAAAGAGAAGGGAAGAGTTCAAGAAAGCAAATCTGCGTTGATGGCTCCTCCACAGCTACGGATGAAATGGGTTGCCTCCCATGCAGCGCTTAATGTTTAAAGTCTTTCAGCCTAGACTTGCACCTTCATTTATTCCTCTGGTTGTGGCGCCTCTTGGAGGGGTACATCCTCCACATTGTGCCCCACAAACGCCTCATAGTAAGGCTTAAAACATCATATATATATACATTCATACACATGGGCAACGAAAATTTTAGTGATTAGTTACAATCTTCTACAATTTTCGAAATAATCAACTTCAATAAGAGATCTTGTAAGTCAAAGTTTAGACGTGCGGCCCAGAGATTCTAATGTTAATACAAGTCTCCCCTCCTAAATCTTTTGGTAACTCTTTTCACACAGAGCCAGGTAGTAGAGGAACGATTTTGGCGGAGCTCAGCTCACTTGATTGACAGGGGACGAGACCCTTTGTCAGCACTTCTCGTATCCAATCAACCTAGACACTTTGTGCTACTAAGGTGCGCCTACTTGATAAAGAAGGTTGCTTGACAAGTATTAATAAAAGAACTCTCACCTATTCCGTTATGACTTACTTTCTTCTTACCAAAACCAATTATCTCGAAAATTGTCTAAGTATATGACTTTAATAAAACATCATGGACTATTGTTTTGGACGTGCGGCCCAAGTCCTTGTCTCCACACATATTTCTTCTCAAATCCTTTGGGCAACCTTACTGAAATGGCCAGTGCGGGGGAGGACGAGCACGAGAGGTAGAAACCATTTTGGCACAAGCTACTCCCACATTGTGGTTTACGCTCGTTTGATTGCCTTCTGGATTCAAAACCCGTCATGAACGTTGTCCCCTTCCTAGTCACCATCTCACATAGGCTATACTTACTAGGATAAGGGAAAAATTAAGTGCAAGACATTTTTCAAGTGTTGACAAAAACCGCCCACAACCTTAAGAGACCTAAATTAGGTGCTAATAAGGGGTTAAGGCTAATGTCAACAAAAGAGACTTCACCTATTCCATAATAGTTCATAATCCCTTACCAAAATCATACCTTAGTGGCGTTTTCATCACATGAAGACTTTTCAATCCCCGGCAACGGCGCCAAAAATTGATACGTGCAAAAGCATCGCCAATTTAAACCCTGAAAATGTCGAGCGTTAGTATAGGATAAGCAGGGATCGTTCTAAACCGGGGATTGAGGGTGCTAACATGTGAGAACAAATTAAAGAAAAGAATTTACAAGTCACGAAATTAAAGAACAAACATATACAATTTCACAAAAATATTTTACAAGTTACAAGCATGCTTAGAATTAGAACAACAAAGAAAAGAGAGAGAACATACATACATTCACACGAATCTAGAGAACAATGAACAATAGAGAGCAACGAAAATCACATATATATACACAAAGAATTCGAAGGAAAGAGAGAAAACAAGTTAGAAAAGGTTTTGGAAATCCTACTCCTATTTATACACAATTTACAAGTCCATATCACATAGGGAATCCATATACAACAAGGATTACTAGTTATTATCTACTTAGAATTACTTAATCTACAAGAAAAAAAAATCCCTAAAAAACACCAAGAGAATCCCTAAATTTTAGCAATCCCTAAAAAACACAAAACAAATCCCTAAAAAAAACCAAATTAATTCCTAGAAAACACTAACACATATTTACTATTCACGGAGACACTATTCACGAATTTTAAAAACATTTTTTATTTATTTAATTATCTAAGTTAACATGCTACCTAAAAACTCTAAGTTAATTTTAATTATTTACACATATACAAAAACACATAACAAACGAAACAAGGGGGGGTTTTTGAAGATTTAAACTATAATTTTCGAAAACAAATAAAAGATTAAAAACATTTTATTTACATAGGTGGGAAAAGAAGAATTTTTGGAAAACAATTTATCAAGAACCTTTCAAGAACAACATATTCATGCATCCCTTAATCTTGTTAATTACCATGGAAAGATATCAACCAAGAAACAAAGTTACAAGCGCCCAATGTCCCTTATATGACTTCCCTTTACGCAATTGATCGACGAAGCGCCAAACCAACATATTTCAAATGCAAGTATCACACAATCGAAGCGACTCATAATCTCATGCATTCAAATCATTAAGAGCAAGTGAAAGTTTAGTCAATAAACATGCAAATTCAAGTACTCGAAGCGAATCTTTTCATTACATGCATAATCTGATCTCGACCTTTGTACAAAGCCTTTACTACTATATCGAATTAGGGTCCCGAAGCGTTTTACCTAATTACTAGCTCCAATTACATGCAATCATCCTAAGTTGGCCACCAAAGAACAAGAACACATAAAAGTTATCTAAAAAACAAAACCAGATTATCATTCCATATTTCGGCAATTAATCAAGATCAAAAACACACAAACACATCAATCATAGAAAAGCATATCAAAATTGCATCCAAAATTCAGAAAGTTAACTCATGGTTTCGGTTTTACACAAAGAAAAACAAAAACAGAATTTCTATCTAACAAGTCACAAAACCGAGAAGAAAACATGATGAAGATGGTAAGAACAACCCTTGACTACGTCCCAAGGTCCAAAGCAGATCCAAGGCAGCAACACAAGATGAAGATCACGGCAAAGGATGGAGGATGGCACGGCAAGAACTTGCAAGATGCGAAAACCTGAAACTCAAGAGCAAACCGGTGAGACATGAAATTGTGGAGAATATGTGTCAACCTTGAGACGTCTAATACACAAGGTATATATAGGAGAACGTCCCAAGGCACTCCCAATTCGTTTCTACTTGGTTTCTCCAAAGTTGTGTTGATTTAGGACTTGTTTGGCACAAAGTAGATTTCCGGCAGTCTTGACCTCAGTGTACTAAAACGGCCATAACTTCCTCTAGAAAATAGATATCGACGAGCTGTAAAATGTTCTGGAAACTAGACATCTGTAGCTTTCCAACCATATAAAGATCATAATTTTCTGAGCTCTGAACGATTTTCTATGCTCCGTTGAAGTTGACTGATCTGCACAGGCAGTAATCCGAATCTGTAATGGATTTGACTTTTAAAGCATAACTTAAGTCTAATTCGGTTTTCCTTCACATCACATGCCTCTCACATGTCTTCCACGCCTTATTGAAGAATGAAACGTCAAGAACTCCCTAGAACCTTCAAGAATCTCACGGCAATTCCAATCCATACTCAACTAGAAATCCAAACTCCACATTGCTTTGAAATCCGAATTCCTTGTTGCTTTCTCTTCCATGTGCACGGCATATGATCTTCTTGAGACTTCTAGATACTTCATGAACGTTCCAAGGCTCTCCTAGTATGAGTAGAACTCCATATGCAAGTAGGTTTCCTAGTTGAATACTGCTTCCTTTTCCGAGATGCTTCTACACTCTTCCGGAACCTTCTTGAGTAATAATCCTTATCCAACAGGGACTCCTTGTCATACTAGTATTCCTTATCTGAGTAGAATTGAGTTTCCTTGTCCAAGTAGAACTCCTAGTCCAAGTCAGCTTCAGACTCCTACTTCAACTGGGATTCCTTTTCCTAGTCAAACTGGGAAAACTTCCATTTCTTCATTTCTTTCCATTTCTGCGCCACTTGTGCCTTCCTTAGCCATTTTTGGACTTTGAGACTCCATTTTACCTGCAAAACACTAACTAAGTTAAATTGATCAAGAATAAGGAAATAACTTAGCAAAATATAGGGTTTAAACATTATAAACGTCGCATTTTATGCTCCTATCAAGCGGCGTGGGACTTAGTGGTGCAACCCAGCGGCGACAGCACCTGGGTGTCCAACGGCGAAAAGATGGTTGGGTGCGCTTGGTGATTCTCTGATGTCTAGCGGAGAAAACTTGTGGGTGCCGCTGCCGGAACTGATCGCTGAGTGGAGGAAGCTTGGCGGTGCGATGCATGGTGGATGGCGGCTCTGAAGCTTTGGCCAGCGGGGGTTCTACTCAGGGAGGAGGTCGGGCGGTGTTGCTAAGATGGCACTAGCGGAGCTGCTGACCGCTAGTGGTGCCTGGCGGAGGAAGGCTATCGGAGCTCTGGAACGCCGCGTGGGCTTGGTCAGCGGAGGATGACTCAGCGGAGGAGCTTGGTCGGAGGTAGCTGCAGCGGAGGAACGAAGTGCGGCGGCGCTGATGGAGCGTGGCGCTGCTGCCGACCGAAGGCCAGAAATGGTGTTTGGAACGCAGCGGAGGTCCGGTTCGATGGTTGGCCGCCATGATCGGAGCTTGGAAGCCGCCCGAAGGAAGGGCGGTGGTGCAAGGTCGGCGGTGTCCGCTTGGCGGAGGAGGTCGCCGGTGCTGGAGCTCAGTGGAGATCGAAGAGTTCGGCGGAGCTGCAGGTGGAAGTGCAGCGGAGATGAAGTCTGGCGGGAAATTTGAAAGTTGGAGGGGTGCCCAGAGAAGATTTCTGGGTGTCCAGAAAAAATTTGGCCGCCCAGAATTTTGGTTTTTTTTTTTTTTTGGTGGTGCCAGCGTTGACTTTCATGGGTTGGGCGTTGACCAACCTTGACTGGTGCTGACCGAAAGTGTGACCAAGCCTGATGGGCGTTGACCAACCCCGCCGGGCGTTGACCAAGCTTTGACCGGGTGTTTCTGCAAGTTTTGACCACTCCATGGGCGTTGACTAACTCCGCTGGGCGTTGACCACGTGTTGACCAGCCCGCAAGGTGCAAATTTCTGCACACTCTGCTCTAGTTGCCGCCAAGAAAATTAATTCAAAGAAGGAAGGAATTTCTTCAAGCTCCGCTAAGCAGGCTTAACTCACGGTAGGTGACGAAGCCATTGTGTTGGCTTCCCACAGACGGCGCCAATGTTAATGTTAGTGACCGAGGGGTCTCTAGTTAGCTTTAGAGAGAGAGAGAGAGAGAGAGAGAAAGAGAGAGAGAGAACGACACAAGAAGTATAGTGGTTCATTTCCCGCCTTAGCGGGAAACTACGTCCACTTGAATGTTTAACTAATGTGTTCGGGCCTTGCGGCCGAAAGGGATTACATGAGATGTAATGGGATGTGTTGAGTTGAGTTGTGGGAGGAGGCATTCCTTTTATAGATGAAGGAATGCTTCTCTTTTACTTGTTCTTCGATGTGGGACAAGCAAAGTTACTATTCTAGTCTATTTAACATGTAAAAAGCTATATTATGGAGGCATGTTGGCAAGGGCGGGAAGGTGGCTTCCCGGTGGCGGATTTGCGACTTCCGGATACCGCCGCGTAGCCTGAACATAGGGCTACACGATGTATGTCTCGGTTGGGCCTTGCCATGTCTTGTGGATGTCCCAAAGTGGGTGTTACTTATGCTTGGTGACGTAGTAAATACTCCATATTATTGGAGGTATGTACAGTCACTGATTTATTTTACTTTAGCCGGCAGGTAAGTATCTCGGAGCTCCAAATTGTGTGAAGCATGCTGCATATGATTTCCTGAAACGAAACAACTGTGATTGTTTTTGTTTGCATTTGTTTTACTTGATTTTACAAATGCGCGCAACCTATATTCTAGTAGCTATGTTTTACCTATTAGATTTCAAACCTAACTAAGGTTGGGTCGGCCCCTATTGGGCTAGCGAGGACGAAATGCTCACCCCTACATTTCAGGTTACAACGAGGTCATTCCGGACGATTTGGATTAGAGGTGGGTCGTTGGCCGAGTCCGTGTGTTGCTGTTCCTGTTGCTTGAAGTTCTTCTCATTTGGTACTCTATCGATTTACTAGCTTCTCTTTCTATGTTGAACTCTGTGAGGTCCGCCTACCTGGGAGCACGCCTCACCCCTTGTTGTATTGTTATTGTTGAACTTGTTTGGACCCAAAATAAGCATTTTGGCCTGACAAGGCACGTCTTGGAGAAATTGAGCCAATGTCAGTGGCTCAAGCTATATATTGTCGACAAGTTCGAAATATATATTTAGAGGCTAAATAAAGCCTACTATGAAAGCATGGAAGCATGGAAGCATGGAAACATGAAAAGTCAACTTTAGCACATTTTCCTACTTCGGCTAGGAGAAACCGAGCTAAACAAGGAAGGAGGGGCGGCAGACTGACCAAATGAACTTGAAATGAGCTGAAACTCTGCAGATCCATTATAGACAGCCCAAGGATCATTTCTTATGAAGAGTGCCAGAGCTTTTTTTGAGTGGAAGGCCTTCAAACAATCAGCCCAATTTTCTACAGAAGCAAAACTGGAAAACTGGACCTGTAAGAGGTCCAGCAGCATTTTCGGCCCAACCACATGGAATAAAAATCTGAAAATTTGTCAGGATGATCTACACTCATAGTGGAACATTTCATATGAAGAAGTCGAAGGCATATAATGAAGTCTTGTTGGAGAAATAATTGAAGGAATAAAGGGGCAGAAACTGACCTAAAACCAGCTCAATATTCACATGTTCATGTTTCCTACCCACATGAAGAATGCTAGATGCTTTTCTCTTTTTCCTTGGATATATTTTTCTTCTACAATCTCTTTAATAGATCATCACCACTTCCATGTTGCTGCACCTTCATGCTTTGCTTTCATTTCATCTTTTCTCTATCTTTTCCATATTTTACAAGTGAACTTAGATCTACTTTCATTATTTTTCTTCCACTCATCATTTCACTCTTCTTTTTATTCCCTATATAAACACCTTCTCCTCTCATTCTAAAACACACATTCACAACACAACATCAAAACATCTCTAAGATGATCTAAGTTCTCTCTAGAGCAACCTCTCTAAGAGCAACTCCTCTCCTTCTCTTTCTCTTACCGGTGATCACACTCCTAGTCCTAGTCTTCTCAGAAGCCGACTTCAGTGCCACCAAACCCTCTGTCAACGTGCTTCGGTCCTAGTCTCCTCGGGAGCCGACGGTAGTGTCGCGACCACAACAGTTACAGAACCAGCCAAGCAAGGGTAACGCCCTAGCAACCCAGCCAAGCTAAAGTCACGCTTTAGCAAGTTCTCCTCACTTCCCAGTGGTTCTCGCTCTGCTCGATCTACAACATCGAGTATCGATTGTGATTTTCAAGAAGCTCAGCAAAAGTCCTCGCCACGAGGCACAAAGAATCCCACGACGAGGTTGGTGCTCTCCTCGTCCACAATCGCTCGACAGAAGTCAGGTCAAGGGACACCCCCGACGACCGCACCCGAACGGTGCTGGCACGCCCGCGCAGAAAAGAGACTGTTGACCAGCTGCAACAAAATTGGAGCCAAACATTTTGGCACGCCCAGTGGGACCAGGTTAGAATTTTTTTTTTCTCTTGAAGACATTCAACCACCGGCCTTCAAAACAAACATTTTGGCACGCCCAGTGGGACTAGTCTCTCTTGAAGCACATTCAACCACCGGCCTTCAAAACAAACATTTTGGCACGCCCAGTGGGACAAGGTTAGAATTTTTTTTATCTTGAAGACATTCAACCACCGGGCTTCAAATCAAAACAAACATTTTGGCACACCCGGTGGGACAACACTAGAGTCTTTTTGCATTTGTTCGCCATCATTGAGATGCTAGAGGAAAATCTTTACCAAAAGAAATTCCTAAAGTAAATAGATGGTCAATGTTGCCACCACTGGCGATACTGCCATTAATGATGAGTTTATGCCTATTCCCATCCCAGAGGGGGCAAGCATTGAGGAACAGCTGGCGATCATCATGGCCAACGTCGAGAGGCATAAAGAAAAGCGAGCCAGGGACATGGCCATTTTGATCGCAAAAACAAAGCAGAGGTTTCGCGATTGGGACCTAGAAATTGAGCAGAACGCTTGAGAAGAGGTCATTTATGAGGCTGATTTGCCTATTGATACGTGCAAAGCATCGCCAATTTAAACCCTGAAAAATATCATCATTAGTATAGAGCAAATAGGGTATCGTTCAAAACCGGGGATTGAGGGTGCTAACATGTGAGAACAATTTAAAGACAAGAATATACAATTTACGAAATTGAAAGATACAACATATAAGTTTTTACGAAAACACTTTACAAATTTACAAGTTATAAACATGCATAAATTTCGAACAACAAAAGAAACAACAAAGAGTTAGAGAGTAATCTTACATTCACACGAAATTAAATGACAACAATGAGAGAAACAATCGAAAATCACAAGTATATATAGACAATTCGAAAAGAAGAGAGAAAACAAGTTAGAAAAGGTTTTGGAAATCCTACTCCTATTTATACACAATTTACAAATCCATATCACATAGGGAATCCATATACAACAAGGATTACTAGTTATTATCTACTTAGAATTACTTAATCTACAAGAAAACAAAATCCCTAAAAAACACCAAGAAAATCCCTAAATTTTAGCAATCCCTAAAAAACACAAAACAAATCCCTAAAAAACACCAAATTAATTCCTAGAAAACACTAACACATATTTACTATTCACGGAGACACTATTCACGAATTTAAAAACATTTTTTATTTTATTTATTTTTTTATATTAACATGCTACCTAAAAACTCTAAGTTAATTTTATTTAATTACAAATATACAAAAACACAAACATAAAGATTGGGGGGGGGGGGGGGGGGTTTTGAAGATTGAAAACATAAATTTTCGAAAACATTAAAAGATTAAAAACGTTTTATTTACATAGGTGGGAAAAGAAGAACTTTTGGAAAACAATTTATCAAGAACCTTTCAAGAACAACATATTCATGCATCCCTTAATCTTGTTAATTATCATGGAAAGATATCAACCAAGAAACAAAGTTACAAGCGCCCAATGTCCCTTATATGACTTCCCTTTACACAATTGACTAGAACAAGCGCCTAACCAATATACTTTAAATGCAAGTATCACACAATCAAAGCGACTCATAATCTCATGCATTCAAATCATTAAGAGCAAGTGAAAGTTTAGTCAATAAACATGCAAATTCAAGTACTCAAAGCAAGTCTTTTCATTACATGCATAATCTGATCTCGACCTTTGTACAAAGCCTTTACTACCATAATGAATTAGGATCAACAAGCGTTCACCTAATTACTAGCTCCAATTACATGCAATCATCCTAAGTTGGCCACCAAAGAACAAGAACATGCAAAAGTTATCTATAAAACAAAACCAGATTATCAATCCATATTTCGGCAATTAATCAAGATAAAGAACACACAAACACATCAAACATAGAATAGCATATCAAAATCGCATCCAAAAATCAGAAAGTTAACTCATGGTTTCGGTTTTACACATAAAGAAATCAAAACAGAAAATACAACTACAAAAACACTAAACCGTAAAGAGAACATAGGGAAGATGGTATGAACAACCCTTGACTACGTCCCAAGGTCCAAAGCAGATCCAAGGCAGCAACACAAGGTAGAATTCACGGCTAGGATGGAGGATGGCACGGCTAGGAACTTGTAGATGCAAAAACCTGAAACTCAAGAGCAAACCGGTGAGAAACGAAATTGTGGAGAATAATGTGTAACCCCTGAACGTCTAATACACAAGGTATATATAGTAGAACGTCCCAAGGCACTCCCAATTCGTTTCTACTTGGTTTCTCCAAAGTTGTGTTGATCTAGGACTTGTATGGCACAAAGCAGATTTCCGGCAGGATTGACCTCAGTGCACTAAAACGGCCATAACTTTCTCTAGAAAATAGATATCGCTGAACTGTAAAAAGTTCTGGAAACTAGACATCTGTAGCTTTCCAACCATATAAAGATCATAATTTTCTGAGCTCTGAGCGATTTTCTATGCTCCGTTGAAGTTGACTGATCTGCACAAGCAGTAATCCGAATCTGTAATGGATTTGACTTTTAAAGCACAACTTAAGTCCAACTCGGTTTTCCTTCACATCACATGCCTCTCACATGTCTTCCACGCCTTATTGAAGAATGAAACGTTAAGAACTCCCTAGAACCTTCAAGAATCTCACGAAATTCCAATCCTTACTCAACTAGAAATCCAAACTCCACATTGCTTTGAAATCCGAATTCCTTGTTGCTTTCTCTTCCATGTGCACGGCATATGATCTTCTTGAGACTTCTAGATACTTCATGAATGTTCCAAGGCTCTCCTAGAATGAGTAGAACTCCATATGCAAGTAGGTTTCCTAGTTGAATACTGCTTTCTTTTCCGAGATGCTTCTACACTCTTTCGGAACCTTCTTGAGTAATCCTTATCCCACAGGGACTCCTTGTCACACTAGTATTCCTTATCTGAGTAGAATTGGGTTTCCTTGTCCAAGTAGAACTCCTAGTCCAAGTCAGCTTCAGACTCCTACTCCAACTGGGATTCCTTTTCCTAGTCAAACTGGGAAAACTTCCATTTCTTCATTTTTCTTCATTTCTGCGCCACTTGTGCTTCCTTAGCCATTTTTGGACTTTGAGACTCCATTTACACCTGTAAAACACTAACTAAGTTAAATTGATCAAGATAAAGGAAATAACTTAGCAAAATATAGGGTTTAAACATTATTAACGTCGCATTTTATGCTCCTATCAAATTCCCCCACACTTAGCTTTTGCTAGTCCCTTAGCAAAATCAACATAACAAACCAAAAAGACTACAAAACAAAGACTAACGAAAATAAACTAAGTATGGGAATGAGAACACAAAGACTCAAGACTCAAAAACGTAAAACACAAAGAAGACTGAAACGAAAATCAAAACCAAAAACAAAGACCAAGACGTTGACAAACACAATGACTCCTACGCCCTTTAACATATTGTCTCAGCAATCTCATATTTTCAAGTCACCAAGATTAGCACTTAACCAAGCATCACATCTTCAAGATATTCGAGAGCTAATTACAACATATAATCCACATATAAGCATGTAAGACTTGGGAGTAAACAATGGTGATGGTTTAGCTCAACACATTTCAAACAAGTCATGATTCAACCTCACATAGATATATCACTCTTTCTTCTCTCAGATTCAAGGCTCATGCTTAAAAGCTTATCACTCAATGGTATGTGAAAGATTACAAAGTAGATCACATACATAAGAAACGAAAGCACATATAATTTTTTTTTCTTTTAAAGATCTCATGAAAGATATCGACCACATGCACGAATGAACCCAAGCCATAAGTTCAACAGTTATAACTCATCTCCACATCAAAGGCTGTCCCATCTTAAGGATCAAAGAGGTCTTACAATTAAGGGTTGTAATGGGGCCAAGGCTTAAGGTTTAAAGAAACGAAGGGATAAGAAAATCACAAAGTATCCTAAAAACCTAGCAGAGCACTTGCTGATGTAGAGAGACTATCTTCTTCGAAATCCACCATGCATAGCAAAACGTCATGTATCCTTCTTGGGCTTTAAAAGGGCCAAGTGTCATCATGTTGGGCCCAAACTTCATTCTAACCTTCTTTTGAACAAGTGTGAATTGGACAAAGACCAAATTCTTCAACAATGGGCCTTCACTTTAAAACAAACTCCAAATCCACTAAGTATAGGGGACTAAAATCCATAGAACTTAAACAATATTACAAAAAAAATTTCTTTTAATTGCCGAAAACATATATTCTTGTTTTTTTTTTTCGATTTCTTTTTTTTTTTTTTTTTTGTCTTTCTTTTTCGGCAATTACATACAATTTTTTTTATGGACAAGTCTACCCCCACACTTGAACTTCTTCATGCCTTCAAAATTCTTCCTTGACGCCAAAACTCCAAGCAAAGTCTCGAAAATATGCTCCACTAAGTCTTTAAAACAAAGGGTATGGATATAACTATACTAGGGTTAAGGGTTAAGGAATTTCGAGGGTGATGAAAGAAAAGGCTTAATGTAGGCTCAAAATGGTTAAACTAGGGGGGTCCCACGACGGGCACAAATAGGGACACAAGCTATATTTGGCAATGGTGGTAAAATCCTAAGTAAGTACCTTTATCCTTTCCAGAATCAGGGCCATATATTGATTATAAACGTCTCAACAAGCATAACAGTGAATTCTAGCATTCTCTAGTCCATTAAAAAGCTATGGCATGTAATCAATCAAGATGAAAGAATAAATGAGATCAACAAAATCATCGCCAAGAAAATTAGAGTATAATTCATTTTTTCGTTAATCACTCACAAAGAAAGGGCACATGGCTCAAATTCTCACTTAGGGTTATTATGAATCATAACTTATCTTCCACATGTTCATATTCTGTACCAAAGTTACGCATGCACCATATCTACTACACATTCATATGCTTTTCATAAGTCATAATTAACCAAAGAATATCATCAAACATTATCTCAATCTTGTGATCCTCTTTTAGCCTTAATTTCAGAGATATAAGCACATCCTAGACAGTTAAAAGGGCATCCTAAGACTCGATCACAAAACAAAACAACAACAACACATAAATGACGCAACAAACATAACAAAAACGTTTGGACTTAGGGTTATTTCTCTTCTCCTTTCGGTAACTCCTTTGGAACATGACCAGGTGAAGAGAGGAACGATTTTGGCGGAGCTCAGCTCACTTGATTGACAGGGGACGAGACCCTTTGTCAGCACTTCTCATATCCAAACTAGACCTTAGACATCACATCCCATTGGATGCGCCTACGATGAAGAAGATATTTACCCAAAATTAATTTTGACTCTACAATAACTAAACAAACAAACAAACAAAGAACAAAAGTTAACGTAATTTTTTTTTAATTTTTCTGTATTTTCCAATTTTTTATTTTGTTTTCTTTTATAACCACAAAAACTAACTAAGTGAAACGTTAAACCTTTCCCCCACACTTAAATCATGCATTGTCCTCAATGTATAAACAAGTATAAAGCATACAAAGCATCAAGCAAGCATGGCAGAAAAATTAACGCAACAAATCCTAAAATAAAAACAAAGTGGACGAAATTAAAAGAGAAGGGAAGAGTTCAAGAAAGCAAATCTGCGTTGATGGCTCCTCCACAGCTACGGATGAAATGGGTTGCCTCCCATGCAGCGCTTAATGTTTAAAGTCTTTCAGCCTAGACTTGCATCTTCAATTAATCCTCAGTTGGTGGCGCCTCTTGGAGGGGTACATCCTCCACATTGTGCTCCACAAACGCCTCATAGTAAGGCTTAAGACGATGGCCATTCACCTTGAACTCAGCTCCAGTAGTGTTGCTTTTTATCTGTATAGCACCATGAGGAAAAACATTAGTAACAATAAAAGGACCAACCCATCTAGAACGCAACTTACCAGGAAAAAGTCTTAATCTAGAATGAAATAAAAGAACTTTTTGCCAACTACAAAGGTCTTTCCACGAATCATCTTATCATGAAAAGCCTTTGTCTTTTCCTTGTAAATCCTTGCACTATCATAGGCATCATGTCGAATTTCCTCAAGCTCATTGAGTTGCAATTTCCTGTGAATTCCAGCTTCATCCAAATCCATATTGAACTTCCTCACGGCCCACCAAGCTTTGTGCTCCAACTCCACGGGTAAGTGACAAGCTTTTCCATACACCAACCGAAAAGGAGACATCCCTATTGGTGTCTTGAAAGCCGTCCTATACGCCCAAAGAGCATCCTCCAAACGTTGACTCCAATCCTTCCTTGAAGGTCCCACGGTTTTCTCAAGTATCCTCTTGATCTCCCTATTTGAAACTTCTGCTTGTCCACTTGTTTGAGGATGATAAGGCGTTGAAACCTTATGAGTGACGTGATACTTCCTAAGCAAAGCTTCAATGGTCTTGTTGCAAAAGTGAGAACCTCCATCACTAATGATTGCTCTAGGCATGCCAAACCTACTAAAAATGTTAGACTTTATAAACTCTGCAACAACTTTAGAATCATTAGTCCTGGTGGCTTTCGCTTCCACCCACTTAGAAACATAATCAACCGCTAAGAGAATATAAAGAAAACCATTAGATGAAGGAAAAGGACCCATAAAATCTATACCCCAAACATCAAAAATTTCGACCACTATTACAGGAGTTAAAGGCATTTGATCTTTAGGTCCTAAATTACCGGTTCTTTGGCATATAACATGTCATACAAAATTCATATGCATCTTTAAATATAGTAGGCCAATAAAAACCACATTCCAACACCTTCCTAGCAGTTCTATCAGAGCCAAAGTGACCACCACATTGCTTAGCATGACTAAACTCAAGTATAGCTTTTTGTTCATTATTAGGCACACATCTCCTTATCAATTTATCTGAACAATATTTCCACAAGTAAGGATCATCCCAAACATATTGTCTAGCTAAAAACTTAAGCCTATCACGTTGAGCACTTGACATGTTATTAGGGAACGTTTTAGACACCAAATAATTAACAATATCTGCATACCAAGGCTCACTTACCTGGATTCCGAAGAGTTGTTCATCCGGAAACATCTCCACTAAGGGTATGGCGTCCTCCTCACTCACAAGTCTGCTCAAGTGGTCAGCTATAACGTTGTCAGAGCCCTTCTTATCCTTGATCTCCACATCAAACTCTTGAAGCAAGAGTATCCAACGAATTAGTCTAGGTTTTGCCTCCTTCTTTGACATTAGGTACCTTAAAGCTGCATGATCAGAGTAAATAATAACTTTAGTACCCAACAAATAAGATCGAAATTTTTCTAAGGCAAAAACAACAGCTAAAAGTTCTTTTTCAGTTATAGAGTAATTGAGTTGAGCATCATTGAGTGTCCTTGATGCATAGTAGATGGCATAAGGCTTCTTGTCCTTCCTTTGGCCTAGCACGGCCCCAATGGCATAGTCAGAGGCGTCACACATGATCTCAAAGGGAAGAGACCAATCTGGGGGAAGCATAATTGGTGCAGACGTTAGAAGCTCCTTCAAAATGTTGAATGCCTTCTTGCAATCCTCATTGAACTCAAAAGCCACCTCCTTTTGAAGTAGACGACATAAGGGCCTAGAAATCTTGGAAAAGTCCTTGATAAAGCGCCTGTAGAAACCTGCATGTCCAAGAAAAGAACGGACCTCCCTCACACTTGTGGGGTTTGGTAAGTATCTAACTGATAGGAGCATTTTAATGCGACGTTTTAACTATATTTCCTTACATTTCTTGCGTCATTTCCTTAGTAAAACTCTGTTTAGGAAAGTTTCCATTCTTTGATTGGGAAAGTTCCTATTTGTAGAAAGTTTCCATTTTTTCTTAGTTTCTATTTTCCATTTTTAGAAAGTTTCTATTCTTGTAGTTTTCATTTCTCATTTCTGGCAAGTTTCTATTTTTCATTTTTAGTAACTTTCTATTTTTCATTTTTGGTAAGTTTCTATGTTTTCAAATTAGGAAAGTTTCTATTTCTCATACTAGTTTCTATTTTCAGAACCTCCGAGCTAAAAAGTGGAAATGAACGCACGAATGGAAAGAGGAGCCTGCGAACATCAAGACAAACAAATATGAGAGAAAACGGTCCACACATTTGAGCAGAAATGAAGAAACAAGCTTTCCTAGTGCAACCAGGAAACCCTGCGAAATGGAGGAGAGCTTACCGATGAAGTTTCCAACGCAACTATGAAAAGAAATGAAGAAAATAAAGTGTTGTGACGTTGGAAGATGACATGGCATAGAAGTGACGCATGGAGGCCCAAAAACTCTCAAGACTTGTTGGATTTTCGGCTAATTGGATAAAAGCCCACCAAAGCCCATGGAACTAGGGTTTGTGACGCAAACCCTAGCCCTAAAGATGTTTTGCCGTGAAATTGCAAGAGAGAAACAAGGAAGAGGCGTCCAAAAATCAGAAATTAAAAAGAGATTTTCTAGGGAGATTATCTAGGGCTATTTTTATGGAAAGAAAATACTTGGAGATAAACCCTAGAAGCTTTGCCGTGAAAAAGGAAGAGATAAACAAGGGAGAACGTGAAAATCCTAGGGTTTTGGACGGCAAAGATATTCCCTAGAGAGTTTTAAGGAAAGAGAAAAAGGTGGAGACCAAGAAAAGCTCAAATGAAGTCTAGATACATTCCTACATTCCCTAAAGAGTTTTGGCCGAATTTAAAAACAGAAAATCAGAAATTATCTCAAGAATTTCGGCAAGAAAATCAAGGGAAATATTCTAGGAAATTATGTGATTGGTTGAGACACCTCATAGGGCTTATGTGGCAAGAAGTCATTGGAGGAAATTATGTGGAAGTGCAAGCAATAGCCGTGAGCTTTTCTAGGGTTTTGGACGGCATGGAGACCTAGGGGCCGTCCCCTATATATTCCTCTCTTCTCTCAACGTCAAGAGTTCCCACTTTTGCGTTTTACAACTTTAGAAAAAATCAGAAAACTCTCTCTAGCTTAGCCGTGTTCTTCTCCATCCTCTAGGGCAACCACGAAGTTCAAGCAAGGCCAAGGAAGAAGAGGACAAGCCGTGCACATCATCCATCACCATCCTTGAAGATTGCTTTCGAAATTCAAGAGACCATTCATCCCATCTTCATCACGGTGTAATCCGATTCTCCTTGTAACCTTTGCTTTGTAATTTTCGTTGGTTATGCCCTAGTTGACACGTGTTTGAACAATTTTCGAATTCTGAAATTTTATGGTTAATTACTAATTTTCAGATTCATGTTTTGCGATTTATGGTTGCTTATGTGTGAGTGTTTGATTAAATTTGCATGATAGAAATCTTTTGTATGTTAATCTTAAAGGGTTCGAAACTTTTAGGGTTTTTATATAATTGGTGCTACGAATTTAAGAACATGAATCAACTTTTTGGTTTTGTGTTCTTGAATCAATAAGTAGTAAAGGTTTTGTACAAAAACCGAATTTAATCAAAGAAGATTGCAATTAGGTGGACTTTTTCATACTAAGTTGCACATTTGAATTGATAGCCTTTCTAGGTGCTTATTGCGTTAAACATGTATGATTGACTAGCTTTCTAGGGCTTGAATGCATGTTTGATAGGATTAGTCTATGTGCTTTCACTTAGATTAATTAGCGTTGAAAGTAAAATATGGGAAAATGTTTGCTTTGAACGTTTCACATGATCAATTCCTCTTGCATGACTATGATGAACAATGATGAACTTGGATTAATTTTAATCATATGTTTCGATTTTGATCTTTGTTCTTGCATTCCATTTATATTTTTATGTTTTAGCATTTTAATTATTTTGTTAACTTAGTTTAATTTTCAGAAAAAACCAAAATCAAAAACCCCCTTTTAATTCGTAAATAATGTGCATATGTGTAAATAATATACTTTGTTTTAATTTTAATTGTTTAATTGTTTGACAATGACAGGTGTACCCTCAATCCCCGGAATAGAAAGATCCCTATTTACTTTATACTACTAATGACATTTCAGGGTTAAATTATGCGCTTGCAAAAAGCGTATCAATTTTTGGCGCCGTTGCCGGGGATTGAAAAAAATCATTTGTCACTTTGTGAATATGTGTTTTGTTTATATGGTGACCGAAAAAAAAAAAAACAATTTTACTTGTTAATTATTTTGTAATTGTCGAAATTTAGTTTAATTACTTAGGTTGTTATTTATTTTATTGAACACGAGTTTAATTGTTAGTTGTAAATTAAAGAAGGAATAGGTGAAGTCGTGTTTATTAATATTGGCCTAAACCCCTTATTGGTACCTAGTCCAGGTCCCTTAAGGTTGAGGGCGGCCTTTATTAACATTCATTGAACTGTCTTCACACTTAGGACCTTTTATATCCAAGTAAGTATAGCCTATGTGAGATGGTGTCTAGGAAGGGGACAACGTTCATAACGGGTTCTGGATTCAGAAGTGCTTACAAATGGGCGTAAACCTCAATGAGGGAGTAGCCTATGCCAAAATGGATCCTACCTCTTGTGTTCGCCCTCCCCTACCTGGCCATTTCAGTAAGGTTGCCCAAAGGATGTAGGAGGGACTTAGTGTCTAGACGATTATACTTGGGCCGCACGTCCACTTGATTTACCGCTTGGAATTAAATTTGATATCAATAATATTTATGACAAAAGAAAATGTAAGAAATTGTTGTGACACTTAAGGTATATTGGATTAAACATAATCTCGGAAAGGAAGCTGTTACAGCCCATTGCACTCTGAGATTCCCTGTTCCCGTACCTAAGTGTTGAAAATAATTTTAAAAACAAAATAAAAGAAGAAAAAGAAGAAACGAAAACGGAAAGAAAAAAAAAAAAAAAGAAGTTAATTAGATGTGAATAGTGACGTTTTGTACTTGTGTGAAAGCTTTGTGTATATCTTGTCTAATTATACTTGTAAAGAAACAGAATTAAAGATAATAAAATGGAGTTATGAATTTTGTTAATTACTTAATTGTTGTGAGTGTGTAAAATCGTATGAGTAGACAAGGGCCCTTTTGTTAATATTGGCCTTAACCCTTCATTCGTACCTTTCTAAGGTCGTATGAGGTTGAGGGCGGCCTTTATTAGCACTTGGAGAACAGTTTAACACATGAGTAATTTCCAAGCTGAGTAAGGGGCATTACAGATGGTGTCTTAGGTTGAGACCCTGGGTGATGGGTTCAAATTGGATCTCAGAGATACTACAGACTGTGCGTAAACCACAATGTGGAAGTAGCCGATAGGGGCGTAAACCTCAATGAGGGAGTAGCCTCCGTAGTATCACCAAAATGAGTCCTCCCTCTCACTTACCTCTTAATCTGGCTATCTGGCCTTCTGAAACAAAGGAAAGTGACTTATGTCTAAGCGACTATCCCTATATCGTAGCTCACCAATAGTAGTGGTTTCTATTGGGCTCGACTTACAACTTGGAATCAATTGAGTTATTAACTTTGTTTATAACATTTCCATGACAAAAATAAAATACTTGTACATACTCTTCACATGTAAATTGGTTTGTTTTCTTACTTCTCTTACTTGTACACACTGTGTAAGTCTCTTTTGTTGCATTGTGAATAGTGACGTTTTTGTATGAAAATATTAACTTGTATTTTGTTTATTTTCGTAAGTTACTCACTTTTGTACATCTTAATGTTGTTCAGGAATTCCATGAATGTCCGAGTCCTCTAAAATCCCTTCCATACAAGAGATTGAAGAAAGGCTCGCTCGTTTGAAAAATCCTCCTACACTTGAGTACAGAAGACCTTCTTCCTTGCAATTCAAAGAGTACAAGTTTAACGAGCAAGGGAAGAGAATCTATCCTTCTGAGGAATCTACATCACCTACACCTACCCCATCTCCTCCTTCACGTTCACCTTCACCTGTGATTTCGTCTAACTCTACACCACCACCTTCACCACCACCTGAAGAAGTTCAAGAAGAGAGAATGGCATCCATTAGGTAACTATCCACAGCAACAGTCGAGGGAGGACCCCCTACAGGCATTGTGTACCCTGCCCCTGCTGCAGGCAGAAATGCAGAGTTTGAGCTGAAGAGTGGACTATTGCACCAACTCCCTATGTTCCATGGGCTTCCAATGGAGGACGCCAACAAGCATCTTAGAGCATTTCAGGTTGTGTGTTCTAACATGCAACCACAAGGAGCAGATGAGAACATTCTAAGGATGAAGGCATTTCCATTCTCCTTAGCTGACAGAGCCAAAGATTGGCTATATGAGATTCCTGCTGGACGTATCACCTCTTGGGAAACAATGAGGAAGGCCTTCTTGGAAAAATACTTCCCCGCTTCAAAGGTCATCACGCTCAGGAAGAAGCTCAGTGGGATTGAACAAGCTCCAGATGAGTCCTATTCCGCCTATTTTGAGAGGTTCAATTCCTTACTTGCCCAATGTCCTCAACATCAGATGAAAGATGAGACCCTACTGACATGCTTTTATGAGGGACTCTTACCCTTAGAGAGGCAAATGCTTGATGCTGCAGCTGGAGGAGCTTTTGTGGACAAGTCACCTGCAGCTGGAAAGGAACTTATTGAAAATCGTGCCCTAAACACTCAACAGTATGAGGGTGTGAGACAGACCACTCGTAGGGTCAATGAGGTGAGCACTAGTCCTGCCATTGCGGATCAATTGAGCAAACTCACCCTTCTTGTGAACAAGGTAGCGACTATTCAAGGCCAAGGAGGACCTTCTGCTTGTGGGGTATGCTTTAACCAAGGACATCCTACGGATCAATGTCCTCAACTAAGTGAGAATGGTGGTTGGGAGTCTGTGAATGCCATAGGAGGCTATCAAGGGAACCAAGGGGGTCCCCAACGTCCAAGGTATGATCCATATTCGAATACCTATAACCCTAGATGGAGGGATCACCCCAACTTCAAGTGGACCAACAATGAGAATGTTCAGAATCCTCTTGGTGGGAGTTTCCAACGTCCTCAAGGACCTTCATTTCAAGGACCTTCTTTTCAAAGGCCTTACATGCCTCCTCAACACAACTCAAGGAATTCAAACTCCTACTATGATAAGACGATTGAGGCATTGACTAATTCCACTCAGGCATTGACTAGTGCCACACAGACTTTGCTGCAAGGACAACAGACCCACACCAAGGACATTGCTGAACTCAAAAAGCAGATGGGACAAGTGGTGGACTTCATGACCAAGTTTCATGAAACTGGTAGGCTTCCGAGCAACACAATTCCAAACCCAAAAGGAGGCTCTGAAGGACCACCCAACTGAGGACGCGAGGAAACCAAGTCTAGGCTGAAAGACTATAAACATTAAGCGCTGCTTGGGAGGCAACCCAATTCAGAAGTAGCTGTGGAGGCGCCTTCAACGCAGATTTTCTTCTTCTTCCCTACTTCTTTATTTTTGTAACTTTTGTTTTTTTCTTTGAACTTTAATTTCGTAAATCTCAACCCTATGTGCTTATGTGTTCATTGCATGCTTATAATTGATTACATTGAGGACAATGCAATATTTAAGTGTGGAGGAAGGGATTTATATTTTGAGTCTTTTATTTTTGAGTCATATATTGGAAAATACAAAAAAAATCGAAAAATGTCAGAAAATAAAAAAAAATTTCGTTGTTTTTGTTTTTAGTCTTAGGATGCCCTTTCAACTGTCTAGGATGATTCTATATCTCTGAAATCATGACTAAAAGAGGATCACAAAAATTGAGATGACTTAAAATGGTATTCTTTGGTTAATTGAGATATATGAAAAATATATGCCTTGTAGTGGATATGGATTGCATGACCTTGGTACAGAATATGAGCATGTTAAGATGAGTTTTGATTCATAAAGCCTATGTGAGATATTTGAGCCATGTTCCTTTTTCTTGGAGTGAATGAAAAATATATTCTTAATTTCTTGGCGATGTTTTGATGATCTCATTATTCTTTCATCTTGATTGACTACTTGCCGTAGATTAAGTTTGATGGACTAGAGAATGCTAGAATTCGCTCTTGTGCTTGTTGAGACGTGATATCAATATATGGCCCTGATTCTGGAAAGGATAGAGGCATCCTAGGAATTACCACCATTGCCAAATGAACCTGTGTCCCTAATTGTGCCCGTCGTGGGACTCCCCTAGATAAACCCCTTTGAGCCTACGTTAAGCCTTTTCTTTCATCACCCTTAAAATCTTTAACCTAAGCCTTAGTATAGCTATAACCCTACCCTTTGTCCTAAGGACTTAGTGGAGCTAAATTGAGACTTTACTTGAAGATTTTTGACGTCAATTTTGAAGAATAAGAAGAGGTGAAGGTTCAAGTGTGGGGGTAAATTTGTCCATGAATGAAAAATGTATGAAAAAGCCGAGAAAAAGAAAAAGGAAAAAATGAAAATATGTAAACGGCTAAGAAAAAGAAAAGAGAATATGTTTATGGACTTTAGTACCCCATACTTAGTGATCTTGGAGTTTGCTTTGAATTGAAGGCCCACTACAGAAAAATTTGGCCTTTGTCCATTTCACTAGAGTTCAAGGGAAGTTTACAATGAAGATTGGGCCCAACATGAAGACATTAGGCCCTTTTATGTGACCACTAGGAGAAAGTGACGTTTTTGCAATGCCTTGGTGACATATTTCGAGGACTCTTTACATTTACATGAGCTCTACTAGGTTTTTAGGACACTTTGTTAAATTCCTTACCCTTCGTTTCTTAAAACCTTGAGCCATGGCCCCATTACAACCTTTGAGAAGACCTTCTTGATCCTTAAGATGGGACAGCCCTTGATGTGGAGATGAGTTGCAAGAGTTGAACCTATGGCTTGGGTCCATCTGTGCAAGTAGTTGATATCCTTCATGAGATCTTTAAAGAAAATTATACTTGTGCTTTCGTTTCTTGCATTATGTGATATACTTGCTATCTTTCACATATAATTGAGTGTATAAGCTTTTAAGCATTGCCATGATCTGAGAGAAGAAAGAGTGGATATACCTTGTGAGGAATTGAATCAAACTTGTTTGAAGCATGCTTAACAGAGACCATCACCATTGTTCCAACCAAGTCCTACTTGTGTATATGTGAATTATGTGTTTAATTAACTCTCGAATGCCTAAACATTGATTCTTGGTAAAGTGCTAATCTTGGTGTTGTGAAAGTAAGAGATTGCTGAGACAAATAGTTGAAGGGCAATAGAGTCTTTGTTTGTTTGAGTCTTTAATTTTCGTAGTCTTAGTGTGTGTCGTTGTTTGATTTTGCTAAGGGACTAGCAAAAGCTAAGTGTGGCGGAATTTGATAGGAGCATTTTAATGCGACGTTTTAACTATATTTCCTTACATTTCTTGCGTCATTTCCTTAGTAAAACTCTGTTTAGGAAAGTTTCCATTCTTTGATTGGGAAAGTTCCTATTTGTAGAAAGTTTCCATTTTTTCTTAGTTTCTATTTTCCATTTTTAGAAAGTTTCTATTCTTGTAGTTTTCATTTCTCATTTCTGGCAAGTTTCTATTTTTCATTTTTAGTAACTTTCTATTTTTCATTTTTGGTAAGTTTCTATGTTTTCAAATTAGGAAAGTTTCTATTTCTCATACTAGTTTCTATTTTCAGAACCTCCGAGCTAAAAAGTGGAAATGAACGCACGAATGGAAAGAGGAGCCTGCGAACATCAAGACAAACAAATATGAGAGAAAACGGTCCACACATTTGAGCAGAAATGAAGAAACAAGCTTTCCTAGTGCAACCAGGAAACCCTGCGAAATGGAGGAGAGCTTACCGATGAAGTTTCCAACGCAACTATGAAAAGAAATGAAGAAAATAAAGTGTTGTGACGTTGGAAGATGACATGGCATAGAAGTGACGCATGGAGGCCCAAAAACTCTCAAGACTTGTTGGATTTTCGGCTAATTGGATAAAAGCCCACCAAAGCCCATGGAACTAGGGTTTGTGACGCAAACCCTAGCCCTAAAGATGTTTTGCCGTGAAATTGCAAGAGAGAAACAAGGAAGAGGCGTCCAAAAATCAGAAATTAAAAAGAGATTTTCTAGGGAGATTATCTAGGGCTATTTTTATGGAAAGAAAATACTTGGAGATAAACCCTAGAAGCTTTGCCGTGAAAAAGGAAGAGATAAACAAGGGAGAACGTGAAAATCCTAGGGTTTTGGACGGCAAAGATATTCCCTAGAGAGTTTTAAGGAAAGAGAAAAAGGTGGAGACCAAGAAAAGCTCAAATGAAGTCTAGATACATTCCTACATTCCCTAAAGAGTTTTGGCCGAATTTAAAAACAGAAAATCAGAAATTATCTCAAGAATTTCGGCAAGAAAATCAAGGGAAATATTCTAGGAAATTATGTGATTGGTTGAGACACCTCATAGGGCTTATGTGGCAAGAAGTCATTGGAGGAAATTATGTGGAAGTGCAAGCAATAGCCGTGAGCTTTTCTAGGGTTTTGGACGGCATGGAGACCTAGGGGCCGTCCCCTATATATTCCTCTCTTCTCTCAACGTCAAGAGTTCCCACTTTTGCGTTTTACAACTTTAGAAAAAATCAGAAAACTCTCTCTAGCTTAGCCGTGTTCTTCTCCATCCTCTAGGGCAACCACGAAGTTCAAGCAAGGCCAAGGAAGAAGAGGACAAGCCGTGCACATCATCCATCACCATCCTTGAAGATTGCTTTCGAAATTCAAGAGACCATTCATCCCATCTTCATCACGGTGTAATCCGATTCTCCTTGTAACCTTTGCTTTGTAATTTTCGTTGGTTATGCCCTAGTTGACACGTGTTTGAACAATTTTCGAATTCTGAAATTTTATGGTTAATTACTAATTTTCAGATTCATGTTTTGCGATTTATGGTTGCTTATGTGTGAGTGTTTGATTAAATTTGCATGATAGAAATCTTTTGTATGTTAATCTTAAAGGGTTCGAAACTTTTAGGGTTTTTATATAATTGGTGCTACGAATTTAAGAACATGAATCAACTTTTTGGTTTTGTGTTCTTGAATCAATAAGTAGTAAAGGTTTTGTACAAAAACCGAATTTAATCAAAGAAGATTGCAATTAGGTGGACTTTTTCATACTAAGTTGCACATTTGAATTGATAGCCTTTCTAGGTGCTTATTGCGTTAAACATGTATGATTGACTAGCTTTCTAGGGCTTGAATGCATGTTTGATAGGATTAGTCTATGTGCTTTCACTTAGATTAATTAGCGTTGAAAGTAAAATATGGGAAAATGTTTGCTTTGAACGTTTCACATGATCAATTCCTCTTGCATGACTATGATGAACAATGATGAACTTGGATTAATTTTAATCATATGTTTCGATTTTGATCTTTGTTCTTGCATTCCATTTATATTTTTATGTTTTAGCATTTTAATTATTTTGTTAACTTAGTTTAATTTTCAGAAAAAACCAAAATCAAAAACCCCCTTTTAATTCGTAAATAATGTGCATATGTGTAAATAATATACTTTGTTTTAATTTTAATTGTTTAATTGTTTGACAATGACAGGTGTACCCTCAATCCCCGGAATAGAAAGATCCCTATTTACTTTATACTACTAATGACATTTCAGGGTTAAATTATGCGCTTGCAAAAAGCGTATCAATTTTTGGCGCCGTTGCCGGGGATTGAAAAAAATCATTTGTCACTTTGTGAATATGTGTTTTGTTTATATGGTGACCGAAAAAAAAAAAAAAACAATTTTACTTGTTAATTATTTTGTAATTGTCGAAATTTAGTTTAATTACTTAGGTTGTTATTTATTTTATTGAACACGAGTTTAATTGTTAGTTGTAAATTAAAGAAGGAATAGGTGAAGTCGTGTTTATTAATATTGGCCTAAACCCCTTATTGGTACCTAGTCCAGGTCCCTTAAGGTTGAGGGCGGCCTTTATTAACATTCATTGAACTGTCTTCACACTTAGGACCTTTTATATCCAAGTAAGTATAGCCTATGTGAGATGGTGTCTAGGAAGGGGACAACGTTCATAACGGGTTCTGGATTCAGAAGTGCTTACAAATGGGCGTAAACCTCAATGAGGGAGTAGCCTATGCCAAAATGGATCCTACCTCTTGTGTTCGCCCTCCCCTACCTGGCCATTTCAGTAAGGTTGCCCAAAGGATGTAGGAGGGACTTAGTGTCTAGACGATTATACTTGGGCCGCACGTCCACTTGATTTACCGCTTGGAATTAAATTTGATATCAATAATATTTATGACAAAAGAAAATGTAAGAAATTGTTGTGACACTTAAGGTATATTGGATTAAACATAATCTCGGAAAGGAAGCTGTTACAGCCCATTGCACTCTGAGATTCCCTGTTCCCGTACCTAAGTGTTGAAAATAATTTTAAAAACAAAATAAAAGAAGAAAAAGAAGAAACGAAAACGGAAAGAAAAAAAAAAAAAAAGAAGTTAATTAGATGTGAATAGTGACGTTTTGTACTTGTGTGAAAGCTTTGTGTATATCTTGTCTAATTATACTTGTAAAGAAACAGAATTAAAGATAATAAAATGGAGTTATGAATTTTGTTAATTACTTAATTGTTGTGAGTGTGTAAAATCGTATGAGTAGACAAGGGCCCTTTTGTTAATATTGGCCTTAACCCTTCATTCGTACCTTTCTAAGGTCGTATGAGGTTGAGGGCGGCCTTTATTAGCACTTGGAGAACAGTTTAACACATGAGTAATTTCCAAGCTGAGTAAGGGGCATTACAGATGGTGTCTTAGGTTGAGACCCTGGGTGATGGGTTCAAATTGGATCTCAGAGATACTACAGACTGTGCGTAAACCACAATGTGGAAGTAGCCGATAGGGGCGTAAACCTCAATGAGGGAGTAGCCTCCGTAGTATCACCAAATGAGTCCTCCCTCTCACTTACCTCTTAATCTGGCTATCTGGCCTTCTGAAACAAAGGAAAGTGACTTATGTCTAAGCGACTATCCCTATATCGTAGCTCACCAATAGTAGTGGTTTCTATTGGGCTCGACTTACAACTTGGAATCAATTGAGTTATTAACTTTGTTTATAACATTTCCATGACAAAAATAAAATACTTGTACATACTCTTCACATGTAAATTGGTTTGTTTTCTTACTTCTCTTACTTGTACACACTGTGTAAGTCTCTTTTGTTGCATTGTGAATAGTGACGTTTTTGTATGAAAATATTAACTTGTATTTTGTTTATTTTCGTAAGTTACTCACTTTTGTACATCTTAATGTTGTTCAGGAATTCCATGAATGTCCGAGTCCTCTAAAATCCCTTCCATACAAGAGATTGAAGAAAGGCTCGCTCGTTTGAAAAATCCTCCTACACTTGAGTACAGAAGACCTTCTTCCTTGCAATTCAAAGAGTACAAGTTTAACGAGCAAGGGAAGAGAATCTATCCTTCTGAGGAATCTACATCACCTACACCTACCCCATCTCCTCCTTCACGTTCACCTTCACTTGTGATTTCGTCTAACTCTACACCACCACCTTCACCACCACCTGAAGAAGTTCAAGAAGAGAGAATGGCATCCATTAGGTAACTATCCACAGCAACAGTCGAGGGAGGACCCCCTACAGGCATTGTGTACCCTGCCCCTGCTGCAGGCAGAAATGCAGAGTTTGAGCTGAAGAGTGGACTATTGCACCAACTCCCTATGTTCCATGGGCTTCCAATGGAGGACGCCAACAAGCATCTTAGAGCATTTCAGGTTGTGTGTTCTAACATGCAACCACAAGGAGCAGATGAGAACATTCTAAGGATGAAGGCATTTCCATTCTCCTTAGCTGACAGAGCCAAAGATTGGCTATATGAGATTCCTGCTGGACGTATCACCTCTTGGGAAACAATGAGGAAGGCCTTCTTGGAAAAATACTTCCCCGCTTCAAAGGTCATCACGCTCAGGAAGAAGCTCAGTGGGATTGAACAAGCTCCAGATGAGTCCTATTCCGCCTATTTTGAGAGGTTCAATTCCTTACTTGCCCAATGTCCTCAACATCAGATGAAAGATGAGACCCTACTGACATGCTTTTATGAGGGACTCTTACCCTTAGAGAGGCAAATGCTTGATGCTGCAGCTGGAGGAGCTTTTGTGGACAAGTCACCTGCAGCTGGAAAGGAACTTATTGAAAATCGTGCCCTAAACACTCAACAGTATGAGGGTGTGAGACAGACCACTCGTAGGGTCAATGAGGTGAGCACTAGTCCTGCCATTGCGGATCAATTGAGCAAACTCACCCTTCTTGTGAACAAGGTAGCGACTATTCAAGGCCAAGGAGGACCTTCTGCTTGTGGGGTATGCTTTAACCAAGGACATCCTACGGATCAATGTCCTCAACTAAGTGAGAATGGTGGTTGGGAGTCTGTGAATGCCATAGGAGGCTATCAAGGGAACCAAGGGGGTCCCCAACGTCCAAGGTATGATCCATATTCGAATACCTATAACCCTAGATGGAGGGATCACCCCAACTTCAAGTGGACCAACAATGAGAATGTTCAGAATCCTCTTGGTGGGAGTTTCCAACGTCCTCAAGGACCTTCATTTCAAGGACCTTCTTTTCAAAGGCCTTACATGCCTCCTCAACACAACTCAAGGAATTCAAACTCCTACTATGATAAGACGATTGAGGCATTGACTAATTCCACTCAGGCATTGACTAGTGCCACACAGACTTTGCTGCAAGGACAACAGACCCACACCAAGGACATTGCTGAACTCAAAAAGCAGATGGGACAAGTGGTGGACTTCATGACCAAGTTTCATGAAACTGGTAGGCTTCCGAGCAACACAATTCCAAACCCAAAAGGAGGCTCTGAAGGACCACCCAACTGAGGACGCGAGGAAACCAAGTCTAGGCTGAAAGACTATAAACATTAAGCGCTGCTTGGGAGGCAACCCAATTCAGAAGTAGCTGTGGAGGCGCCTTCAACGCAGATTTTCTTCTTCTTCCCTACTTCTTTATTTTTGTAACTTTTGTTTTTTTCTTTGAACTTTAATTTCGTAAATCTCAACCCTATGTGCTTATGTGTTCATTGCATGCTTATAATTGATTACATTGAGGACAATGCAATATTTAAGTGTGGAGGAAGGGATTTATATTTTGAGTCTTTTATTTTTGAGTCATATATTGGAAAATACAAAAAAAATCGAAAAATGTCAGAAAATAAAAAAAAATTTCGTTGTTTTTGTTTTTAGTCTTAGGATGCCCTTTCAACTGTCTAGGATGATTCTATATCTCTGAAATCATGACTAAAAGAGGATCACAAAAATTGAGATGACTTAAAATGGTATTCTTTGGTTAATTGAGATATATGAAAAATATATGCCTTGTAGTGGATATGGATTGCATGACCTTGGTACAGAATATGAGCATGTTAAGATGAGTTTTGATTCATAAAGCCTATGTGAGATATTTGAGCCATGTTCCTTTTTCTTGGAGTGAATGAAAAATATATTCTTAATTTCTTGGCGATGTTTTGATGATCTCATTATTCTTTCATCTTGATTGACTACTTGCCGTAGATTAAGTTTGATGGACTAGAGAATGCTAGAATTCGCTCTTGTGCTTGTTGAGACGTGATATCAATATATGGCCCTGATTCTGGAAAGGATAGAGGCATCCTAGGAATTACCACCATTGCCAAATGAACCTGTGTCCCTAATTGTGCCCGTCGTGGGACTCCCCTAGATAAACTCCTTTGATCCTACGTTAAGCCTTTTCTTTCATCACCCTTAAAATCTTTAACCTAAGCCTTAGTATAGCTATAACCCTACCCTTTGTCCTAAGGACTTAGTGGAGCTAAATTGAGACTTTACTTGAAGATTTTTGACGTCAATTTTGAAGAATAAGAAGAGGTGAAGGTTCAAGTGTGGGGGTAAATTTGTCCATGAATGAAAAATGTATGAAAAAGCCGAGAAAAAGAAAAAGGAAAAAATGAAAATATGTAAACGGCTAAGAAAAAGAAAAGAGAATATGTTTATGGACTTTAGTACCCCATACTTAGTGATCTTGGAGTTTGCTTTGAATTGAAGGCCCACTACAGAAAAATTTGGCCTTTGTCCATTTCACTAGAGTTCAAGGGAAGTTTACAATGAAGATTGGGCCCAACATGAAGACATTAGGCCCTTTTATGTGACCACTAGGAGAAAGTGACGTTTTTGCAATGCCTTGGTGACATATTTCGAGGACTCTTTACATTTACATGAGCTCTACTAGGTTTTTAGGACACTTTGTTAAATTCCTTACCCTTCGTTTCTTAAAACCTTGAGCCATGGCCCCATTACAACCTTTGAGAAGACCTTCTTGATCCTTAAGATGGGACAGCCCTTGATGTGGAGATGAGTTGCAAGAGTTGAACCTATGGCTTGGGTCCATCTGTGCAAGTAGTTGATATCCTTCATGAGATCTTTAAAGAAAATTATACTTGTGCTTTCGTTTCTTGCATTATGTGATATACTTGCTATCTTTCACATATAATTGAGTGTATAAGCTTTTAAGCATTGCCATGATCTGAGAGAAGAAAGAGTGGATATACCTTGTGAGGAATTGAATCAAACTTGTTTGAAGCATGCTTAACAGAGACCATCACCATTGTTCCAACCAAGTCCTACTTGTGTATATGTGAATTATGTGTTTAATTAACTCTCGAATGCCTAAACATTGATTCTTGGTAAAGTGCTAATCTTGGTGTTGTGAAAGTAAGAGATTGCTGAGACAAATAGTTGAAGGGCAATAGAGTCTTTGTTTGTTTGAGTCTTTAATTTTCGTAGTCTTAGTGTGTGTCGTTGTTTGATTTTGCTAAGGGACTAGCAAAAGCTAAGTGTGGCGGAATTTGATAGGAGCATTTTAATGCGACGTTTTAACTATATTTCCTTACATTTCTTGCGTCATTTCCTTAGTAAAACTCTGTTTAGGAAAGTTTCCATTCTTTGATTGGGAAAGTTCCTATTTGTAGAAAGTTTCCATTTTTTCTTAGTTTCTATTTTCCATTTTTAGAAAGTTTCTATTCTTGTAGTTTTCATTTCTCATTTCTGGCAAGTTTCTATTTTTCATTTTTAGTAACTTTCTATTTTTCATTTTTGGTAAGTTTCTATGTTTTCAAATTAGGAAAGTTTCTATTTCTCATACTAGTTTCTATTTTCAGAACCTCCGAGCTAAAAAGTGGAAATGAACGCACGAATGGAAAGAGGAGCCTGCGAACATCAAGACAAACAAATATGAGAGAAAACGGTCCACACATTTGAGCAGAAATGAAGAAACAAGCTTTCCTAGTGCAACCAGGAAACCCTGCGAAATGGAGGAGAGCTTACCGATGAAGTTTCCAACGCAACTATGAAAAGAAATGAAGAAAATAAAGTGTTGTGACGTTGGAAGATGACATGGCATAGAAGTGACGCATGGAGGCCCAAAAACTCTCAAGACTTGTTGGATTTTCGGCTAATTGGATAAAAGCCCACCAAAGCCCATGGAACTAGGGTTTGTGACGCAAACCCTAGCCCTAAAGATGTTTTGCCGTGAAATTGCAAGAGAGAAACAAGGAAGAGGCGTCCAAAAATCAGAAATTAAAAAGAGATTTTCTAGGGAGATTATCTAGGGCTATTTTTATGGAAAGAAAATACTTGGAGATAAACCCTAGAAGCTTTGCCGTGAAAAAGGAAGAGATAAACAAGGGAGAACGTGAAAATCCTAGGGTTTTGGACGGCAAAGATATTCCCTAGAGAGTTTTAAGGAAAGAGAAAAAGGTGGAGACCAAGAAAAGCTCAAATGAAGTCTAGATACATTCCTACATTCCCTAAAGAGTTTTGGCCGAATTTAAAAACAGAAAATCAGAAATTATCTCAAGAATTTCGGCAAGAAAATCAAGGGAAATATTCTAGGAAATTATGTGATTGGTTGAGACACCTCATAGGGCTTATGTGGCAAGAAGTCATTGGAGGAAATTATGTGGAAGTGCAAGCAATAGCCGTGAGCTTTTCTAGGGTTTTGGACGGCATGGAGACCTAGGGGCCGTCCCCTATATATTCCTCTCTTCTCTCAACGTCAAGAGTTCCCACTTTTGCGTTTTACAACTTTAGAAAAAATCAGAAAACTCTCTCTAGCTTAGCCGTGTTCTTCTCCATCCTCTAGGGCAACCACGAAGTTCAAGCAAGGCCAAGGAAGAAGAGGACAAGCCGTGCACATCATCCATCACCATCCTTGAAGATTGCTTTCGAAATTCAAGAGACCATTCATCCCATCTTCATCACGGTGTAATCCGATTCTCCTTGTAACCTTTGCTTTGTAATTTTCGTTGGTTATGCCCTAGTTGACACGTGTTTGAACAATTTTCGAATTCTGAAATTTTATGGTTAATTACTAATTTTCAGATTCATGTTTTGCGATTTATGGTTGCTTATGTGTGAGTGTTTGATTAAATTTGCATGATAGAAATCTTTTGTATGTTAATCTTAAAGGGTTCGAAACTTTTAGGGTTTTTATATAATTGGTGCTACGAATTTAAGAACATGAATCAACTTTTTGGTTTTGTGTTCTTGAATCAATAAGTAGTAAAGGTTTTGTACAAAAACCGAATTTAATCAAAGAAGATTGCAATTAGGTGGACTTTTTCATACTAAGTTGCACATTTGAATTGATAGCCTTTCTAGGTGCTTATTGCGTTAAACATGTATGATTGACTAGCTTTCTAGGGCTTGAATGCATGTTTGATAGGATTAGTCTATGTGCTTTCACTTAGATTAATTAGCGTTGAAAGTAAAATATGGGAAAATGTTTGCTTTGAACGTTTCACATGATCAATTCCTCTTGCATGACTATGATGAACAATGATGAACTTGGATTAATTTTAATCATATGTTTCGATTTTGATCTTTGTTCTTGCATTCCATTTATATTTTTATGTTTTAGCATTTTAATTATTTTGTTAACTTAGTTTAATTTTCAGAAAAAACCAAAATCAAAAACCCCCTTTTAATTCGTAAATAATGTGCATATGTGTAAATAATATACTTTGTTTTAATTTTAATTGTTTAATTGTTTGACAATGACAGGTGTACCCTCAATCCCCGGAATAGAAAGATCCCTATTTACTTTATACTACTAATGACATTTCAGGGTTAAATTATGCGCTTGCAAAAAGCGTATCAATTTTTGGCGCCGTTGCCGGGGATTGAAAAAAATCATTTGTCACTTTGTGAATATGTGTTTTGTTTATATGGTGACCGAAAAAAAAAAAAAAACAATTTTACTTGTTAATTATTTTGTAATTGTCGAAATTTAGTTTAATTACTTAGGTTGTTATTTATTTTATTGAACACGAGTTTAATTGTTAGTTGTAAATTAAAGAAGGAATAGGTGAAGTCGTGTTTATTAATATTGGCCTAAACCCCTTATTGGTACCTAGTCCAGGTCCCTTAAGGTTGAGGGCGGCCTTTATTAACATTCATTGAACTGTCTTCACACTTAGGACCTTTTATATCCAAGTAAGTATAGCCTATGTGAGATGGTGTCTAGGAAGGGGACAACGTTCATAACGGGTTCTGGATTCAGAAGTGCTTACAAATGGGCGTAAACCTCAATGAGGGAGTAGCCTATGCCAAAATGGATCCTACCTCTTGTGTTCGCCCTCCCCTACCTGGCCATTTCAGTAAGGTTGCCCAAAGGATGTAGGAGGGACTTAGTGTCTAGACGATTATACTTGGGCCGCACGTCCACTTGATTTACCGCTTGGAATTAAATTTGATATCAATAATATTTATGACAAAAGAAAATGTAAGAAATTGTTGTGACACTTAAGGTATATTGGATTAAACATAATCTCGGAAAGGAAGCTGTTACAGCCCATTGCACTCTGAGATTCCCTGTTCCCGTACCTAAGTGTTGAAAATAATTTTAAAAACAAAATAAAAGAAGAAAAAGAAGAAACGAAAACGGAAAGAAAAAAAAAAAAAAAAAGAAGTTAATTAGATGTGAATAGTGACGTTTTGTACTTGTGTGAAAGCTTTGTGTATATCTTGTCTAATTATACTTGTAAAGAAACAGAATTAAAGATAATAAAATGGAGTTATGAATTTTGTTAATTACTTAATTGTTGTGAGTGTGTAAAATCGTATGAGTAGACAAGGGCCCTTTTGTTAATATTGGCCTTAACCCTTCATTCGTACCTTTCTAAGGTCGTATGAGGTTGAGGGCGGCCTTTATTAGCACTTGGAGAACAGTTTAACACATGAGTAATTTCCAAGCTGAGTAAGGGGCATTACAGATGGTGTCTTAGGTTGAGACCCTGGGTGATGGGTTCAAATTGGATCTCAGAGATACTACAGACTGTGCGTAAACCACAATGTGGAAGTAGCCGATAGGGGCGTAAACCTCAATGAGGGAGTAGCCTCCGTAGTATCACCAAAATGAGTCCTCCCTCTCACTTACCTCTTAATCTGGCTATCTGGCCTTCTGAAACAAAGGAAAGTGACTTATGTCTAAGCGACTATCCCTATATCGTAGCTCACCAATAGTAGTGGTTTCTATTGGGCTCGACTTACAACTTGGAATCAATTGAGTTATTAACTTTGTTTATAACATTTCCATGACAAAAATAAAATACTTGTACATACTCTTCACATGTAAATTGGTTTGTTTTCTTACTTCTCTTACTTGTACACACTGTGTAAGTCTCTTTTGTTGCATTGTGAATAGTGACGTTTTTGTATGAAAATATTAACTTGTATTTTGTTTATTTTCGTAAGTTACTCACTTTTGTACATCTTAATGTTGTTCAGGAATTCCATGAATGTCCGAGTCCTCTAAAATCCCTTCCATACAAGAGATTGAAGAAAGGCTCGCTCGTTTGAAAAATCCTCCTACACTTGAGTACAGAAGACCTTCTTCCTTGCAATTCAAAGAGTACAAGTTTAACGAGCAAGGGAAGAGAATCTATCCTTCTGAGGAATCTACATCACCTACACCTACCCCATCTCCTCCTTCACGTTCACCTTCACCTGTGATTTCGTCTAACTCTACACCACCACCTTCACCACCACCTGAAGAAGTTCAAGAAGAGAGAATGGCATCCATTAGGTAACTATCCACAGCAACAGTCGAGGGAGGACCCCCTACAGGCATTGTGTACCCTGCCCCTGCTGCAGGCAGAAATGCAGAGTTTGAGCTGAAGAGTGGACTATTGCACCAACTCCCTATGTTCCATGGGCTTCCAATGGAGGACGCCAACAAGCATCTTAGAGCATTTCAGGTTGTGTGTTCTAACATGCAACCACAAGGAGCAGATGAGAACATTCTAAGGATGAAGGCATTTCCATTCTCCTTAGCTGACAGAGCCAAAGATTGGCTATATGAGATTCCTGCTGGACGTATCACCTCTTGGGAAACAATGAGGAAGGCCTTCTTGGAAAAATACTTCCCCGCTTCAAAGGTCATCACGCTCAGGAAGAAGCTCAGTGGGATTGAACAAGCTCCAGATGAGTCCTATTCCGCCTATTTTGAGAGGTTCAATTCCTTACTTGCCCAATGTCCTCAACATCAGATGAAAGATGAGACCCTACTGACATGCTTTTATGAGGGACTCTTACCCTTAGAGAGGCAAATGCTTGATGCTGCAGCTGGAGGAGCTTTTGTGGACAAGTCACCTGCAGCTGGAAAGGAACTTATTGAAAATCGTGCCCTAAACACTCAACAGTATGAGGGTGTGAGACAGACCACTCGTAGGGTCAATGAGGTGAGCACTAGTCCTGCCATTGCGGATCAATTGAGCAAACTCACCCTTCTTGTGAACAAGGTAGCGACTATTCAAGGCCAAGGAGGACCTTCTGCTTGTGGGGTATGCTTTAACCAAGGACATCCTACGGATCAATGTCCTCAACTAAGTGAGAATGGTGGTTGGGAGTCTGTGAATGCCATAGGAGGCTATCAAGGGAACCAAGGGGGTCCCCAACGTCCAAGGTATGATCCATATTCGAATACCTATAACCCTAGATGGAGGGATCACCCCAACTTCAAGTGGACCAACAATGAGAATGTTCAGAATCCTCTTGGTGGGAGTTTCCAACGTCCTCAAGGACCTTCATTTCAAGGACCTTCTTTTCAAAGGCCTTACATGCCTCCTCAACACAACTCAAGGAATTCAAACTCCTACTATGATAAGACGATTGAGGCATTGACTAATTCCACTCAGGCATTGACTAGTGCCACACAGACTTTGCTGCAAGGACAACAGACCCACACCAAGGACATTGCTGAACTCAAAAAGCAGATGGGACAAGTGGTGGACTTCATGACCAAGTTTCATGAAACTGGTAGGCTTCCGAGCAACACAATTCCAAACCCAAAAGGAGGCTCTGAAGGACCACCCAACTGAGGACGCGAGGAAACCAAGTCTAGGCTGAAAGACTATAAACATTAAGCGCTGCTTGGGAGGCAACCCAATTCAGAAGTAGCTGTGGAGGCGCCTTCAACGCAGATTTTCTTCTTCTTCCCTACTTCTTTATTTTTGTAACTTTTGTTTTTTTCTTTGAACTTTAATTTCGTAAATCTCAACCCTATGTGCTTATGTGTTCATTGCATGCTTATAATTGATTACATTGAGGACAATGCAATATTTAAGTGTGGAGGAAGGGATTTATATTTTGAGTCTTTTATTTTTGAGTCATATATTGGAAAATACAAAAAAAATCGAAAAATGTCAGAAAATAAAAAAAAATTTCGTTGTTTTTGTTTTTAGTCTTAGGATGCCCTTTCAACTGTCTAGGATGATTCTATATCTCTGAAATCATGACTAAAAGAGGATCACAAAAATTGAGATGACTTAAAATGGTATTCTTTGGTTAATTGAGATATATGAAAAATATATGCCTTGTAGTGGATATGGATTGCATGACCTTGGTACAGAATATGAGCATGTTAAGATGAGTTTTGATTCATAAAGCCTATGTGAGATATTTGAGCCATGTTCCTTTTTCTTGGAGTGAATGAAAAATATATTCTTAATTTCTTGGCGATGTTTTGATGATCTCATTATTCTTTCATCTTGATTGACTACTTGCCGTAGATTAAGTTTGATGGACTAGAGAATGCTAGAATTCGCTCTTGTGCTTGTTGAGACGTGATATCTGGAAAGGATAGAGGCATCCTAGGAATTACCACCATTGCCAAATGAACCTGTGTCCCTAATTGTGCCCGTCGTGGGACTCCCCTAGATAAACCCCTTTGAGCCTACGTTAAGCCTTTTCTTTCATCACCCTTAAAATCTTTAACCTAAGCCTTAGTATAGCTATAACCCTACCCTTTGTCCTAAGGACTTAGTGGAGCTAAATTGAGACTTTACTTGAAGATTTTTGACGTCAATTTTGAAGAATAAGAAGAGGTGAAGGTTCAAGTGTGGGGGTAAATTTGTCCATGAATGAAAAATGTATGAAAAAGCCGAGAAAAAGAAAAAGGAAAAAATGAAAATATGTAAACGGCTAAGAAAAAGAAAAGAGAATATGTTTATGGACTTTAGTACCCCATACTTAGTGATCTTGGAGTTTGCTTTGAATTGTGATACGTGCAAAAGCATTCGCCAATTTAAACCCTGAAAATGTCGAGCGTTAGTATAGAGTAAGCAGGGATCGTTCTAAACCGGGGATTGAGGGTGCTAACATGTGAGAACAAATTAATAAAACAAAGAATATACAAGTCACGAAACCAAAGAACAATCATATACAAATTCACGAAAATATTTTACAAGTTTACAAATATACACACAATTTTCAAACAAACAAAGAAACAACAAAGAGTTAGAGAGCACATACATGTCACACGAATTTGAGAGCAAAAGAATGAGAGAAACAACAAAGATATACAAGTATATATAGGCAAGGACGAAATTAAGAGAGAAAACTAAGTTAGAAAAGGTTTTGGAATCCCACTCCTATTTATACACAATTTACAAATCCATATCACATAGGGAAATCCATATACAACAAGGAAACAAAAATCCCTAAAGAACACCACCAAAAATCCCTAAGAAACACAATTCCTAAAAAACACCAAAGAAATCCCTATTTTTTTAGCAATCCCTAAAAAACACAAAACAATTTCCTAAAAACCACCAAAATAAATCCTAGAAAACACTAACACACATTTACTATTCACGGATCACTATTCACGAATTTAAAAACATTTTTTATTTTATTTATTATTTATATGAACATGCTACCTAAAAACTCTAAGTTAATTTTAATTATTTACAAATATACAAAAACACATAACATAAAAGATAGGGGGGTTTTTTGAAGATTGAAAACAGAAATTTTCGAAAACAAATAAAAAGATTAAAACGTTTTCTATACAAAGGTGGGAAAAGAAGAACTTTTGGAAAACAATTTATTAAGAACAATTCAAGATCAATCCATTCATGCATCCCTTAATCTTGTTAATTACCATGGAACGATATCAACCAAGAAACAAAGTTACAAGCGCCCAATGTCCCTTATATGACTTCCCTTTACACAGTTGATCAAGCAACGCACTTAATCCAACATATTTCAAATGCAGGTACCACACAATCGAAGCGACTCATAATCTCATGCATTCGAATCATTAAGAGCAAGTGAAAGTTTAGTCAATAAACATGCAAATTCAAGTACTCAAAGCAAGTCTTTTCATTACATGCATAATCTGATCTCGACCTTTGTCCAAAGCCTTTACTACCATATTGAATTAGGGTCACAACGCATGAACCTAATTACTAGCTCCAATTACATGCAATCATCCTAAGCGTGCACTCAAAGAACAAAAACATGCAAAAGTTATCTATAAAACAAAATCAGATTATCAATCCATAAAATTGGCAATCAACAAGAATCAAACACACATAAACACATCAATCATTAAAAAGAAAATCAAAATAGCATCCAAAAATCAGAAAGTTAACTCATGGTTTCGGTTTTACACAAAGAAAATCAAAACAGAAATTTCTATCTAACAAGTCATAAAACCGAGAAGAATACATATGAAAGGTGGTATGAACAACCCTTAGTTACGTCCCAAGGTCCAACGCAGATCCAAGGCGGCGGCACAAAGTGAAGATCATGGCAAAGATGGAGGACGGCACGGCTAGGAACTTGCAAGATGCGAAAACCTGAAACTCAAGAGCAAACCGGTGAGAAACGAAATTGTGGAGAATAATGTGTCTCCCCCTGAACGTCATACACACAAGGTATATATAGGAAGACGTCCAAAGCACTCCCAATTCGTTTCTACTTGGTTTCTCCAAAGTTGTGTTGATTTAGGACTTCTTTGTTACAAGACAGATTTCCGGCAGGATTGACCTCAGTCCACTAAAACGGCCATAACTTCTTCTAGAAAATAGATATCGACGAGCTGTAAAAAGCTCTGGAAACTAGACATCTGTAGCTTTCCAACCATATAAGGATCATAATTTTCTGAGCTCTGAGTGATTTTATATGCTCCGTTGAAGTTGACTGATCTGCACAAGCAGTAATCCGAATTTGTAATGGATTTGACTTTTAAAGCACAACTTAAGTCCACTTCGGTTTTCCTTCACATCACATGCCTCTCACATGTCTTCCACGCCTTTTTTGAAGAATGAAACGTCAAGAACTCCCTAGAACCTTCAAGAATCTCACGGCAATTCCAATCCATACTCAACTAGAAATCCAAACTCCACATTGCTTTGAAATCCGAATTCCTTGTTGCTTTCTCTTCCATGTGCACGGCATATGATCTTCTTGAGACTTCTAGATACTTCATGAACGTTCCAAGGCTCTCCTAGTATGAGTAGAACTCCTTATGCAAGTAGGTTTCCTAGTTGAATACTGCTTTCTTTTCCGAGATACTTCCACACTCTTCCGGAACCTTCTTGAGTAATCCTTATCCCACAGGGACTCCTTATCACACTAGGTTTCCTTATTTGAGTATAACTGGGTTTCCTTGTCCAAGTAGAACTCCTAGTCCAAGTCAGCTTCAGACTCCTACTTCAACTAGGATTCCTTTTCCTAGTCAAACTGGGAGAACTTCCATTTCTTCATTTCTTTCCATTCCTGCGCCACTTGTGCCTTCCTTAGTCATTTTTGGACTTTGAGACTCCATTTACACCTGTAAAAACACTAACTAAGTTAAATTGATCAAGATAAAGGAAATAACTTAGCAAAATATAGGGTTTAAAAATTATAAACGTCGCATTTTATGCTCCTATCAAATTCCCCCACACTTAGCTTTTGCTAGTCCCTTAGCAAAATCAACATAACAAACCAAAAAGACTAAGAAACAAAAACAAAGAAACCAACGAAAAGACTAAGTATGGAAAATGAAAAACACAAGGACTCAAAAACGTAAAACACAAAGAAGACTCAAACGAAAATCAAAGACAAAAACAAAGACATAAACGTCACAAACACAATGACTTCTAGCGTTGACTGACAAAATGACTGCTAAGCCCTTTAACATATTGTCTCAGCAATCTCATACTTTTAAGTCACCAAGATTTGCACTTAACCAAGCATCACATCTTCAAGATATTCAAGAGCTAATTACAAAACATAATCCACATTTAAGCATGTAAGACTTGGGAGTAAACAATGGTGATGGTTTAGCTCAACACATTTCGAACAAGTCATGACTCAAAACTCACATGGATATATCACTCTTTCTTCTCTCAGATTCAAGGCTCATGCTTAAAAGCTTATCACTCAATGGTATGTGAAAGATTACGAAGTAGATCACATACATAAGAAACGAAAGCATATATATATTTCTTTTAAAGATCTCATGAAAGATATCAACTACATGCACGAATGAACCCAAGCCATAAGTTCAACAGTTATAACTCATCTCCACATCAAAGGCTGTCCCATCTTAAGGATCAAAGAGGTCTTACAATTAAGGGTTGTAATGGGGCCAAGGCTTAAGGTTAAAAGAAACGAAGGGATAGGAAAATCACAAAGTATCCTAAAAACCTAGTAGAGCACTTGTAGATGTAGAGAGACTATCTTCTTCTTCGAAATCCACCATGTATAGCAAAACGTCATGTCCTCCATCTTGGGCTTATAAAAGGCCAAGTGTCATCATGTTGGGCCCAAACTTCATTCTAACCTTCTTTTGAACAAGTGTGAACAGGACAAAGACCAAATTCTTCAACAATGGGCCTTCAATTTAAAACAAACTCCAAATCCACTAAGTATAGGGGACTAAGATCCATAAACATTAAACAATAATAACACATTTTTTCTTTTAATTGGCGAAAACATATTCTTGTTTTTTTTTCGATTTCTTTTTTTTTCTTTCTTTTTCGGCAATTACATACAATTTCTCTTATGGACAAGTCTACCCCCACACTTGAACTTCTTCATGTCTTCAAAAATGCATCCTTGACACCAAAACTCCAAGCAAAGTCTCAAAATATGCTCCACTAAGTCTTTAGAACAAAGGGTAAAGATATAACTATACTAGGGTTAAGGTTTAAGGAGTTTCGAGGGTGATGAAAGAAAAGGTTTAATGTAGGCTCAAAATGGTTAAACTAGGGGGGTCCCACGACGGGCACAAATGGGGACACAGGCTATATTTGGCAATGGTGGTGAAAATCCTAAGTAAGTACCTTTATCCTTTCCAGAATCAGGGCCATATATTGATCATAAACGTCTCAACAAGCATAACAGTGAATTCTAGCATTCTCTAGTCCATTAAAGAGCTATGGCACCTTTCAAAAAAAAAAAAAAGAGCTATGGCATGTAATCAATCAAGATGAAAGAATAATGAGATCAACAAAATCATCGCCAAGAAAATAAGAGTATAATCATTTTTCCATTAATCACTAAACAAAGAAAGGGCACATGGCTCAAATTCTCACTTAGGGTTATTATGAATCACAACTTATCTTCCACATGTTCATATTCTGTACCAAAGTTACGCATGCACCATATCTACTACACATTCATATGCTTTTCATAAATCATAATTAACCAAAGAATATCATCAAACATTATCCCAATCTTGTGATCCTCTTTTAGCCTTAATTTCAGAGATATAAGTTCATCCTAGACAGTTAAAAGGGCATCCTAAGACTCAATCACACAACAAAACAAAACAAAAAACAAAAAGATTTTTTTTTTTTTTTTTTTTTTTTTTTTTTTGAACAGTGACGATTTTGTTTTATTATTAATAAAGTGACGAAGATAATTTTTTTTTTTTTTTTTTTTTAAGACCACAAAACTAGCTATCTAAAAACAAAGTGAAACGTTAAACCCTTCCCCCACACTTAAATCATACATTGTCCTCAATGTATAAACAAGTATATAGCATACAAAGCATAAATCAAGCATATAATAAAAAGTTAACGCAAAGAAACCTAAAAACAAAACAAAATAACGAAAATAAAAGAGAAGGAAGAGTTCAAGAAAGCAAATCTGCGTTGATGGCTCCTCCACAGCTACGGTTGAAATGGGTTGCCTCCCATGCAGCGCTTGATGTTTAAAGTCTTTCAGCCTAGACTTGTACCTCCATTTACTCCTCTGGTTGTGGCGCCTCTTGGAGGGGTACATCCTCCACATTGTGCCCCACAAACGCCTCATAGTAAGGCTTAAAACATCATATATATACATTCATACACATGGCCAACGAAAATTATATAGTGGTTAGTTACAATCTTTTACAACTTTCGAAATAATCAACTTTAATAAGAGAATTTGTAAGTCAAAGTTTAGACGTGCGGCCCAGAGATTCTAATGTTAATACAAGTCTACCCTCCTTAATCTTTTGGTAACTCTTTTCACACAGAGCCAGGTAGTAGAGGAACGATTTTGGCGGAGCTCAGCTCACTTGATTGACAGGGGACGAGACCCTTTGTCAGCACTTCTCGTATCCAATCAACCTAGACACTCTGGCTACTAAGGTGCGCCTACTTGATAAAGAAAGTTGCTTGACAAGTATTAATAAAAGAACCCTCACCTATTCCGTTATGACTTACTTTCTTCTTACCAAAACCAATTTTCTCGAAAATTGTCTAAGTATATGACTTTAATAAAACATCATGGACTATTGTTTTGGACGTGCGGCCCAAGTCCTTGTCTCCACACATAGTTCTTCGCAAATCCGTTGGGCAACCTTACTGAAATGGCCAGGTGGGGGAGGACGAGCACGAGAGGTAAGAACCATTTTGGCACAAGCTACTCCCACATTGTGGTTTACGCTCGTTTGATTGCCTTCTGGATTCAAAACCCGTCACGAACGTTGTCCCCTTTCTAGACACCATCTCACATAGGCTATGCTTACTAAGATAAGGGAAAAATTAAGTGCAAGACATTTTTCAAGTGTTAACAAAAGCCGCCCACAACCTTAAGAGACCTAAATTAGGCGCTAATAAGGGGTTAAGGCTAATGTCAACAAAAGAGACTTCACCTATTCCATAATAGTTCATAATCCCTTACCAAAATCATACCTTAGTGGCGTTTTCATCACATGAAGACTTTTCAATCCCCGGCAACTGCGCCAAAAATTGATACGTGCAAAAGCATTCGCCAATTTAAACCCTGAAAATGTCGAGCGTTAGTATAGAGTAAGCAGGGATCGTTCTAAACCGGGGATTGAGGGTGCTAACATGTGAGAACAAATTAATAAAACAAAGAATATACAAGTCACGAAACCAAAGAACAATCATATACAAATTCACGAAAATATTTTACAAGTTTACAAATATACACACAATTTTCAAACAAACAAAGAAACAACAAAGAGTTAGAGAGCACATACATGTCACACGAATTTGAGAGCAAAAGAATGAGAGAAACAACAAAGATATACAAGTATATATAGGCAAGGACGAAATTAAGAGAGAAAACTAAGTTAGAAAAGGTTTTGGAATCCCACTCCTATTTATACACAATTTACAAATCCATATCACATAGGGAAATCCATATACAACAAGGAAACAAAAATCCCTAAAGAACACCACCAAAAATCCCTAAGAAACACAATTCCTAAAAAACACCAAAGAAATCCCTATTTTTTTAGCAATCCCTAAAAAACACAAAACAATTTCCTAAAAACCACCAAAATAAATCCTAGAAAACACTAACACACATTTACTATTCACGGATCACTATTCACGAATTTAAAAACATTTTTTATTTTATTTATTATTTATATGAACATGCTACCTAAAAACTCTAAGTTAATTTTAATTATTTACAAATATACAAAAACACATAACATAAAAGATAGGGGGGTTTTTTGAAGATTGAAAACAGAAATTTTCGAAAACAAATAAAAAGATTAAAACGTTTTCTATACAAAGGTGGGAAAAGAAGAACTTTTGGAAAACAATTTATTAAGAACAATTCAAGATCAATCCATTCATGCATCCCTTAATCTTGTTAATTACCATGGAACGATATCAACCAAGAAACAAAGTTACAAGCGCCCAATGTCCCTTATATGACTTCCCTTTACACAGTTGATCAAGCAACGCACTTAATCCAACATATTTCAAATGCAGGTACCACACAATCGAAGCGACTCATAATCTCATGCATTCGAATCATTAAGAGCAAGTGAAAGTTTAGTCAATAAACATGCAAATTCAAGTACTCAAAGCAAGTCTTTTCATTACATGCATAATCTGATCTCGACCTTTGTCCAAAGCCTTTACTACCATATTGAATTAGGGTCACAACGCATGAACCTAATTACTAGCTCCAATTACATGCAATCATCCTAAGCGTGCACTCAAAGAACAAAAACATGCAAAAGTTATCTATAAAACAAAATCAGATTATCAATCCATAAAATTGGCAATCAACAAGAATCAAACACACATAAACACATCAATCATTAAAAAGAAAATCAAAATAGCATCCAAAAATCAGAAAGTTAACTCATGGTTTCGGTTTTACACAAAGAAAATCAAAACAGAAATTTCTATCTAACAAGTCATAAAACCGAGAAGAATACATATGAAAGGTGGTATGAACAACCCTTAGTTACGTCCCAAGGTCCAACGCAGATCCAAGGCGGCGGCACAAAGTGAAGATCATGGCAAAGATGGAGGACGGCACGGCTAGGAACTTGCAAGATGCGAAAACCTGAAACTCAAGAGCAAACCGGTGAGAAACGAAATTGTGGAGAATAATGTGTCTCCCCCTGAACGTCATACACACAAGGTATATATAGGAAGACGTCCAAAGCACTCCCAATTCGTTTCTACTTGGTTTCTCCAAAGTTGTGTTGATTTAGGACTTCTTTGTTACAAGACAGATTTCCGGCAGGATTGACCTCAGTCCACTAAAACGGCCATAACTTCTTCTAGAAAATAGATATCGACGAGCTGTAAAAAGCTCTGGAAACTAGACATCTGTAGCTTTCCAACCATATAAGGATCATAATTTTCTGAGCTCTGAGTGATTTTATATGCTCCGTTGAAGTTGACTGATCTGCACAAGCAGTAATCCGAATTTGTAATGGATTTGACTTTTAAAGCACAACTTAAGTCCACTTCGGTTTTCCTTCACATCACATGCCTCTCACATGTCTTCCACGCCTTTTTTGAAGAATGAAACGTCAAGAACTCCCTAGAACCTTCAAGAATCTCACGGCAATTCCAATCCATACTCAACTAGAAATCCAAACTCCACATTGCTTTGAAATCCGAATTCCTTGTTGCTTTCTCTTCCATGTGCACGGCATATGATCTTCTTGAGACTTCTAGATACTTCATGAACGTTCCAAGGCTCTCCTAGTATGAGTAGAACTCCTTATGCAAGTAGGTTTCCTAGTTGAATACTGCTTTCTTTTCCGAGATACTTCCACACTCTTCCGGAACCTTCTTGAGTAATCCTTATCCCACAGGGACTCCTTATCACACTAGGTTTCCTTATTTGAGTATAACTGGGTTTCCTTGTCCAAGTAGAACTCCTAGTCCAAGTCAGCTTCAGACTCCTACTTCAACTAGGATTCCTTTTCCTAGTCAAACTGGGAGAACTTCCATTTCTTCATTTCTTTCCATTCCTGCGCCACTTGTGCCTTCCTTAGTCATTTTTGGACTTTGAGACTCCATTTACACCTGTAAAAACACTAACTAAGTTAAATTGATCAAGATAAAGGAAATAACTTAGCAAAATATAGGGTTTAAAAATTATAAACGTCGCATTTTATGCTCCTATCAAATTCCCCCACACTTAGCTTTTGCTAGTCCCTTAGCAAAATCAACATAACAAACCAAAAAGACTAAGAAACAAAAACAAAGAAACCAACGAAAAGACTAAGTATGGAAAATGAAAAACACAAGGACTCAAAAACGTAAAACACAAAGAAGACTCAAACGAAAATCAAAGACAAAAACAAAGACATAAACGTCACAAACACAATGACTTCTAGCGTTGACTGACAAAATGACTGCTAAGCCCTTTAACATATTGTCTCAGCAATCTCATACTTTTAAGTCACCAAGATTTGCACTTAACCAAGCATCACATCTTCAAGATATTCAAGAGCTAATTACAAAACATAATCCACATTTAAGCATGTAAGACTTGGGAGTAAACAATGGTGATGGTTTAGCTCAACACATTTCGAACAAGTCATGACTCAAAACTCACATGGATATATCACTCTTTCTTCTCTCAGATTCAAGGCTCATGCTTAAAAGCTTATCACTCAATGGTATGTGAAAGATTACGAAGTAGATCACATACATAAGAAACGAAAGCATATATATATTTCTTTTAAAGATCTCATGAAAGATATCAACTACATGCACGAATGAACCCAAGCCATAAGTTCAACAGTTATAACTCATCTCCACATCAAAGGCTGTCCCATCTTAAGGATCAAAGAGGTCTTACAATTAAGGGTTGTAATGGGGCCAAGGCTTAAGGTTAAAAGAAACGAAGGGATAGGAAAATCACAAAGTATCCTAAAAACCTAGTAGAGCACTTGTAGATGTAGAGAGACTATCTTCTTCTTCGAAATCCACCATGTATAGCAAAACGTCATGTCCTCCATCTTGGGCTTATAAAAGGCCAAGTGTCATCATGTTGGGCCCAAACTTCATTCTAACCTTCTTTTGAACAAGTGTGAACAGGACAAAGACCAAATTCTTCAACAATGGGCCTTCAATTTAAAACAAACTCCAAATCCACTAAGTATAGGGGACTAAGATCCATAAACATTAAACAATAATAACACATTTTTTCTTTTAATTGGCGAAAACATATTCTTGTTTTTTTTTCGATTTCTTTTTTTTTCTTTCTTTTTCGGCAATTACATACAATTTCTCTTATGGACAAGTCTACCCCCACACTTGAACTTCTTCATGTCTTCAAAAATGCATCCTTGACACCAAAACTCCAAGCAAAGTCTCAAAATATGCTCCACTAAGTCTTTAGAACAAAGGGTAAAGATATAACTATACTAGGGTTAAGGTTTAAGGAGTTTCGAGGGTGATGAAAGAAAAGGTTTAATGTAGGCTCAAAATGGTTAAACTAGGGGGGTCCCACGACGGGCACAAATGGGGACACAGGCTATATTTGGCAATGGTGGTGAAAATCCTAAGTAAGTACCTTTATCCTTTCCAGAATCAGGGCCATATATTGATCATAAACGTCTCAACAAGCATAACAGTGAATTCTAGCATTCTCTAGTCCATTAAAGAGCTATGGCACCTTTCAAAAAAAAAAAAAAGAGCTATGGCATGTAATCAATCAAGATGAAAGAATAATGAGATCAACAAAATCATCGCCAAGAAAATAAGAGTATAATCATTTTTCCATTAATCACTAAACAAAGAAAGGGCACATGGCTCAAATTCTCACTTAGGGTTATTATGAATCACAACTTATCTTCCACATGTTCATATTCTGTACCAAAGTTACGCATGCACCATATCTACTACACATTCATATGCTTTTCATAAATCATAATTAACCAAAGAATATCATCAAACATTATCCCAATCTTGTGATCCTCTTTTAGCCTTAATTTCAGAGATATAAGTTCATCCTAGACAGTTAAAAGGGCATCCTAAGACTCAATCACACAACAAAACAAAACAAAAAACAAAAAGATTTTTTTTTTTTTTTTTTTTTTTTTTTTTTTGAACAGTGACGATTTTGTTTTATTATTAATAAAGTGACGAAGATAATTTTTTTTTTTTTTTTTTTTTAAGACCACAAAACTAGCTATCTAAAAACAAAGTGAAACGTTAAACCCTTCCCCCACACTTAAATCATACATTGTCCTCAATGTATAAACAAGTATATAGCATACAAAGCATAAATCAAGCATATAATAAAAAGTTAACGCAAAGAAACCTAAAAACAAAACAAAATAACGAAAATAAAAGAGAAGGAAGAGTTCAAGAAAGCAAATCTGCGTTGATGGCTCCTCCACAGCTACGGTTGAAATGGGTTGCCTCCCATGCAGCGCTTGATGTTTAAAGTCTTTCAGCCTAGACTTGTACCTCCATTTACTCCTCTGGTTGTGGCGCCTCTTGGAGGGGTACATCCTCCACATTGTGCCCCACAAACGCCTCATAGTAAGGCTTAAAACATCATATATATACATTCATACACATGGCCAACGAAAATTATATAGTGGTTAGTTACAATCTTTTACAACTTTCGAAATAATCAACTTTAATAAGAGAATTTGTAAGTCAAAGTTTAGACGTGCGGCCCAGAGATTCTAATGTTAATACAAGTCTACCCTCCTTAATCTTTTGGTAACTCTTTTCACACAGAGCCAGGTAGTAGAGGAACGATTTTGGCGGAGCTCAGCTCACTTGATTGACAGGGGACGAGACCCTTTGTCAGCACTTCTCGTATCCAATCAACCTAGACACTCTGGCTACTAAGGTGCGCCTACTTGATAAAGAAAGTTGCTTGACAAGTATTAATAAAAGAACCCTCACCTATTCCGTTATGACTTACTTTCTTCTTACCAAAACCAATTTTCTCGAAAATTGTCTAAGTATATGACTTTAATAAAACATCATGGACTATTGTTTTGGACGTGCGGCCCAAGTCCTTGTCTCCACACATAGTTCTTCGCAAATCCGTTGGGCAACCTTACTGAAATGGCCAGGTGGGGGAGGACGAGCACGAGAGGTAAGAACCATTTTGGCACAAGCTACTCCCACATTGTGGTTTACGCTCGTTTGATTGCCTTCTGGATTCAAAACCCGTCACGAACGTTGTCCCCTTTCTAGACACCATCTCACATAGGCTATGCTTACTAAGATAAGGGAAAAATTAAGTGCAAGACATTTTTCAAGTGTTAACAAAAGCCGCCCACAACCTTAAGAGACCTAAATTAGGCGCTAATAAGGGGTTAAGGCTAATGTCAACAAAAGAGACTTCACCTATTCCATAATAGTTCATAATCCCTTACCAAAATCATACCTTAGTGGCGTTTTCATCACATGAAGACTTTTCAATCCCCGGCAACTGCGCCAAAAATTGATACGTGCAAAAGCATTCGCCAATTTAAACCCTGAAAATGTCGAGCGTTAGTATAGAGTAAGCAGGGATCGTTCTAAACCGGGGATTGAGGGTGCTAACATGTGAGAACAAATTAATAAAACAAAGAATATACAAGTCACGAAACCAAAGAACAATCATATACAAATTCACGAAAATATTTTACAAGTTTACAAATATACACACAATTTTCAAACAAACAAAGAAACAACAAAGAGTTAGAGAGCACATACATGTCACACGAATTTGAGAGCAAAAGAATGAGAGAAACAACAAAGATATACAAGTATATATAGGCAAGGACGAAATTAAGAGAGAAAACTAAGTTAGAAAAGGTTTTGGAATCCCACTCCTATTTATACACAATTTACAAATCCATATCACATAGGGAAATCCATATACAACAAGGAAACAAAAATCCCTAAAGAACACCACCAAAAATCCCTAAGAAACACAATTCCTAAAAAACACCAAAGAAATCCCTATTTTTTTAGCAATCCCTAAAAAACACAAAACAATTTCCTAAAAACCACCAAAATAAATCCTAGAAAACACTAACACACATTTACTATTCACGGATCACTATTCACGAATTTAAAAACATTTTTTATTTTATTTATTATTTATATGAACATGCTACCTAAAAACTCTAAGTTAATTTTAATTATTTACAAATATACAAAAACACATAACATAAAAGATAGGGGGGTTTTTTGAAGATTGAAAACAGAAATTTTCGAAAACAAATAAAAAGATTAAAACGTTTTCTATACAAAGGTGGGAAAAGAAGAACTTTTGGAAAACAATTTATTAAGAACAATTCAAGATCAATCCATTCATGCATCCCTTAATCTTGTTAATTACCATGGAACGATATCAACCAAGAAACAAAGTTACAAGCGCCCAATGTCCCTTATATGACTTCCCTTTACACAGTTGATCAAGCAACGCACTTAATCCAACATATTTCAAATGCAGGTACCACACAATCGAAGCGACTCATAATCTCATGCATTCGAATCATTAAGAGCAAGTGAAAGTTTAGTCAATAAACATGCAAATTCAAGTACTCAAAGCAAGTCTTTTCATTACATGCATAATCTGATCTCGACCTTTGTCCAAAGCCTTTACTACCATATTGAATTAGGGTCACAACGCATGAACCTAATTACTAGCTCCAATTACATGCAATCATCCTAAGCGTGCACTCAAAGAACAAAAACATGCAAAAGTTATCTATAAAACAAAATCAGATTATCAATCCATAAAATTGGCAATCAACAAGAATCAAACACACATAAACACATCAATCATTAAAAAGAAAATCAAAATAGCATCCAAAAATCAGAAAGTTAACTCATGGTTTCGGTTTTACACAAAGAAAATCAAAACAGAAATTTCTATCTAACAAGTCATAAAACCGAGAAGAATACATATGAAAGGTGGTATGAACAACCCTTAGTTACGTCCCAAGGTCCAACGCAGATCCAAGGCGGCGGCACAAAGTGAAGATCATGGCAAAGATGGAGGACGGCACGGCTAGGAACTTGCAAGATGCGAAAACCTGAAACTCAAGAGCAAACCGGTGAGAAACGAAATTGTGGAGAATAATGTGTCTCCCCCTGAACGTCATACACACAAGGTATATATAGGAAGACGTCCAAAGCACTCCCAATTCGTTTCTACTTGGTTTCTCCAAAGTTGTGTTGATTTAGGACTTCTTTGTTACAAGACAGATTTCCGGCAGGATTGACCTCAGTCCACTAAAACGGCCATAACTTCTTCTAGAAAATAGATATCGACGAGCTGTAAAAAGCTCTGGAAACTAGACATCTGTAGCTTTCCAACCATATAAGGATCATAATTTTCTGAGCTCTGAGTGATTTTATATGCTCCGTTGAAGTTGACTGATCTGCACAAGCAGTAATCCGAATTTGTAATGGATTTGACTTTTAAAGCACAACTTAAGTCCACTTCGGTTTTCCTTCACATCACATGCCTCTCACATGTCTTCCACGCCTTTTTTGAAGAATGAAACGTCAAGAACTCCCTAGAACCTTCAAGAATCTCACGGCAATTCCAATCCATACTCAACTAGAAATCCAAACTCCACATTGCTTTGAAATCCGAATTCCTTGTTGCTTTCTCTTCCATGTGCACGGCATATGATCTTCTTGAGACTTCTAGATACTTCATGAACGTTCCAAGGCTCTCCTAGTATGAGTAGAACTCCTTATGCAAGTAGGTTTCCTAGTTGAATACTGCTTTCTTTTCCGAGATACTTCCACACTCTTCCGGAACCTTCTTGAGTAATCCTTATCCCACAGGGACTCCTTATCACACTAGGTTTCCTTATTTGAGTATAACTGGGTTTCCTTGTCCAAGTAGAACTCCTAGTCCAAGTCAGCTTCAGACTCCTACTTCAACTAGGATTCCTTTTCCTAGTCAAACTGGGAGAACTTCCATTTCTTCATTTCTTTCCATTCCTGCGCCACTTGTGCCTTCCTTAGTCATTTTTGGACTTTGAGACTCCATTTACACCTGTAAAAACACTAACTAAGTTAAATTGATCAAGATAAAGGAAATAACTTAGCAAAATATAGGGTTTAAAAATTATAAACGTCGCATTTTATGCTCCTATCAAATTGAAGGCCCACTACAGAAAAATTTGGCCTTTGTCCATTTCACTAGAGTTCAAGGGAAGTTTACAATGAAGATTGGGCCCAACATGAAGACATTAGGCCCTTTTATGTGACCACTAGGAGAAAGTGACGTTTTTGCAATGCCTTGGTGACATATTTCGAGGACTCTTTACATTTACATGAGCTCTACTAGGTTTTTAGGACACTTTGTTAAATTCCTTACCCTTCGTTTCTTAAAACCTTGAGCCATGGCCCCATTACAACCTTTGAGAAGACCTTCTTGATCCTTAAGATGGGACAGCCCTTGATGTGGAGATGAGTTGCAAGAGTTGAACCTATGGCTTGGGTCCATCTGTGCAAGTAGTTGATATCCTTCATGAGATCTTTAAAGAAAATTATACTTGTGCTTTCGTTTCTTGCATTATGTGATATACTTGCTATCTTTCACATATAATTGAGTGTATAAGCTTTTAAGCATTGCCATGATCTGAGAGAAGAAAGAGTGGATATACCTTGTGAGGAATTGAATCAAACTTGTTTGAAGCATGCTTAACAGAGACCATCACCATTGTTCCAACCAAGTCCTACTTGTGTATATGTGAATTATGTGTTTAATTAACTCTCGAATGCCTAAACATTGATTCTTGGTAAAGTGCTAATCTTGGTGTTGTGAAAGTAAGAGATTGCTGAGACAAATAGTTGAAGGGCAATAGAGTCTTTGTTTGTTTGAGTCTTTAATTTTCGTAGTCTTAGTGTGTGTCGTTGTTTGATTTTGCTAAGGGACTAGCAAAAGCTAAGTGTGGCGGAATTTGATAGGAGCATTTTAATGCGACGTTTTAACTATATTTCCTTACATTTCTTGCGTCATTTCCTTAGTAAAACTCTGTTTAGGAAAGTTTCCATTCTTTGATTGGGAAAGTTCCTATTTGTAGAAAGTTTCCATTTTTTCTTAGTTTCTATTTTCCATTTTTAGAAAGTTTCTATTCTTGTAGTTTTCATTTCTCATTTCTGGCAAGTTTCTATTTTTCATTTTTAGTAACTTTCTATTTTTCATTTTTGGTAAGTTTCTATGTTTTCAAATTAGGAAAGTTTCTATTTCTCATACTAGTTTCTATTTTCAGAACCTCCGAGCTAAAAAGTGGAAATGAACGCACGAATGGAAAGAGGAGCCTGCGAACATCAAGACAAACAAATATGAGAGAAAACGGTCCACACATTTGAGCAGAAATGAAGAAACAAGCTTTCCTAGTGCAACCAGGAAACCCTGCGAAATGGAGGAGAGCTTACCGATGAAGTTTCCAACGCAACTATGAAAAGAAATGAAGAAAATAAAGTGTTGTGACGTTGGAAGATGACATGGCATAGAAGTGACGCATGGAGGCCCAAAAACTCTCAAGACTTGTTGGATTTTCGGCTAATTGGATAAAAGCCCACCAAAGCCCATGGAACTAGGGTTTGTGACGCAAACCCTAGCCCTAAAGATGTTTTGCCGTGAAATTGCAAGAGAGAAACAAGGAAGAGGCGTCCAAAAATCAGAAATTAAAAAGAGATTTTCTAGGGAGATTATCTAGGGCTATTTTTATGGAAAGAAAATACTTGGAGATAAACCCTAGAAGCTTTGCCGTGAAAAAGGAAGAGATAAACAAGGGAGAACGTGAAAATCCTAGGGTTTTGGACGGCAAAGATATTCCCTAGAGAGTTTTAAGGAAAGAGAAAAAGGTGGAGACCAAGAAAAGCTCAAATGAAGTCTAGATACATTCCTACATTCCCTAAAGAGTTTTGGCCGAATTTAAAAACAGAAAATCAGAAATTATCTCAAGAATTTCGGCAAGAAAATCAAGGGAAATATTCTAGGAAATTATGTGATTGGTTGAGACACCTCATAGGGCTTATGTGGCAAGAAGTCATTGGAGGAAATTATGTGGAAGTGCAAGCAATAGCCGTGAGCTTTTCTAGGGTTTTGGACGGCATGGAGACCTAGGGGCCGTCCCCTATATATTCCTCTCTTCTCTCAACGTCAAGAGTTCCCACTTTTGCGTTTTACAACTTTAGAAAAAATCAGAAAACTCTCTCTAGCTTAGCCGTGTTCTTCTCCATCCTCTAGGGCAACCACGAAGTTCAAGCATGGCCAAGGAAGAAGAGGACAAGCCGTGCACATCATCCATCACCATCCTTGAAGATTGCTTTCGAAATTCAAGAGACCATTCATCCCATCTTCATCACGGTGTAATCCGATTCTCCTTGTAACCTTTGCTTTGTAATTTTCGTTGGTTATGCCCTAGTTGACACGTGTTTGAACAATTTTCGAATTCTGAAATTTTATGGTTAATTACTAATTTTCAGATTCATGTTTTGCGATTTATGGTTGCTTATGTGTGAGTGTTTGATTAAATTTGCATGATAGAAATCTTTTGTATGTTAATCTTAAAGGGTTCGAAACTTTTAGGGTTTTTATATAATTGGTGCTACGAATTTAAGAACATGAATCAACTTTTTGGTTTTGTGTTCTTGAATCAATAAGTAGTAAAGGTTTTGTACAAAAACCGAATTTAATCAAAGAAGATTGCAATTAGGTGGACTTTTTCATACTAAGTTGCACATTTGAATTGATAGCCTTTCTAGGTGCTTATTGCGTTAAACATGTATGATTGACTAGCTTTCTAGGGCTTGAATGCATGTTTGATAGGATTAGTCTATGTGCTTTCACTTAGATTAATTAGCGTTGAAAGTAAAATATGGGAAAATGTTTGCTTTGAACGTTTCACATGATCAATTCCTCTTGCATGACTATGATGAACAATGATGAACTTGGATTAATTTTAATCATATGTTTCGATTTTGATCTTTGTTCTTGCATTCCATTTATATTTTTATGTTTTAGCATTTTAATTATTTTGTTAACTTAGTTTAATTTTCAGAAAAAACCAAAATCAAAAACCCCCTTTTAATTCGTAAATAATGTGCATATGTGTAAATAATATACTTTGTTTTAATTTTAATTGTTTAATTGTTTGACAATGACAGGTGTACCCTCAATCCCCGGAATAGAAAGATCCCTATTTACTTTATACTACTAATGACATTTCAGGGTTAAATTATGCGCTTGCAAAAAGCGTATCAATTTTTGGCGCCGTTGCCGGGGATTGAAAAAAATCATTTGTCACTTTGTGAATATGTGTTTTGTTTATATGGTGACCGAAAAAAAAAAAAAACAATTTTACTTGTTAATTATTTTGTAATTGTCGAAATTTAGTTTAATTACTTAGGTTGTTATTTATTTTATTGAACACGAGTTTAATTGTTAGTTGTAAATTAAAGAAGGAATAGGTGAAGTCGTGTTTATTAATATTGGCCTAAACCCCTTATTGGTACCTAGTCCAGGTCCCTTAAGGTTGAGGGCGGCCTTTATTAACATTCATTGAACTGTCTTCACACTTAGGACCTTTTATATCCAAGTAAGTATAGCCTATGTGAGATGGTGTCTAGGAAGGGGACAACGTTCATAACGGGTTCTGGATTCAGAAGTGCTTACAAATGGGCGTAAACCTCAATGAGGGAGTAGCCTATGCCAAAATGGATCCTACCTCTTGTGTTCGCCCTCCCCTACCTGGCCATTTCAGTAAGGTTGCCCAAAGGATGTAGGAGGGACTTAGTGTCTAGACGATTATACTTGGGCCGCACGTCCACTTGATTTACCGCTTGGAATTAAATTTGATATCAATAATATTTATGACAAAAGAAAATGTAAGAAATTGTTGTGACACTTAAGGTATATTGGATTAAACATAATCTCGGAAAGGAAGCTGTTACAGCCCATTGCACTCTGAGATTCCCTGTTCCCGTACCTAAGTGTTGAAAATAATTTTAAAAACAAAATAAAAGAAGAAAAAGAAGAAACGAAAACGGAAAGAAAAAAAAAAAAAAAAAAGAAGTTAATTAGATGTGAATAGTGACGTTTTGTACTTGTGTGAAAGCTTTGTGTATATCTTGTCTAATTATACTTGTAAAGAAACAGAATTAAAGATAATAAAATGGAGTTATGAATTTTGTTAATTACTTAATTGTTGTGAGTGTGTAAAATCGTATGAGTAGACAAGGGCCCTTTTGTTAATATTGGCCTTAACCCTTCATTCGTACCTTTCTAAGGTCGTATGAGGTTGAGGGCGGCCTTTATTAGCACTTGGAGAACAGTTTAACACATGAGTAATTTCCAAGCTGAGTAAGGGGCATTACAGATGGTGTCTTAGGTTGAGACCCTGGGTGATGGGTTCAAATTGGATCTCAGAGATACTACAGACTGTGCGTAAACCACAATGTGGAAGTAGCCGATAGGGGCGTAAACCTCAATGAGGGAGTAGCCTCCGTAGTATCACCAAAATGAGTCCTCCCTCTCACTTACCTCTTAATCTGGCTATCTGGCCTTCTGAAACAAAGGAAAGTGACTTATGTCTAAGCGACTATCCCTATATCGTAGCTCACCAATAGTAGTGGTTTCTATTGGGCTCGACTTACAACTTGGAATCAATTGAGTTATTAACTTTGTTTATAACATTTCCATGACAAAAATAAAATACTTGTACATACTCTTCACATGTAAATTGGTTTGTTTTCTTACTTCTCTTACTTGTACACACTGTGTAAGTCTCTTTTGTTGCATTGTGAATAGTGACGTTTTTGTATGAAAATATTAACTTGTATTTTGTTTATTTTCGTAAGTTACTCACTTTTGTACATCTTAATGTTGTTCAGGAATTCCATGAATGTCCGAGTCCTCTAAAATCCCTTCCATACAAGAGATTGAAGAAAGGCTCGCTCGTTTGAAAAATCCTCCTACACTTGAGTACAGAAGACCTTCTTCCTTGCAATTCAAAGAGTACAAGTTTAACGAGCAAGGGAAGAGAATCTATCCTTCTGAGGAATCTACATCACCTACACCTACCCCATCTCCTCCTTCACGTTCACCTTCACCTGTGATTTCGTCTAACTCTACACCACCACCTTCACCACCACCTGAAGAAGTTCAAGAAGAGAGAATGGCATCCATTAGGTAACTATCCACAGCAACAGTCGAGGGAGGACCCCCTACAGGCATTGTGTACCCTGCCCCTGCTGCAGGCAGAAATGCAGAGTTTGAGTTGAAGAGTGGACTATTGCACCAACTCCCTATGTTCCATGGGCTTCCAATGGAGGACGCCAACAAGCATCTTAGAGCATTTCAGGTTGTGTGTTCTAACATGCAACCACAAGGAGCAGATGAGAACATTCTAAGGATGAAGGCATTTCCATTCTCCTTAGCTGACAGAGCCAAAGATTGGCTATATGAGATTCCTGCTGGACGTATCACCTCTTGGGAAACAATGAGGAAGGCCTTCTTGGAAAAATACTTCCCCGCTTCAAAGGTCATCACGCTCAGGAAGAAGCTCAGTGGGATTGAACAAGCTCCAGATGAGTCCTATTCCGCCTATTTTGAGAGGTTCAATTCCTTACTTGCCCAATGTCCTCAACATCAGATGAAAGATGAGACCCTACTGACATGCTTTTATGAGGGACTCTTACCCTTAGAGAGGCAAATGCTTGATGCTGCAGCTGGAGGAGCTTTTGTGGACAAGTCACCTGCAGCTGGAAAGGAACTTATTGAAAATCGTGCCCTAAACACTCAACAGTATGAGGGTGTGAGACAGACCACTCGTAGGGTCAATGAGGTGAGCACTAGTCCTGCCATTGCGGATCAATTGAGCAAACTCACCCTTCTTGTGAACAAGGTAGCGACTATTCAAGGCCAAGGAGGACCTTCTGCTTGTGGGGTATGCTTTAACGAAGGACATCCTACGGATCAATGTCCTCAACTAAGTGAGAATGGTGGTTGGGAGTCTGTGAATGCCATAGGAGGCTATCAAGGGAACCAAGGGGGTCCCCAACGTCCAAGGTATGATCCATATTCGAATACCTATAACCCTGGATGGAGGGATCACCCCAACTTCAAGTGGACCAACAATGAGAATGTTCAGAATCCTCTTGGTGGGAGTTTCCAACGTCCTCAAGGACCTTCATTTCAAGGACCTTCTTTTCAAAGGCCTTACATGCCTCCTCAACACAACTCAGGGAATTCAAACTCCTACTATGATAAGACGATTGAGGCATTGAGTAATTCCACTCAGGCATTGACTAGTGCCACACAGACTTTGCTGCAAGGACAACAGACCCACACCAAGGACATTGCTGAACTCAAAAAGCAGATGGGACAAGTGGTGGACTTCATGACCAAGTTTCATGAAACTGGTAGGCTTCCGAGCAACACAATTCCAAACCCAAAAGGAGGCTCTGAAGGACCACCCAACTGAGGACGCGAGGAAACCAAGTCTAGGCTGAAAGACTATAAACATTAAGCGCTGCTTGGGAGGCAACCCAATTCAGAAGTAGCTGTGGAGGCGCCTTCAACGCAGATTTTCTTCTTCTTCCCTACTTCTTTATTTTTGTAACTTTTGTTTTTTTCTTTGAACTTTAATTTCGTAAATCTCAACCCTATGTGCTTATGTGTTCATTGCATGCTTATAATTGATTACATTGAGGACAATGCAATATTTAAGTGTGGGGGAAGGGATTTATATTTTGAGTCTTTTATTTTTGAGTCATATATTGGAAAATACAAAAAAAATCGAAAAATGTCAGAAAATAAAAAAAAATTTCGTTGTTTTTGTTTTGAGTCTTAGGATGCCCTTTCAACTGTCTAGGATGATTCTATATCTCTGAAATCATGACTAAAAGAGGATCACAAAAATTGAGATGACTTAAAATGGTATTCTTTGGTTAATTCAGATATATGAAAAATATATGCCTTGTAGTGGATATGGATTGCATGACCTTGGTACAGAATATGAGCATGTTAAGATGAGTTTTGATTCATAAAGCCTATGTGAGATATTTGAGCCATGTTCCTTTTTCTTGGAGTGAATGAAAAATATATTCTTAATTTCTTGGCGATGTTTTGATGATCTCATTATTCTTTCATCTTGATTGACTACTTGCCGTAGATTAAGTTTGATGGACTAGAGAATGCTAGAATTCGCTCTTGTGCTTGTTGAGACGTGATATCAATATATGGCCCTGATTCTGGAAAGGATAGAGGCATCCTAGGAATTACCACCATTGCCAAATGAACCTGTGTCCCTAATTGTGCCCGTCGTGGGACTCCCCTAGATAAACTCCTTTGATCCTACGTTAAGCCTTTTCTTTCATCACCCTTAAAATCTTTAACCTAAGCCTTAGTATAGCTATAACCCTACCCTTTGTCCTAAGGACTTAGTGGAGCTAAATTGAGACTTTACTTGAAGATTTTTGACGTCAATTTTGAAGAATAAGAAGAGGTGAAGGTTCAAGTGTGGGGGTAAATTTGTCCATGAATGAAAAATGTATGAAAAAGCCGAGAAAAAGAAAAAGGAAAAAATGAAAATATGTAAACGGCTAAGAAAAAGAAAAGAGAATATGTTTATGGACTTTAGTACCCCATACTTAGTGATCTTGGAGTTTGCTTTGAATTGAAGGCCCACTACAGAAAAATTTGGCCTTTGTCCATTTCACTAGAGTTCAAGGGAAGTTTACAATGAAGATTGGGCCCAACATGAAGACATTAGGCCCTTTTATGTGACCACTAGGAGAAAGTGACGTTTTTGCAATGCCTTGGTGACATATTTCGAGGACTCTTTACATTTACATGAGCTCTACTAGGTTTTTAGGACACTTTGTTAAATTCCTTACCCTTCGTTTCTTAAAACCTTGAGCCATGGCCCCATTACAACCTTTGAGAAGACCTTCTTGATCCTTAAGATGGGACAGCCCTTGATGTGGAGATGAGTTGCAAGAGTTGAACCTATGGCTTGGGTCCATCTGTGCAAGTAGTTGATATCCTTCATGAGATCTTTAAAGAAAATTATACTTGTGCTTTCGTTTCTTGCATTATGTGATATACTTGCTATCTTTCACATATAATTGAGTGTATAAGCTTTTAAGCATTGCCATGATCTGAGAGAAGAAAGAGTGGATATACCTTGTGAGGAATTGAATCAAACTTGTTTGAAGCATGCTTAACAGAGACCATCACCATTGTTCCAACCAAGTCCTACTTGTGTATATGTGAATTATGTGTTTAATTAACTCTCGAATGCCTAAACATTGATTCTTGGTAAAGTGCTAATCTTGGTGTTGTGAAAGTAAGAGATTGCTGAGACAAATAGTTGAAGGGCAATAGAGTCTTTGTTTGTTTGAGTCTTTAATTTTCGTAGTCTTAGTGTGTGTCGTTGTTTGATTTTGCTAAGGGACTAGCAAAAGCTAAGTGTGGCGGAATTTGATAGGAGCATTTTAATGCGACGTTTTAACTATATTTCCTTACATTTCTTGCGTCATTTCCTTAGTAAAACTCTGTTTAGGAAAGTTTCCATTCTTTGATTGGGAAAGTTCCTATTTGTAGAAAGTTTCCATTTTTTCTTAGTTTCTATTTTCCATTTTTAGAAAGTTTCTATTCTTGTAGTTTTCATTTCTCATTTCTGGCAAGTTTCTATTTTTCATTTTTAGTAACTTTCTATTTTTCATTTTTGGTAAGTTTCTATGTTTTCAAATTAGGAAAGTTTCTATTTCTCATACTAGTTTCTATTTTCAGAACCTCCGAGCTAAAAAGTGGAAATGAACGCACGAATGGAAAGAGGAGCCTGCGAACATCAAGACAAACAAATATGAGAGAAAACGGTCCACACATTTGAGCAGAAATGAAGAAACAAGCTTTCCTAGTGCAACCAGGAAACCCTGCGAAATGGAGGAGAGCTTACCGATGAAGTTTCCAACGCAACTATGAAAAGAAATGAAGAAAATAAAGTGTTGTGACGTTGGAAGATGACATGGCATAGAAGTGACGCATGGAGGCCCAAAAACTCTCAAGACTTGTTGGATTTTCGGCTAATTGGATAAAAGCCCACCAAAGCCCATGGAACTAGGGTTTGTGACGCAAACCCTAGCCCTAAAGATGTTTTGCCATGAAATTGCAAGAGAGAAACAAGGAAGAGGCGTCCAAAAATCAGAAATTAAAAAGAGATTTTCTAGGGAGATTATCTAGGGCTATTTTTATGGAAAGAAAATACTTGGAGATAAACCCTAGAAGCTTTGCCGTGAAAAAGGAAGAGATAAACAAGGGAGAACGTGAAAATCCTAGGGTTTTGGACGGCAAAGATATTCCCTAGAGAGTTTTAAGGAAAGAGAAAAAGGTGGAGACCAAGAAAAGCTCAAATGAAGTCTAGATACATTCCTACATTCCCTAAAGAGTTTTGGCCGAATTTAAAAACAGAAAATCAGAAATTATCTCAAGAATTTCGGCAAGAAAATCAAGGGAAATATTCTAGGAAATTATGTGATTGGTTGAGACACCTCATAGGGCTTATGTGGCAAGAAGTCATTGGAGGAAATTATGTGGAAGTGCAAGCAATAGCCGTGAGCTTTTCTAGGGTTTTGGACGGCATGGAGACCTAGGGGCCGTCCCCTATATATTCCTCTCTTCTCTCAACGTCAAGAGTTCCCACTTTTGCGTTTTACAACTTTAGAAAAAATCAGAAAACTCTCTCTAGCTTAGCCGTGTTCTTCTCCATCCTCTAGGGCAACCACGAAGTTCAAGCAAGGCCAAGGAAGAAGAGGACAAGCCGTGCACATCATCCATCACCATCCTTGAAGATTGCTTTCGAAATTCAAGAGACCATTCATCCCATCTTCATCACGGTGTAATCCGATTCTCCTTGTAACCTTTGCTTTGTAATTTTCGTTGGTTATGCCCTAGTTGACACGTGTTTGAACAATTTTCGAATTCTGAAATTTTATGGTTAATTACTAATTTTCAGATTCATGTTTTGCGATTTATGGTTGCTTATGTGTGAGTGTTTGATTAAATTTGCATGATAGAAATCTTTTGTATGTTAATCTTAAAGGGTTCGAAACTTTTAGGGTTTTTATATAATTGGTGCTACGAATTTAAGAACATGAATCAACTTTTTGGTTTTGTGTTCTTGAATCAATAAGTAGTAAAGGTTTTGTACAAAAACCGAATTTAATCAAAGAAGATTGCAATTAGGTGGACTTTTTCATACTAAGTTGCACATTTGAATTGATAGCCTTTCTAGGTGCTTATTGCGTTAAACATGTATGATTGACTAGCTTTCTAGGGCTTGAATGCATGTTTGATAGGATTAGTCTATGTGCTTTCACTTAGATTAATTAGCGTTGAAAGTAAAATATGGGAAAATGTTTGCTTTGAACGTTTCACATGATCAATTCCTCTTGCATGACTATGATGAACAATGATGAACTTGGATTAATTTTAATCATATGTTTCGATTTTGATCTTTGTTCTTGCATTCCATTTATATTTTTATGTTTTAGCATTTTAATTATTTTGTTAACTTAGTTTAATTTTCAGAAAAAACCAAAATCAAAAACCCCCTTTTAATTCGTAAATAATGTGCATATGTGTAAATAATATACTTTGTTTTAATTTTAATTGTTTAATTGTTTGACAATGACAGGTGTACCCTCAATCCCCGGAATAGAAAGATCCCTATTTACTTTATACTACTAATGACATTTCAGGGTTAAATTATGCGCTTGCAAAAAGCGTATCAATTTTTGGCGCCGTTGCCGGGGATTGAAAAAAATCATTTGTCACTTTGTGAATATGTGTTTTGTTTATATGGTGACCGAAAAAAAAAAAAAACAATTTTACTTGTTAATTATTTTGTAATTGTCGAAATTTAGTTTAATTACTTAGGTTGTTATTTATTTTATTGAACACGAGTTTAATTGTTAGTTGTAAATTAAAGAAGGAATAGGTGAAGTCGTGTTTATTAATATTGGCCTAAACCCCTTATTGGTACCTAGTCCAGGTCCCTTAAGGTTGAGGGCGGCCTTTATTAACATTCATTGAACTGTCTTCACACTTAGGACCTTTTATATCCAAGTAAGTATAGCCTATGTGAGATGGTGTCTAGGAAGGGGACAACGTTCATAACGGGTTCTGGATTCAGAAGTGCTTACAAATGGGCGTAAACCTCAATGAGGGAGTAGCCTATGCCAAAATGGATCCTACCTCTTGTGTTCGCCCTCCCCTACCTGGCCATTTCAGTAAGGTTGCCCAAAGGATGTAGGAGGGACTTAGTGTCTAGACGATTATACTTGGGCCGCACGTCCACTTGATTTACCGCTTGGAATTAAATTTGATATCAATAATATTTATGACAAAAGAAAATGTAAGAAATTGTTGTGACACTTAAGGTATATTGGATTAAACATAATCTCGGAAAGGAAGCTGTTACAGCCCATTGCACTCTGAGATTCCCTGTTCCCGTACCTAAGTGTTGAAAATAATTTTAAAAACAAAATAAAAGAAGAAAAAGAAGAAACGAAAACGGAAAGAAAAAAAAAAAAAAAAAAGAAGTTAATTAGATGTGAATAGTGACGTTTTGTACTTGTGTGAAAGCTTTGTGTATATCTTGTCTAATTATACTTGTAAAGAAACAGAATTAAAGATAATAAAATGGAGTTATGAATTTTGTTAATTACTTAATTGTTGTGAGTGTGTAAAATCGTATGAGTAGACAAGGGCCCTTTTGTTAATATTGGCCTTAACCCTTCATTCGTACCTTTCTAAGGTCGTATGAGGTTGAGGGCGGCCTTTATTAGCACTTGGAGAACAGTTTAACACATGAGTAATTTCCAAGCTGAGTAAGGGGCATTACAGATGGTGTCTTAGGTTGAGACCCTGGGTGATGGGTTCAAATTGGATCTCAGAGATACTACAGACTGTGCGTAAACCACAATGTGGAAGTAGCCGATAGGGGCGTAAACCTCAATGAGGGAGTAGCCTCCGTAGTATCACCAAAATGAGTCCTCCCTCTCACTTACCTCTTAATCTGGCTATCTGGCCTTCTGAAACAAAGGAAAGTGACTTATGTCTAAGCGACTATCCCTATATCGTAGCTCACCAATAGTAGTGGTTTCTATTGGGCTCGACTTACAACTTGGAATCAATTGAGTTATTAACTTTGTTTATAACATTTCCATGACAAAAATAAAATACTTGTACATACTCTTCACATGTAAATTGGTTTGTTTTCTTACTTCTCTTACTTGTACACACTGTGTAAGTCTCTTTTGTTGCATTGTGAATAGTGACGTTTTTGTATGAAAATATTAACTTGTATTTTGTTTATTTTCGTAAGTTACTCACTTTTGTACATCTTAATGTTGTTCAGGAATTCCATGAATGTCCGAGTCCTCTAAAATCCCTTCCATACAAGAGATTGAAGAAAGGCTCGCTCGTTTGAAAAATCCTCCTACACTTGAGTACAGAAGACCTTCTTCCTTGCAATTCAAAGAGTACAAGTTTAACGAGCAAGGGAAGAGAATCTATCCTTCTGAGGAATCTACATCACCTACACCTACCCCATCTCCTCCTTCACGTTCACCTTCACCTGTGATTTCGTCTAACTCTACACCACCACCTTCACCACCACCTGAAGAAGTTCAAGAAGAGAGAATGGCATCCATTAGGTAACTATCCACAGCAACAGTCGAGGGAGGACCCCCTACAGGCATTGTGTACCCTGCCCCTGCTGCAGGCAGAAATGCAGAGTTTGAGTTGAAGAGTGGACTATTGCACCAACTCCCTATGTTCCATGGGCTTCCAATGGAGGACGCCAACAAGCATCTTAGAGCATTTCAGGTTGTGTGTTCTAACATGCAACCACAAGGAGCAGATGAGAACATTCTAAGGATGAAGGCATTTCCATTCTCCTTAGCTGACAGAGCCAAAGATTGGCTATATGAGATTCCTGCTGGACGTATCACCTCTTGGGAAACAATGAGGAAGGCCTTCTTGGAAAAATACTTCCCCGCTTCAAAGGTCATCACGCTCAGGAAGAAGCTCAGTGGGATTGAACAAGCTCCAGATGAGTCCTATTCCGCCTATTTTGAGAGGTTCAATTCCTTACTTGCCCAATGTCCTCAACATCAGATGAAAGATGAGACCCTACTGACATGCTTTTATGAGGGACTCTTACCCTTAGAGAGGCAAATGCTTGATGCTGCAGCTGGAGGAGCTTTTGTGGACAAGTCACCTGCAGCTGGAAAGGAACTTATTGAAAATCGTGCCCTAAACACTCAACAGTATGAGGGTGTGAGACAGACCACTCGTAGGGTCAATGAGGTGAGCACTAGTCCTGCCATTGCGGATCAATTGAGCAAACTCACCCTTCTTGTGAACAAGGTAGCGACTATTCAAGGCCAAGGAGGACCTTCTGCTTGTGGGGTATGCTTTAACGAAGGACATCCTACGGATCAATGTCCTCAACTAAGTGAGAATGGTGGTTGGGAGTCTGTGAATGCCATAGGAGGCTATCAAGGGAACCAAGGGGGTCCCCAACGTCCAAGGTATGATCCATATTCGAATACCTATAACCCTGGATGGAGGGATCACCCCAACTTCAAGTGGACCAACAATGAGAATGTTCAGAATCCTCTTGGTGGGAGTTTCCAACGTCCTCAAGGACCTTCATTTCAAGGACCTTCTTTTCAAAGGCCTTACATGCCTCCTCAACACAACTCAGGGAATTCAAACTCCTACTATGATAAGACGATTGAGGCATTGAGTAATTCCACTCAGGCATTGACTAGTGCCACACAGACTTTGCTGCAAGGACAACAGACCCACACCAAGGACATTGCTGAACTCAAAAAGCAGATGGGACAAGTGGTGGACTTCATGACCAAGTTTCATGAAACTGGTAGGCTTCCGAGCAACACAATTCCAAACCCAAAAGGAGGCTCTGAAGGACCACCCAACTGAGGACGCGAGGAAACCAAGTCTAGGCTGAAAGACTATAAACATTAAGCGCTGCTTGGGAGGCAACCCAATTCAGAAGTAGCTGTGGAGGCGCCTTCAACGCAGATTTTCTTCTTCTTCCCTACTTCTTTATTTTTGTAACTTTTGTTTTTTTCTTTGAACTTTAATTTCGTAAATCTCAACCCTATGTGCTTATGTGTTCATTGCATGCTTATAATTGATTACATTGAGGACAATGCAATATTTAAGTGTGGGGGAAGGGATTTATATTTTGAGTCTTTTATTTTTGAGTCATATATTGGAAAATACAAAAAAAATCGAAAAATGTCAGAAAATAAAAAAAAATTTCGTTGTTTTTGTTTTGAGTCTTAGGATGCCCTTTCAACTGTCTAGGATGATTCTATATCTCTGAAATCATGACTAAAAGAGGATCACAAAAATTGAGATGACTTAAAATGGTATTCTTTGGTTAATTCAGATATATGAAAAATATATGCCTTGTAGTGGATATGGATTGCATGACCTTGGTACAGAATATGAGCATGTTAAGATGAGTTTTGATTCATAAAGCCTATGTGAGATATTTGAGCCATGTTCCTTTTTCTTGGAGTGAATGAAAAATATATTCTTAATTTCTTGGCGATGTTTTGATGATCTCATTATTCTTTCATCTTGATTGACTACTTGCCGTAGATTAAGTTTGATGGACTAGAGAATGCTAGAATTCGCTCTTGTGCTTGTTGAGACGTGATATCAATATATGGCCCTGATTCTGGAAAGGATAGAGGCATCCTAGGAATTACCACCATTGCCAAATGAACCTGTGTCCCTAATTGTGCCCGTCGTGGGACTCCCCTAGATAAACCCCTTTGAGCCTACGTTAAGCCTTTTCTTTCATCACCCTTAAAATCTTTAACCTAAGCCTTAGTATAGCTATAACCCTACCCTTTGTCCTAAGGACTTAGTGGAGCTAAATTGAGACTTTACTTGAAGATTTTTGACGTCAATTTTGAAGAATAAGAAGAGGTGAAGGTTCAAGTGTGGGGGTAAACTTGTCCATGAATGAAAAATGTATGAAAAAGCCGAGAAAAAGAAAAAGGAAAAAATGAAAATATGTAAACGGCTAAGAAAAAGAAAAGAGAATATGTTTATGGACTTTAGTACCCCATACTATCTTGGAGTTTGCTTTGAATTGAAGGCCCACTACAGAAAAATTTGGCCTTTGTCCATTTCACTAGAGTTCAAGGGAAGTTTACAATGAAGATTGGGCCCAACATGAAGACATTAGGCCCTTTTATGTGACCACTAGGAGAAAGTGACGTTTTTGCAATGCCTTGGTGACATATTTCGAGGACTCTTTACATTTACATGAGCTCTACTAGGTTTTTAGGACACTTTGTTAAATTCCTTACCCTTCGTTTCTTAAAACCTTGAGCCATGGCCCCATTACAACCTTTGAGAAGACCTTCTTGATCCTTAAGATGGGACAGCCCTTGATGTGGAGATGAGTTGCAAGAGTTGAACCTATGGCTTGGGTCCATCTGTGCAAGTAGTTGATATCCTTCATGAGATCTTTAAAGAAAATTATACTTGTGCTTTCGTTTCTTGCATTATGTGATATACTTGCTATCTTTCACATATAATTGAGTGTATAAGCTTTTAAGCATTGCCATGATCTGAGAGAAGAAAGAGTGGATATACCTTGTGAGGAATTGAATCAAACTTGTTTGAAGCATGCTTAACAGAGACCATCACCATTGTTCCAACCAAGTCCTACTTGTGTATATGTGAATTATGTGTTTAATTAACTCTCGAATGCCTAAACATTGATTCTTGGTAAAGTGCTAATCTTGGTGTTGTGAAAGTAAGAGATTGCTGAGACAAATAGTTGAAGGGCAATAGAGTCTTTGTTTGTTTGAGTCTTTAATTTTCGTAGTCTTAGTGTGTGTCGTTGTTTGATTTTGCTAAGGGACTAGCAAAAGCTAAGTGTGGCGGAATTTGATAGGAGCATTTTAATGCGACGTTTTAACTATATTTCCTTACATTTCTTGCGTCATTTCCTTAGTAAAACTCTGTTTAGGAAAGTTTCCATTCTTTGATTGGGAAAGTTCCTATTTGTAGAAAGTTTCCATTTTTTCTTAGTTTCTATTTTCCATTTTTAGAAAGTTTCTATTCTTGTAGTTTTCATTTCTCATTTCTGGCAAGTTTCTATTTTTCATTTTTAGTAACTTTCTATTTTTCATTTTTGGTAAGTTTCTATGTTTTCAAATTAGGAAAGTTTCTATTTCTCATACTAGTTTCTATTTTCAGAACCTCCGAGCTAAAAAGTGGAAATGAACGCACGAATGGAAAGAGGAGCCTGCGAACATCAAGACAAACAAATATGAGAGAAAACGGTCCACACATTTGAGCAGAAATGAAGAAACAAGCTTTCCTAGTGCAACCAGGAAACCCTGCGAAATGGAGGAGAGCTTACCGATGAAGTTTCCAACGCAACTATGAAAAGAAATGAAGAAAATAAAGTGTTGTGACGTTGGAAGATGACATGGCATAGAAGTGACGCATGGAGGCCCAAAAACTCTCAAGACTTGTTGGATTTTCGGCTAATTGGATAAAAGCCCACCAAAGCCCATGGAACTAGGGTTTGTGACGCAAACCCTAGCCCTAAAGATGTTTTGCCGTGAAATTGCAAGAGAGAAACAAGGAAGAGGCGTCCAAAAATCAGAAATTAAAAAGAGATTTTCTAGGGAGATTATCTAGGGCTATTTTTATGGAAAGAAAATACTTGGAGATAAACCCTAGAAGCTTTGCCGTGAAAAAGGAAGAGATAAACAAGGGAGAACGTGAAAATCCTAGGGTTTTGGACGGCAAAGATATTCCCTAGAGAGTTTTAAGGAAAGAGAAAAAGGTGGAGACCAAGAAAAGCTCAAATGAAGTCTAGATACATTCCTACATTCCCTAAAGAGTTTTGGCCGAATTTAAAAACAGAAAATCAGAAATTATCTCAAGAATTTCGGCAAGAAAATCAAGGGAAATATTCTAGGAAATTATGTGATTGGTTGAGACACCTCATAGGGCTTATGTGGCAAGAAGTCATTGGAGGAAATTATGTGGAAGTGCAAGCAATAGCCGTGAGCTTTTCTAGGGTTTTGGACGGCATGGAGACCTAGGGGCCGTCCCCTATATATTCCTCTCTTCTCTCAACGTCAAGAGTTCCCACTTTTGCGTTTTACAACTTTAGAAAAAATCAGAAAACTCTCTCTAGCTTAGCCGTGTTCTTCTCCATCCTCTAGGGCAACCACGAAGTTCAAGCAAGGCCAAGGAAGAAGAGGACAAGCCGTGCACATCATCCATCACCATCCTTGAAGATTGCTTTCGAAATTCAAGAGACCATTCATCCCATCTTCATCACGGTGTAATCCGATTCTCCTTGTAACCTTTGCTTTGTAATTTTCGTTGGTTATGCCCTAGTTGACACGTGTTTGAACAATTTTCGAATTCTGAAATTTTATGGTTAATTACTAATTTTCAGATTCATGTTTTGCGATTTATGGTTGCTTATGTGTGAGTGTTTGATTAAATTTGCATGATAGAAATCTTTTGTATGTTAATCTTAAAGGGTTCGAAACTTTTAGGGTTTTTATATAATTGGTGCTACGAATTTAAGAACATGAATCAACTTTTTGGTTTTGTGTTCTTGAATCAATAAGTAGTAAAGGTTTTGTACAAAAACCGAATTTAATCAAAGAAGATTGCAATTAGGTGGACTTTTTCATACTAAGTTGCACATTTGAATTGATAGCCTTTCTAGGTGCTTATTGCGTTAAACATGTATGATTGACTAGCTTTCTAGGGCTTGAATGCATGTTTGATAGGTCTATGTGCTTTCACTTAGATTAATTAGCGTTGAAAGTAAAATATGGGAAAATGTTTGCTTTGAACGTTTCACATGATCAATTCCTCTTGCATGACTATGATGAACAATGATGAACTTGGATTAATTTTAATCATATGTTTCGATTTTGATCTTTGTTCTTGCATTCCATTTATATTTTTATGTTTTAGCATTTTAATTATTTTGTTAACTTAGTTTAATTTTCAGAAAAAACCAAAATCAAAAACCCCCTTTTAATTCGTAAATAATGTGCGTATGTGTAAATAATATACTTTGTTTTAATTTTAATTGTTTAATTGTTTGACAATGACAGGTGTACCCTCAATCCCCGGAATAGAACGATCCCTATTTACTTTATACTACTAATGACATTTCAGGGTTAAATTATGCGCTTGCTTTGAGCGTATCACTAACAAGATCTACTTTAGCTTTATCTACTTCAATTCCACGTTTTGAAACAATATGCCCTAAAACTATTCCTTGTTTAACCATAAAATGACATTTTTCCCAATTTAAAACAAGGTTAGTTTCTTCACAACGTTCAAGTATCAATTCTAAGTTACTTAAACAATTTTCGAAATCTTTACCAAAGACAGAAAAGTCATCCATAAAAACTTCAATAATTTTCTCAATAAAATCAGAAAAGATACTTACCATGCACCTTTGAAACGTACCTGGGGCGTTGCATAGTCCAAATGGCATTCTTCTGTAGGCAAACGTTCCAAAAGGACAAGTAAAGGTTGTTTTCTCTTGATCTTCATTAGCAATGGCGATTTGGTTGTAACCAGAATACCCATCCAAGAAGCAATAGAACTCATGGCCAGCTAATCTCTCAAGCATTTGATCAATGAATGGCAAAGGGAAGTGATCCTTTCTAGTAGTGGCGTTGAGCTTCCTGTAGTCTATGCAAACTCGATGTCCAGTCACAGTTCTCTGAGGTACCAACTCATTCTCTGCATTCTTCACAACAGTTATGCCAGACTTCTTTGGCACAACTTGAACTGGTGAAACCCATTTGGAGTCTGAGATAGGGTATATGACGCCACAATCAAGAAGCTTGATGACTTCCTTCTTCACAACCTCCATCATGGGTGGATTCAAACGTCTCTGAGCTTCTCTAGTTGGCTTGGCTCCCTCCTCAAGCAGAATACGATGCACACAAGTGGTAGGGCTAATTCCCCTAATATCCGCTAAAGTCCAACCAATTGCAGTCTTGTGATTCTTAAGCACCTCTACTAGTCTATCCTCTTGATTAGACGTCAATGATGAAGATATGATCACAGGTAACGTCTCATTATCTCCCAAGTAAACATACTTCAAATGATTTGGCAATGGTTTTAATTCTAAGGTAGGTGCCTGAATCACTGAAGGTAGAGGTTTATTAGTAGAGATAGGAAGTGAAAACGAAGGACTTGACTTACCTACATAGGACGTTGCCTCAAGAGAAGCAACGTTTTCTATGTGGATGGATTCATAAGAATCCGTGAGCTCCTCCTTAAGTGTGGTGGCGCCATTCTCACGAATACCAACTCCACTTGCAATGGTTGAAGCCATGGCATCATCCTCCATAATTTCCATGAATTTCTGCGCAAGTTCATCAAGGATATCAATAGAAAAACATGATTGAAAATCACTTAAGGGATACCTCATTGCTTCAAAGATGTTGAAGCCAACAACTTCTCCATCAAATTCCATTGTCAAGGTGCCAGAGTACACATCAATTTTAGTCCTAGCCGTCCTCATGAAGGGACGACCAAGCAAAAGTGGCGTTGACTTGGGAGAAGGCTCCTCCTCCATCTCTAGAACATAGAAATCAGCTGGAAAGATGAGCTCACCAACCTGCACAAGTACATCTTCAACTAACCCCTTAGGGTATGCATTAGATCGATCTGCCAATTGAATAATAACATTATCATGTTTAAGTTCACCTAGACCTAGAGTTGCATAAACAGAATATGGCATAACATTTATAGAAGCACCTAAATCTAGCATGGCATTTTCGAATCTAGTAGTTCCAATGACACAAGGGACAGAAAAACTCCCTGGATCCTTACACTTTTCTGGCATTCTGCGTTGAAGCACAGCTGAGACATTCTCACTTACCTTCACCACTTCCTTCTCACGGTTTTGTCTCCTTGTGGTGCAAAGTTCCTTCAAAAACTTGGCATACTTAGGAATTTGCTTGATGACCTCAAGGAGAGGGATGTTGATTTGCACCTTCTTAAAAGTTTCCAAGATGGCCTTTTCGGCCTCATCCTTCTTGGACTTAGCATATCTGCTTGGGAAGGGCAAAGGAGAAGAAGATGGATTAGCAATAACCGAATTGAAAGAGTTAGAAATATGTCCTTGAATATTCGGTTTTGCATTGGAAGGTGGAGACGTCATTTGAGCCTTTGACGTTGCAGGGTCCTCCTCCTCCTCTAATATTGACGTTGAGATCTTCTTGGGAGGCTTAGGGAGGTCTACAAGGGTCTTACCACTCCTTGTAGTGACGACTTTGGCTTGCTCAAAGTGAGGATTTGGGATGGTACCACTTGGTAGCTTTCCTTGCTCATGAAACTTACCCATAAACTCCACAACTTGACTCATTTGCTTCTTCATCTCATTGACATCCGTAGATATAGCATTGATTTGATTCCCATGATGAGTTTGACCTGCAATCAGAGCTTGAGTAGATTTAGTTAGAGTTCGGATCAATTCATCATTAGAAGAAGAAGAAGCATTGGAATTAAAGTTCGAATTAAAAGGAGTAGGGTTAGGAGGTTGGGGCTTTTGATAAAAGCCTTGAGGACGTGGTTGGAACCCTTGAGGTGCATTTTGAACATTCTCATTGTCCTTCCAACGGAAATTAGGGTGGTCCCTCCATCCAGGATTGTAAGTATTCGAGAATGGATCATTCCTAGGACGTTGGAACCCTTGTTGGAAACCTATGGCGTTGACACCTTCTTGTCCTCCACTTTCCATGATTTGAGGGCATTGGTCAGACACATGCCCTTGCATAGAACATACTCCACACACCATGACTTGTCCTTGTGCTCCCTGAGATACAAGAGTAGTAAGTTTGTTAATTCTTTCTTCCAATTGAGCTAAAGTACTTACCTCATGGACCCTTTCACGTGTGGTGGTGGTCTTGGACCTAGAGCTCCCATACTGTTGTTGATTCAAGGCCCTATTCTCAATAAGGATCATTCCAGCCGCAGGCTCCTTGTCAACAAAAGATCCACCAGAAGCGGCATCTAGCATGTCTCTTTCCAAAGGTGTGAGACCATCATAAAAACAAGTGAGCAAAGTCTCATCCTTCATGCCATGTTGAGGGCATTGAGTGATAAGAGACTTGAACCTCTCATAGTATTCTGCGTAGGACTCATCTTGCCCTTGTTGGATACCACTTATCTTCTTCCTTAACATGATGATGCGAGATGTAGGAAAGTACTTCTCAAGAAACGCCTTCATCATGTCTCCCCAAGATGTAATTCGTCCACTAGGCAACTCGTAGAGCCACTGTTTTGCCTTGTCAGCCAACGAAAAAGGGAAGGCTTTTAACTTCAAAATATGCTCATCAGCTCCTTGAGGCTTCATGCTAGTGCATATGAACTGAAATTCCATCAAGTGGTTGTTGGGATCTTCCATAGGGAGTCCATGGAACGTAGGAAGACGATGAAGCAACCCAGACTTCAACTCAAAATCAGCTGTTAATCCCTCAGCTGCAGCAGGGTAGGTTATGCAGGTTGGCACTCCCCCAGGTGGGATGACGGATGTAGAGAGTTGCCTTATGGTGAGAGCCATTGGTGGTGGTGGTGGTGGTAAAATCAAAGGGAGAGGGGCGTTGGGTGGTTCTTGATGTGGTGAATGTGGGGTATGTGGTGGTGATTGATCCGATGAAGTGGTTGAAGCTTCTAATCCTCCCTCTATTCTGTTCCCTTCACTATCCAATTCAAGCTCACGAATTAGTTGTGGAGTAGAGACTTGAACGTCAAAGATGTCCGAGTTCTGCTTTAGCCTTGCAATTCGTTCTTGAATGACGTGAAGGGGCGTTTTGGTGTACTTGGGTGGTTCAGACGATCCAGACATTCATTGATCTGTAGTAAAACAAAAGAATAAAGTTAGTAAGGTATAAACAAGACGTGGACCAAGGTGCACACATTAAAAACGTCACATATATAAGCATACACATGGCCAACGAAAATTATAGTGGTTAGTTACAATCTTTTACAACTTTCGAAATAATCAACTTTAATAAGAGAATTGTAAGTCAAAGTTTAGACGTGCGGCCCAGAGATTCTAATGTTAATACAAGTCTCCCCTCCTTAATCTTTTGGTAACTCTTTTCACACAGAGCCAGGTAGTAGAGGAACGATTTTGGCGGAGCTCAGCTCACTTGATTGACAGGGGACGAGACCCTTTGTCAGCACTTCTCGTATCCAATCAACCTAGACACTCTGGCTACTAAGGTGCGCCTACTTGATAAAGAAGGTTGCTTGACAAGTATTAATAAAAGATCTCTCACCTATTCCGTTATGACTCACTTTCTTCTTACCAAAACCAATTTTCTCGAAAATTGTCTAAGTATATGATTTTAATAAAACATCATGGACTATTGTTTTGGACGTGCGGCCCAAGTCCTTGTCTTTACACATATTTTTTCGCAAATCCTTTGGGCAACCTTACTGATAATGGCCAGTGCGGGGGAGGACGAGCACGAGAGGTAGAAACCATTTTGGCATTGCCTTTCTGATTTCAAAACCCGTCATGAACGTTGTCCCCTTCCTAGTCACCATCTCACATAGGCTATACTTACTAGGATAAGGGAAAATTTAAGTGCAAGATATTTTTCAAGTGTTAACAAAAGCCGCCCTCAACCTTAAGAGACCTAAATTAGGTACTAATAAGGGGTTAAGGCTAATGTCAACAAAAGAGACTTCACCTATTCCATAATAGTTCATAATCCCTTACCAAAATCATACCTTAGTGGCGTTTTTCATCACATGAAGACTTTTCAATCCCCGGCAACGGCGCCAAAAATTGATACGTGCAAAGCATCGCCAATTTAACCATCAAGAATCTCACGAAATTCCAATCCTTACTCAACTAGAAATCCAAACTCCACATTGCTTTGAAATCCGAATTCCTTGTTGCTTTCTCTTCCATGTGCACGGCATATGATCTTCTTGAGACTTCTAGATACTTCATGAATGTTCCAAGGCTCTCCTAGAATGAGTAGAACTCCATATGCAAGTAGGTTTCCTAGTTGAATACTGCTTTCTTTTCCGAGATGCTTCTACACTCTTCCGGAACCTTCTTGAGTAATCCTTATCCCACAGGGACTCCTTGTCACACTAGTATTCCTTATCTGAGTAGAATTGGGTTTCCTTGTCCAAGTAGAACTCCTAGTCCAAGTCAGCTTCAGACTCCTACTCCAACTGGGATTCCTTTTCCTAGTCAAACTGGGAAAACTTCCATTTCTTCATTTTTCTTCATTTCTGCGCCACTTGTGCTTCCTTAGCCATTTTTGGACTTTGAGACTCCATTTACACCTGTAAAACACTAACTAAGTTAAATTGATCAAGATAAAGGAAATAACTTAGCAAAATATAGGGTTTAAACATTATTAACGTCGCATTTTATGCTCCTATCACCTATAGGTGGCAATCAACCTAATGGCCTCACTGTTGAATCACAGCCTTACATAGAGGCTACTTATGGAGAACGTCATCAACAAGATTGTTCTTCAGACAAGAAAATTGTCTCTGAACAAATATCTGATGTCTCCACTGATCAAGCCAAATATGTGGCTACTGCTCAGATGCATGGGGGGCAAGATATGACCCATGATCATCCCTTTGATCAAGAGAAGTTGGCGACAGTTGGCGACAAAGCCGATCTTGGGACACCGTCATCTTCCAAATTACAATTGGAGATCATGTCTCGTCAACCAACAAAGATACTTGGGGGGCAAGAATACCCCTCTCACGAGCCAAATTCCTCCAAATTCTTCAACGAGAAGTATCTTTGTTCTTTTTCTACAAGCTCTCATAGGAGGGATTTTTACCCTACAAATTTTGATACATCGGAGCTTGGAGTGAAGCATAGATGGCCTCCCCCGTGGCCTTCTGGAGGTTAGCCAAATATAGTGATGCTAACTTCTTTCTTTGTTTTTAAATTTCCTGTCAATTTTCAGTTTTCATTTTTATTTTCGTCATTTGTGAATCATAACGGAATAGGTGAAGTCTCTTTTGTTAATATTGGCCTAAACTCCTTATTGGTGCCTAGTTCAGGTCCCTTAAGGTTAAGGGCGGCTTTTATTAACACTTGTTGAACTGTCTTCACACTTATGACCTTTCTCATCTTAGTAAGTATAGCCTATGTGAAATGGTGTCTAGAAAGGGGACAACGTTCATGACAGGTTCTTGAATCCAGAAGTGCGTGCAAATGGGCCTAAACCACTATGTGGGAGTAGCTCATGCCAAAATGGATCCTGCCTCTCTTGTTCGCCCTCCCTCACCTGGCCATTTCAGTAAGGTTGCCCAAAGGATTTGAAAGAAAATTTGTGTCTAGACGACTATACTTGGGCCGCATGTCTAAACCTTGATTCACAATGTCTTATTAAAATTCAAAAACAAAAAAAAAAATACAAAAATACAAAAAGAGTTTCAAATTTGTGCGTCGCGGAGGATGCAAAAAATTGTGTTCTTGCCTAATAGTGGCTGGAACTTGCTAATATACTTAAGAGGCCATTGGTATTGGTCTCGGCACATATACAAGAGGCATTTAATATGCCTAGTATGGTATTAGCAGTGGAGGAGGTCAAATCAATATTTTTGCCAATAATTGTGGCGAAAGCTGGGTTGCGAATTGTTGGCAGCGAAGTGGTTTTAATTACATGGCCTCGCAAAGGATGGTTCGCGAAGGAAGACTGGCGATTAATATATGTATGCTCACTATGTATAATTAAGAGAGGGAGAGAGGCTACTGTTCAAGTAATTTTAGTCAAGCCAATACAAGTGGCTTTGGAGCAACGACATTATAAGAGGAGTGCTGATTCAAGACCTCTTCAGTCAAGACGAAGACCTTTGACTTCGAGGTCTGGGGGGCAATGTTTGGACCCAAAATAAGCATTTTGGCCTGACAAGGCACGTCTTGGAGAAATTGAGCCAATGTCAGTGGCTCAAGCTATATATTGTCGACAAGTTCGAAATATATATTTAGAGGCTAAATAAAGCCTACTATGAAAGCATGGAAGCATGGAAACATGAAAAGTCAACTTTAGCACATTTTCCTACTTCGGCTAGGAGAAACCGAGCTAAACAAGGAAGGAGGGGCGGCAGACTGACCAAATGAACTTGAAATGAGCTGAAACTCTGCAGATTCATTCTAGACAGCCCAAGGATCATTTCTTATGAAGAGTGCCAGAGCTTTTTTTGAGTGGAAGGCCTTCAAACAATCAGCCCAATTTTCTACAGAAGCAAAACTGGAAAACTGGACCTGTAAGAGGTCCAGCAGCATTTTCGGCCCAACCACATGGAATAAAAATCTGAAAATTTGTCAGGATGATCTACACTCATAGTGGAACATTTCATATGAAGAAGTCGAAGGCATATAATGAAGTCTTGTTGGAGAAATAATTGAAGGAATAAAGGGGCAGAAACTGACCTAAAACCAGCTCAATATTCACATGTTCATGTTTCCTACCCACATGAAGAAAGCTAGATGCTTTTCTCTTTTTCCTTGGATATATTTTTCTTCTACAATCTCTTTAATAGATCATCACCACTTCCATGTTGCTGCACCTTCATGCTTTGCTTTCATTTCATCTTTTCTCTATCTTTTCCATATTTTACAAGTGAACTTAGATCTACTGTCATTATTTTTCTTCCACTCATCATTTCACTCTTCTTTTTCTTCCCTATATAAACACATTCTCCTCTCATTCTAAAACACACATTCACAACACAACATCAAAACATCTCTAAGATGATCTAAGTTCTCTCTAGAGCAACCTCTCTAAGAGCAACTCCTCTCCTTCTCTTTCTCTTACCGGTGATCACACTCCTAGTCCTAGTCTTCTCAGAAGCCGACTTTCAGTGCCACCAAACCCTCTGTCAACGTGCTTCGGTCCTAGTCTCCTCGGGAGCCGACGGTAGTGTCGCGACCACAACGGTTACAGAACCAGCCAAGCAAGGGTAACGCCCTAGCAACCCAGCCAAGCTAAAGTCACACTTTAGCAAGTTCTCCTCACTTCCCAGTGGTTCTCGCTCTGCTCGATCTACAACATCGAGTATCGATTGTGATTTTCAAGAAGCTCAGCAAAAGTCCTCGTCACGAGGCACAAAGAATCCCACGACGAGGTTGGTGCTCTCCTCGTCCACAATTGCTTGAAAGAAGTCAGGTCAAGGGACACCCCCGACGACCGCACCCGAACGGTGCTGGCACGCCCGCGCAGAAAAGAGACTGTTGACCAGCTGCAACAAAATTGGAGCCAAACAGAACTCCCTTTCATTTCTGTTATGATGTAAGCCCTAAGGCATCACAGTGCACTTGCCACTTTATTTTGTTGCTTTTCCTGACTTGTCGATTTAAATGTTGGGTTGTTGATTTAAAGTTCTTTCTTAAAAGTTTTTCTTGGTCTCCCATTTTCCCAAAAATTGCATTTTCAACAAGCCTTGTAGTATTAAGTTGGTAGGTCTACGGTACGTCTACGACGTATCGAGCTCCTATTGGCTTAATATTACGGCGCTATGGTATACCCATTCGGGTCGCCACAAAGTCTTTCTTCAATCTCTCGTGCACTAGGGATTTTAGAAGGCTCGGTCATTCATGGATATCCTGAACAACATTAAGAAGTACACAAGTTAGTAAATTACAAAATACAAGATATACAAGTTAATATTTTATACAAGAAAAACGTCACTATTCACAATGCAACAAAAGAGACTTACAAAGTTTGTACAAGTAAGAGAAGTAAGAAAACAAACCAATTTACACGTGAAGGGTATGTACAAGTACTTTATTTTACATGGAAATGTTATAAACATAGTTAATATCTCAATTGGTTCTAAGTTGTAAGTCGAGCCCAATAGAAACCACTACTATTGGTGAGCTACGATATAGGGATAGTCGCTTAGACATAAGTCCCTTTCCTTTGTTTCAGAAGGCCAGATAGCCAGATTAAGAGGTAAGTGAGAGGGAGGACTCATTTTGGTGATACTACGGAGGCTACTCCCTCAATGAGGTTTACGCCCCTATTGGCTACTTCCACATTGTGGTTTACGCACAGTCTATAGTATCTCTGAGATCCAATTTGAACCCATCACCCAGGGTCTCAACCTAAGACACCATCTGTATTGCCCCTTACTCAGCTTGGAAATTACTCATGTGTTAAACTGTTCTCCAAGTGCTAATAAAGGCCGCCCTCAACCTCATAAGACCTTAGAAAGGTACGAATGAAGGGTTAAGGCCAATATTAACAAAAGGGCCCTTGTCTACTCATACGATTTTACACACTCACAACAATTAAGCAATTAACGAAATTTATAACTCCATTTTATTTTCTTTAATTCTATTTCTTTACAAATATAATTAGACAAAAATATGTACAAAGCTTTCACACAAGTACAAAACGTCACTATTTACAACAACTTTTTTTTTTTTTTTTTTTCTTTTATTTTTAAAATTATTTTCAACACTTAGGTACGGGAACAGGGAATCTCAGAGTGCAATGGGCTGTAACAGCTTCCTTTCCGAGATTATGTTTAATCCAATATACCTTAAGTGTCACAACAATTTCTTACATTTTCTTTTTGTCATAAATATTATTGATATCAAATCTAATTCCAAGCGGTAAATCAAGTGGACGTGCGGCCCAAGTATAGTCGTCTAGACACTAAGTCCCTCCTACATCCTTTGGGCAACCTTACTGAAATGGCCAGGTAGGGGAGGGCGAACACAAGAGGTAGGATCCATTTTGGCATAGGCTACTCCCACATAGTGGTTTACGCCCATTTGTAAGCACTTCTGAATCCAGAACCTGTTATGAACGTTGTCCCCTTCCTAGACACCACCCCACATAGGCTATACTTACTTGGATATAAAAGGTCCTAAGTGTGAAGACAGTTTAATGAATGTTAATAAAGGCCGCCCTCAACCTTAAGGGACCTGAACTAGGTACCAATAAGGGGTTTAGGCCAATATTAATAAACACGACTTCACCTATTCCTTCTTTAATTTACAACTAACAATTAAACTCGTGTTCAACAATAAAAATAACAACCTAAGTAATTAATTAACTAATTTTCGAAAATTACAAATAATTAACAAGTAATTTTTTTTTTTCGGTCACAATATAAACAAGATAAAACAAATATTCACAAAGTGACAAATGATTTTTCAATCCCCGGCAACGGCGCCAAAAATTGATACGCTTTGAGCAAGCGCATAATTTAACCCTGAAATGTCATTAGTAGTATAAAGTAAATAGGGATCGTTCTATTCCGGGGATTGAGGGTACACCTGTCATTATCAAACAATTAAACAATTAAAATTAAAACAAAGTATAAAATTCACAAGAATTATTTACAACTATACACACTATTTACGAAATTAAGGGGGGATTTTGTTTTTGGTTTTCTTTTTCCGAAAATAAATACTAAGTTAACTAAATAATTAAAATGCAAAAACATAAAAACATCAACGGGATGTGAGAACAAGGATCAAAGTCGAAACTCATGATTAAAATTGATTCAAGTTCATCATTGTTCATCATAGTCATGCAAGAGGAGTTGATCATGTGAAACGTTAAAAGCAAACAATTCCCCATATTTTACTTTCAATGCTAATTAATCTAAGTGAAAGCACATAGACTAATCCTATCAAACATGCATTCAAGCCCTAGAAAGCTAGTCAATCATACATGTTTAACGCAATAAGCACCTAGAAAGGCTATCAACTCAAATGTGCAACTTAGTATGAAAAAGTCCACCTAATTGCAATCTTCTTTGATTAAATTCGGTTTTTGTACAAAACCTTTACTACTTATTGATTCAAGAACACAAGACCAAAAAGTTGATCCATGTTCTCAAATTCGTAGCAACATTCACATAAAAACCCTAAATGTTTCGAACCATTCAAGATTATCATACAAAAGATTTCTATCATGCAAATTGATAGGAGCATAAAGTGCGACGATATTATTGAGTATATGCCCCATTTTAGCCTTGTTTCTCCCTTAAGTTTTGTGTTTTGAGTCATCAAGTCAGTTTAAGAGTCTTGTACAGTGTTTGGCGTGAAATAAGCGAAAAAAGTTAAATTCATGAAAAATCCTAGCTGGATCAGGATTCCTCGTTTTTGTGGTCTTTACATTTTAATTCCCTTTATTTTCTCTAGAAAATTTTGATATTCTCCTGCTTGTTGTAGGAAACCTTGGCTGGTGGAACTCTTGGAAACAACAACGATGGAGTCATAAAATAAAGCATTTAAGACATTTGACCGAGCAATGAAGAAGGGAAATAAAGGAGAAAGACGTTTTCAGTTGGGGAATAAAGGAGAAAGACGTTTTCAGTTGCGGAATAAAGGAGAAAGATGTTTCAACTGGAAAATAAATAAAGGAGAAAGACGTTTCAGCTGTTAAAAGACCCCATTATGAGAGAAGTTAAGGCCATAAAGGAGACGTTTTCAGTTGGAAAATTAAAGGAATTATGATGCAATCCCATCCGTCCAATGATGAAGGGTATGATCGACAAAAGCCAACCAATGCTCTCCTATAAATAGGCAACGTCCAGAACAGAATTTCTATCACTTCCTAGCCAAGATCACTTCCCGGCCTATCACTTCCTGGCCAAAAACTATTCCAAGACTCTGCCCAATTCACTCCTTAAACTTCCATCACTCACAAGACCGTGACCACCATCCATCCATCATTCTACGAAGTTCTTAGGCGCTGAGTCAAGGACGCTCCACCACCATATCAGAGACGAGTTCATCACCTTGTTGCCAAGCCGCTGAGGAAAGCTTCAAAGTGTAACTATGACTCTACTTACAATTTTTATTTCGGTTTTGTGTGTTTGGATTTGCGAGTTGTGTAATTGGAGACATGAAATTTTCAGAATATTTTTATTAATATTTTTGAGATTTTCAGTTTATTATTGAGTTAATTTCGAGAATTCTTTGATGATGCATGTCACAATCTTGTGCCCTTTTATGTGTTTAGGTAATTTTCAGAGTTAGGTTCATAAGTTTGCATGCAAGAATAATGGTGAGAGTTCTTGTGTGTTTGCTTAATTTGCCAAGGGTAATTGTTATTTGTTAAGGCGCTGAGTTAAACAAGTAGCAATTAGTTCTAAAAAGTGGTAAAAATCATGCTTTAATGATTAAACGATTCTGGAAATTACGTGTTAAATTCTATGTGTAATGGTTAATTTGCACGTGTGAGTTGATTCGAGGGTTAGATAATACTACTACTTAAGAGAACTACGCTGAGTGTTTTCGAAAATTAGTAGTATTAGGCTTGGTAAGGACTTTTCCGATCCAAGCCTACATTAGAACGAATCAGATAAATGGATTGATCCGCTGAGGCTTTTCATTTGGGCTCTTATCTATGCATTCAAGATGGGCACAGTTTTGTAGCATGTTGAAATGAATTTCTGAGTGGTATTGGTCTAGGTTAGGGAAGTCGATCATTGTATATAGGTTTATTTGTTTCGTTTTTTTTATTTTAAGTAGATTAGGAACCAAATCTCAAAACCCCCATTTTATTCTTTTATTTGTTAATTGACCTTTTTGTGTAGGTGTACCCTACAATCCCCGGACTGAACGATCCCTGCTTATCCTATACTGACAACTACATTTTGCAGGGTTAAATTGTGAGGCTATTTTAGCTGCATCACAAATTTAATCAAACACTCACACAAAAGCAACCATAAATCGCAATATATGAATCTGAAAATTAACAATTAATCATAAAATTTCAGAAATCAACACTTGTTCAAACATGTGTGTCAACTAGGGCAAAACCAACGAAAATACAAAGCAAAGTTACAAGGAGAATCGGATTACACCGTGATGAAGGTGAGATGAATGAAGTGATGATGTGGTCTCTTGAATTTCGAAAGCAATCTTCAAGGTGGAGGATGGATGGTGTTCCCGGCTTGTCTTCTTCTTCCTTGGCCTTGCTTGCACTTCGTGGTTGCCCTAGAGGATGGAGAGGAGCACGGCTAGGCTAGAGAGAGTTTTCTGAATGTTTTCTAAAATGTAAAACGCAAAGAATGGGAACCTTTGACGTTGAGAAGAGGGGAGTATATATAGGAGCACGGCAAACTTAGTCTCCAAGCCGTGCACTCCTCAAAATTCTCACGGCAATTACTTGTTAATTCTCCATAATTTTCCTCCAATGCTTGCTTGCCACCTTACCCTATGATGTGTTCCAACCAATCACAAAATTCCAATATTAATTCCCTAAATATATTATTGCCGAAATATAGAGATATTTTCTGATTTTCTTCACCAATTTCGGCAACAATATCTTTAGAGAATATAGGGGACGAATCTAGACTCCTTTTTGGCCGTTTCTTGGTCTCCACACTTTGGCTTTCCTTAAAACTCTCTAGGGTTTATCACTTTGCCGAAATCTCTAGGGTTTCTTCTTGACTTGGACGGCAATCCCTTCTTTTCCTCTTCATTCTTAACGGCAATCTTCTAGGGTTTATCTCCAAGTATATTTCTTTCCATAAAAATAGCCCTAGAAAATCTCAACCGAAATCTTCTAGGTTCTTCTTGATTCTCACGCCATCTCCTTGTTTCTCTCTTTGGTTTTCACGGCAATACAACCCTAGGGTTAGGGTTATGCGTCACAAACCCTAATGTCATGGGCTTTGATGGGCCTTGATCCATTTTGCCGAAAATCCATAGAGTTCTTGGGCCTCGTTGCTTCATCTTCAAGCCTTCTCATTTTCCAACGCAAAACACATTATTTTTCCATTTCTTTTTCATGGTTGCGTTGGAAACTTGCTAGGGAAGCCTTCCTCCATTTCGCAGGGTTTCCTGGTTGGACTAGGAAAACTTCTTTTCTTCATTTCTGCTCATTTCTGTGGTCCAATGTCCTTCATTTTTGTTCCCCTTGATGTTCGCAAGCTCCTCTTTCCATTTATGAGTTCATTTCCACTTTTTAGCTCGGAGGTCCTGAAAATAGAAACTAGTATGAAAAATAGAAACTTACCTAATTTGAAAAATAGAAACTTACTAAAAGTGAAAAATAGAAAGTTACTAAAAATGAAAAATAGAAACTTGCCAGAAATGAGAAATGAAAACTACAAAAATAGAAACTTTATACAAATAGGAACTTTCCCAGTCAAAGAATGGAAACTTTCCAAAACAGGGATTTTTCCAAGGAAATGACGCAGAAAACATAGGGAAATGCAGTTAAAACGTCGCATTAAAATGCTCCTATCAAGTAGTCGCCACTTTGTTCACAAGAAGGGTGAGTTTGCTCAATTGATCCGCAATGGCAGGACTAGTGCTCACCTCATTGACCCTACGAGTGGTTTGTCTCACACCCTCATACTGTTGAGTATTCAAGGCACGATTAGCAATCAATTCTTTCCCAGCAGCAGGTGACTTATCCACAAAAGCTCCTCCAACTGCAGCATCAAGCATTTGCCTTTCCAAAGGTAGGAGTCCTTCATAAAAACATGTAAGGAGGGTCTCATCCTTCATCTGATGTTGAGGACATTGCGCAAGTAAGGAATTGAACCACTCATAGTAGGCAGAATAGGACTCATCTTGGGCTTGCTCGATTCCACTGAGCTTCTTTCTGAGTGTGATGACCTTCGAAGCTGGGAAGTACTTTTCCAAGAAGGCCTTCATCATTGTGTCCCATGAAGTGATACGTCCAGCAGGAAGCTCATATAGCCAATCTTTGGCTCTGTCAGCTAAGGAGAAAGGAAATGCCTTCATCTTGAGAATGTTCTTGATAGGAGCATAAAATGCGACGTTAATAATGTTTAAACCCTATATTTTGCTAAGTTATTTCCTTTATCTTGATCACTTTAACTTAGTTAGTGTTTTTACAGGTAAAATGGAGTCTCAAAGTCCAAAAATGGCTAAGGAAGGCACAAGTGGCGCAGAAATGGAAAGAAATGAAGAAATGGAAGTTTTCCCAGTTTGACTAGGAAAAGGAATCCCAGTTGAAGTAGGAGTCTGAAGCTGACTTGGACTAGGAGTTCTACTTGGACAAGGAAACTCAATTCTACTCAGATAAGGAATACTAGTATGACAAGGAGTCCCTGTTGGATAAGGATTATTACTCAAGAAGGTTCCGGAAGAGTGTAGAAGCATCTCGGAAAAGGAAGCAGTATTCAACTAGGAAACCTACTTGCATATGGAGTTCTACTCATACTAGGAGAGCCTTGGAACGTTCATGAAGTATCTAGAAGTCTCAAGAAGATCATATGCCGTGCACATGGAAGAGAAAGCAACAAGGAATTCGGATTTCAAAGCAATGTGGAGTTTGGATTTCTAGTTGAGTATGGATTGGAATTGCCGTGAGATTCTTGAAGGTTCTAGGGAGTTCTTGACGTTTCATTCTTCAATAAGGCGTGGAAGACATGTGAGAGGCATGTGATGTGAAGGAAAACCGAATTAGACTTAAGTTATGCTTTAAAAGTCAAATCCATTACAGATTCGGATTACTGCCTGTGCAGATCAGTCAACTTCAACGGAGCATAGAAAATCGCTCAGAGCTCAGAAAATTATGATCTTTATATGGTTGGAAAGCTACAGATGTCTAGTTTCCAGAACATTTTACAGCTCGTCGATATCTATTTTCTAGAGGAAGTTATGGCCGTTTTAGTACACTGAGGTCAAGACTGCCGGAAATCTACTTTGTGCCAAACAAGTCCTAAATCAACACAACTTTGGAGAAACCAAGTAGAAACGAATTGGGAGTGCCTTGGGACGTTCTCCTATATATACCTTGTGTATTAGACGTCTCAAGGTTGACACATATTCTCCACAATTTCGTTTCTCACCGGTTTGCTCTTGAGTTTCAGGTTTTCGCATCTTGCAAGTTCTTGCCGTGCCATCCTCCATCCTTTGCCGTGATCTTCATCTTGTGTTGCTGCCTTGGATCTGCTTTGGACCTTGGGACGTAGTCAAGGGTTGTTCTTACTATCTTCATCATGTTTTCTTCTCGGTTTTGTGACTTGTTAGATAGAAATTCTGTTTTTGTTTTTCTTTGTGTAAAACCGAAACCATGAGTTAACTTTCTGAATTTTGGATGCAATTTTGATATGCTTTTCTATGATTGATGTGTTTGTGTGTTTTTGATCTTGATTAATTGCCGAAATATGGAATGATAATCTGGTTTTGTTTTATAGATAACTTTTATGTGTTCTTGTTCTTTGGTGGCCAACTTAGGATGATTGCATGTAATTGGAGCTAGTAATTAGGTAAAACGCTTCGGGACCCTAATTCGATATAGTAGTAAAGGCTTTGTACAAAGGTCGAGATCAGATTATGCATGTAATGAAAAGATTCGCTTCGAGTACTTGAATTTGCATGTTTATTGACTAAACTTTCACTTGCTCTTAATGATTTGAATGCATGAGATTATGAGTCGCTTCGATTGTGTGATACTTGCATTTGAAATATGTTGGTTTGGCGCTTCGTCGATCAATTGCGTAAAGGGAAGTCATATAAGGGACATTGGGCGCTTGTAACTTTGTTTCTTGGTTGATATCTTTCCATGGTAATTAACAAGATTAAGGGATGCATGAATATGTTGTTCTTGAAAGGTTCTTGATAAATTGTTTTCCAAAAATTCTTCTTTTCCCACCTATGTAAATAAAATGTTTTTAATCTTTTATTTGTTTTCGAAAATTATAGTTTAAATCTTCAAAAACCCCCCCTTGTTTCGTTTGTTATGTGTTTTTGTATATGTGTAAATAATTAAAATTAACTTAGAGTTTTTAGGTAGCATGTTAACTTAGATAATTAAATAAATAAAAAATGTTTTTAAAATTCGTGAATAGTGTCTCCGTGAATAGTAAATATGTGTTAGTGTTTTCTAGGGATTTCTTTGGTGTTTTTTAGGTACAAGTCCTAGATCAACACAACTTTGGAGAAACCAAGTAGAAACGAATTGGGAGTGCCTTGGGATGTTCTACTATATATACCTTGTGTATTAGACGTTCATGGGTAACAATATTCTCCACAATTTCGTATTCTCACTTGTTCTCTCTAGTTTTTCAGGTTTTGCAATCTTCAAGGAGAAAGGCCGTGACCATCCACCTTCCTAGCCATGATCTTCACTTCTGCATCATCTTGGATCTGCTTTGGACCTTGGGACGTGATCAAGGGTTGTCCACACCATAATCTCATCATGAATTTTCACGGTTTTTGCTTTCTTGTAGTTAGAGTTTCTGCTTTGGAAAATCTGTTGTGTAAGCCGAAACTATGATGTGACAAAACTGTTTTCGAAGTATAATTTTGATGTTCTTTTCATGATTGATGTGTTTGTGTGTCCTTTGTCTTGATTAATTGCCGAATATATGGATTGTTGATCTGGTTTTATGCTTCAGTACATGTTAACGATTCTCTAAGTCTGACAAACAATTAGGAAGAATTGCATGTAACTTGCTAGTAATTAGGTTATGCTTTGTAACTCTAATTCGAATAAGTAGTAAAGGCTTGCTTTGAGTCGAAATCAGATTATGCATGTGATGATGAGTTTTGACTTGCTTTGAGTGCTTGGATTTGCATGTCTATTGATTCTTTCTTGTACTTAATGATTTGAAAACGGGATTTTTCATTATTGATATCGAACTTTTCAAAATAAAATTGATTTGGTGCTTTGCTATTTCGATTTGACTTAAGAAAGAAAGTTAAAAGGGGACAATGGTTGCTTTGATCTTTGTGTTTTTGGTTGATAGCTTTCCATGGTAATTAAAAGAAAGATTAAGGGATGCATGAATATGTTGTTCTTGATTGGTTCTTGATAAGTTGTTCTTCGAAAATTCTTCTTTTCCCACCTTTGTATAGAAACGATTTTTACTTTTTATTTGCTTTCGAAAATTTATGTTTTTCAATCTTTAAAAACCCCCCCATCTTTATGTTATGTGTTTTTGTATATTTGTAAATAATTAAAATTAACTTAGAGTTTTTAGGTAGCATGTTCATATAAATAATAAATAAAATAAAAAATGTTTTTAAATTCGTGAATAGTGTCTCCGTGAATAGTAAATATGTGTTAGTGTTTTCTAGGAATTAATTTAGTGGTTTTTAGGAAATTGTCTTGTGTTTTTTTAGGGATTGCTAAAAAATAGGGATTTCTTTGGTGTTTTTTAGGAATTGTGTTTCTTAGGGATTTTTGGTGGTGTTCTTTAGGGATTTTTGTTTCCTTGTTGTATATGGATTCCCTATGTGATATGGATTTGTAAATTGTGTATAAATAGGAGAGTAGGATTTCCAAAACCTTTTCTAACTTAGTTTTCTCTCTAATTTTCGATCTTATATATATGTAGACTTGTATATTTGTTTCTCATTCCTTGCTCTCTAATTCGTGTGAACATGTATGTGTGCTCTCTAACTCTTTGTTGTTTCATAATTCTTTCTTGTAAACTTGTAAAATATTTTCGTAACCTTGTATATGTTTGTTCTTTAATTTCGTGACTTGTAAATTCTTTTCTTTATATGTTTCTCACATGTTAGCACCCTCAATCCCCGGTTTTGAACGATACCCTATTTGCTCTATACTAACGATGATATTTTTCAGGGTTTAAATTGGCGATGCTTTTGCACGTATCAATTTTTGGCGATTATTTTGTTGATCTCATGCCATAGCTCTTTAATGGACTAGAGAATGCTAGAATTCACTGTTATGCTTGTTGAGACGTTTATAATCAATACATGTCCCTGATTCTGGAAAGGATAAAGGTACTTACTTAGGATTTTACCACCATTGCCAAATATAGCCTGTGTCCTTAATTGTGCCCGTCGTGGGACCCCCCTAGTTTAACCATTTTGAGCCTACATTAAACCTTTTCTTTCATCACCCTCGAAACTCCTTAAACCTTAACCCTAGTATAGTTATATCTTTACCCTTTGTTCTAAAGACTTAGTGGAGCATATTTTGAGACTTTGCTTGGAGTTTTGGTGTCAAGGATGCATTTTTGAAGACATGAAGAAGTTCAAGTGTGGGGGTAGACTTGTCCATAAGAGAAATTGTATGTAATTGCCGAAAGAAAAAGAAAAAAAAAGAAATCAAAAAAAAAAGAGAAAGAATTTTCAGCAATTAAAAGAAAAAATGTGTTAATATTGTTTAAGTTTTATGGATTTTAGTCCCCTATACTTAGTGGATTTGGAGTTTGTTTTAAATTGAAGGCCCATTGTTGAAGAATTTGGTCTTTGTCCTGTTCACACTTGTTCAAAAGAAGGTTAGAATGAAGTTTGGGCCCAACATGATGACACTTGGCCTTTTATAAGCCCAAAGGAGGACATGACGTTTTGCTATGCTTGGTGGATTTCGAAGATAGTCTCTCTACATGAACAAGTGCTCTGCTAGGTTTTTAGGATACTTTGTGATTTTCCTATCCCTTCGTTTCTTTAAACCTTAAGCCTTGGCCCCATTACAACCCTTAATTGAAAGACCTCTTTGATCCTTAAGATGGGACAGCCTTTGATGTGGAGATGAGTTATAACTGTTGAACTTATGGCTTGGGTTCATTCGTGCATGTGGTTGATATCTTTCATGAGATCTTTAAAAGAAAAATATATATGCTTTCGTTTCTTATGTATGTGATCTACTTCGTAATCTTTCACATATACTTGAGTGATAAGCTTTTAAGCATGAACCTTGAATCTGAGAGAAGAAAGAGTGATATATCTATGTGAGGTTGAATCATGACTTGTTTGAAATGTGTTGAGAACCCCCATCACCATTGTTTACCCCCAAGTCTTACATGCTTATATGTGGATTATATTTTGTAATTAACTCTCGAATATCTTGAAGATGTGATGCTTGGTTAAGTGCTAATCTTGGCGACTTGAAAGTATGAGATTGCTGAGACAATATGTTAAAGGGCTTAGAAGTCATTGTGTGTGTCAACGTTGGAGTCTTTGTTTGTGATGTTTTTGTGTTGATTTTGTTTAAGTGTTTTTGACGTTTTTCTTGAGTCTTGAGTCCTTGTGTTTTTCGTTTTCTATACTTGGTATTTTCGTTAGTTCTTTGTTTTGTTTTGTTTCTTAGTCTTTTGGTTTGTTATGTTGATTTTGCTAAGGGACTAGCAAAAGCTAAGTGTGGGGGAATTTGATAGGAGCATAAAATGCGACGTTAATAATGTTTAAACCCTATATTTTGCTAAGTTATTTCCTTTATCTTGATCACTTTAACTTAGTTAGTGTTTTTACAGGTAAAATGGAGTCTCAAAGTCCAAAAATGGCTAAGGAAGGCACAAGTGGCGCAGAAATGGAAAGAAATGAAGAAATGGAAGTTTTCCCAGTTTGACTAGGAAAAGGAATCCCAGTTGAAGTAGGAGTCTGAAGCTGACTTGGACTAGGAGTTCTACTTGGACAAGGAAACTCAATTCTACTCAGATAAGGAATACTAGTATGACAAGGAGTCCCTGTTGGATAAGGATTATTACTCAAGAAGGTTCCGGAAGAGTGTAGAAGCATCTCGGAAAAGGAAGCAGTATTCAACTAGGAAACCTACTTGCATATGGAGTTCTACTCATACTAGGAGAGCCTTGGAACGTTCATGAAGTATCTAGAAGTCTCAAGAAGATCATATGCCGTGCACATGGAAGAGAAAGCAACAAGGAATTCGGATTTCAAAGCAATGTGGAGTTTGGATTTCTAGTTGAGTATGGATTGGAATTGCCGTGAGATTCTTGAAGGTTCTAGGGAGTTCTTGACGTTTCATTCTTCAATAAGGCGTGGAAGACATGTGAGAGGCATGTGATGTGAAGGAAAACCGAATTAGACTTAAGTTATGCTTTAAAAGTCAAATCCATTACAGATTCGGATTACTGCCTGTGCAGATCAGTCAACTTCAACGGAGCATAGAAAATCGCTCAGAGCTCAGAAAATTATGATCTTTATATGGTTGGAAAGCTACAGATGTCTAGTTTCCAGAACATTTTACAGCTCGTCGATATCTATTTTCTAGAGGAAGTTATGGCCGTTTTAGTACACTGAGGTCAAGACTGCCGGAAATCTACTTTGTGCCAAACAAGTCCTAAATCAACACAACTTTGGAGAAACCAAGTAGAAACGAATTGGGAGTGCCTTGGGACGTTCTCCTATATATACCTTGTGTATTAGACGTCTCAAGGTTGACACATATTCTCCACAATTTCGTTTCTCACCGGTTTGCTCTTGAGTTTCAGGTTTTCGCATCTTGCAAGTTCTTGCCGTGCCATCCTCCATCCTTTGCCGTGATCTTCATCTTGTGTTGCTGCCTTGGATCTGCTTTGGACCTTGGGACGTAGTCAAGGGTTGTTCTTACTATCTTCATCATGTTTTCTTCTCGGTTTTGTGACTTGTTAGATAGAAATTCTGTTTTTGTTTTTCTTTGTGTAAAACCGAAACCATGAGTTAACTTTCTGAATTTTGGATGCAATTTTGATATGCTTTTCTATGATTGATGTGTTTGTGTGTTTTTGATCTTGATTAATTGCCGAAATATGGAATGATAATCTGGTTTTGTTTTATAGATAACTTTTATGTGTTCTTGTTCTTTGGTGGCCAACTTAGGATGATTGCATGTAATTGGAGCTAGTAATTAGGTAAAACGCTTCGGGACCCTAATTCGATATAGTAGTAAAGGCTTTGTACAAAGGTCGAGATCAGATTATGCATGTAATGAAAAGATTCGCTTCGAGTACTTGAATTTGCATGTTTATTGACTAAACTTTCACTTGCTCTTAATGATTTGAATGCATGAGATTATGAGTCGCTTCGATTGTGTGATACTTGCATTTGAAATATGTTGGTTTGGCGCTTCGTCGATCAATTGCGTAAAGGGAAGTCATATAAGGGACATTGGGCGCTTGTAACTTTGTTTCTTGGTTGATATCTTTCCATGGTAATTAACAAGATTAAGGGATGCATGAATATGTTGTTCTTGAAAGGTTCTTGATAAATTGTTTTCCAAAAATTCTTCTTTTCCCACCTATGTAAATAAAATGTTTTTAATCTTTTATTTGTTTTCGAAAATTATAGTTTAAATCTTCAAAAACCCCCCCTTGTTTCGTTTGTTATGTGTTTTTGTATATGTGTAAATAATTAAAATTAACTTAGAGTTTTTAGGTAGCATGTTAACTTAGATAATTAAATAAATAAAAAATGTTTTTAAAATTCGTGAATAGTGTCTCCGTGAATAGTAAATATGTGTTAGTGTTTTCTAGGAATTAATTTGGTGTTTTTTAGGGATTTGTTTTGTGTTTTTTAGGGATTGCTAAAATTTAGGGATTCTCTTGGTGTTTTTTAGGGATTTTGTTTTCTTGTAGATTAAGTAATTCTAAGTAGATAATAACTAGTAATCCTTGTTGTATATGGATTCCCTATGTGATATGGACTTGTAAATTGTGTATAAATAGGAGTGGGATTTCCAAAACCTTTTCTAACTTGTTTTCTCTCTTTCCTTCGAATTCTTTGTGTATATATATGTGATTTTCGTTGCTCTCTATTGTTCATTGTTCTCTAGATTCGTGTGAATGTATGTATGCTCTCTCTCTTTTCTTTTGTTGTTCGAAATTTATGCATGCTTGTTCTTGTAAACTTGTAATATTTTCGTGAACTTGTATATGTTTGTTATTTGATTTCGTAAATTGTATATTTTATTCTTTAATTTGTTTCTCACATGTTAGCACCCTCAATCCCCGGTTTGTTCGATACCCTATTTGCTCTATACTAATGATGATATTTTTCAGGGTTTAAATTGGCGATGCTTTGCACGTATCAGTTCTCATCTGCTCCTTGTGGTTGCATATTTGCACACACAGCCTGGAATGCTCGAAGATGCTTGTTGGCGTCCTCCATATTGAGGTCATGGAAAATAGGGAGCTGGTGCAATAATCCACTCTTCAGCTCAAACTCTGCCTGTCTTCCTGCAGCAGGGGCAGGGTACACAATACTCGAAGGAGGTCCTCCTTCGACTGTTGCTGTGGAGAGTTCCCTAATGGATGCCATTCTCTCTTCCTTGACTTCTTCAGGTGGTGGTGAAGGTGGTGGTGTGGAATTGGACGAAACCAAAGGTGAAGGTGTACGTGAAGGTGGAGATGGAGTAGGTGTAGGTGATGTGGACTCCTCAGAAGAATAGTTCCTCTTCCCTTGCTCGTTAAATTTGTAATCTTTGAATGGCAAAGAGGAAGTTCTTCTGTACTCAAGTTGTGGAGGATTCTTCAAACGAGCAAGTCTTTCTTCAATCTCTCGTGCACTAGGGATTTTAGAAGGCTCGGTCATTCATGGATATCCTGAACAACATTAAGAAGTACACAAGTTAGTAAATTACAAAATACACAAAATACAAGTTAATATTTTATACAAGAAAAACGTCACTATTCACATCTAATTATCTTTTTTTTTTTTTTTTTTTAGTTAGGGTGTGACATAGTTAATAAAAGCTTGAATCCCATTATAAGCTCAGACACTGAAGGTATCGACCGAGAGAGAAAAGAGTTGGCTTCCGGAAAAGGAAACTTATGAAAATAGTAAGTTTCCCACTTTGGAAACTTCTATTTATACTAAAATGGAAATTCCTTCCAATAGCCATAACTTTCTCATACGAACTCCGATTGACGCGTTCCACATGTCCACGAACTCGTATCGACGCGCTCTACAACTTTTGTGAAGGAAGTTTTCGGAGAATCCCAACGAATAAAAAGTCAACCCTTGCGCCCCCCCTAAAATGGCGCTTCCCGAATAATTATTCACCCGAAACACTTCCGCTCCATCCACGAGCCACGAAACCATCCAATAATTTCTAATTTAATTCCGGAAAATCCTCGGAAAATAAATACGAATTTTCGGGGCATCACATTCTACCCCCCTTAAAGAAATTTCGTCCCGAAATTTACACGTACCACTCCTACAAGTACGAATAAATCCTCCTCAATTCCAATTCTCATTCCCCAGCAAGAATGCCCTTATCTCACGTACAATTTACCTCGATCTAATAAGGGATACAGGTACCTCGATCATTTCTATACCCCTTGCTGGTAATCCAATCATTTCATGGATCTCATCCTCACACGTTATCCCACAAAGACTCTGTGACTGCAGCACTACCCACAGATCACACAAGAGTCCAGAATCCTGTTATCACAACAGTATCTGCATCACAGCTCAATTCTTGTCCTACCATCTCAGAACACGAAATCACGATAAGGTCTAGCCTTCATCAACCCATACATAACCTATCACCTGGCATAATCACACAATCGAGCCACTAACGATGAAAAATGTATCACGCACATACTACCCTCGCTAAAAGGAAGTCATATGCCAAAGTCTAACTATAGGCATCAAACAAAACTCAACACATCACATCACAACACACGGAAGAAGTACGCAACTATCACACATCATTCTAGCAACCCAAGCAGAAATAGATAAGGTACCTTCTTCCCTAGCACCTCGCTGACCAACAGCAAACACCCTCGCATTTCCCTCTGGTAGTTGCCTCTGTTGGTTCCCTTGTCCCCTGCCTCGTGCCTGGGTACAATCCCTGGAGTAATGTCCTAACTGGCCACATTTGTAGCATGACAAATTCCTCGGCTTCGTGCAAAACCTGATTGCATGGCCTATTTCATTGCAATTGAAGCATCTCGAGGGTACCACCTGCCCGACAGGTGCAGCCTCAACAGGTGTAGCTGCTTCCCTAGCTGGCGCCTGCTGATGAGTCCTCCGCTTCTTCCAGGACCCACCCTGATTATCAGTCCCTTCACTGCTCTCAGCAATTGCCTTTCCCTTCATTCGGGAGTCCCTTTTCGCCGATTCTTGTTCCTGGAAAGTTAGGTTCTCCTGCTCAATGGTCATAGCCTTAGTGAAAATGAGCTCCACCGTCTTCAGTTCCAGAACAGCGACATCGCGCCGGATCGAAGCATTCAGTCCCCACTGAAACTTCATAGCTAAGCTCTCAGCATTCATCTGCCTCACAAAGCGATACAACCTTGAGAACTCAGCCTCATACTCCCTCACACTCTTAGTCCCTTGGACTAACGAGATGAATTCCCTTTCCATCTGCTCCAAAGTTTAGACGTGCAGCCCAAGGGCTCGATCCTTAATACTAGTCGCCCTCCTCAATCTTTTGGTAACTCTTTTCACACAGAGCCAGGTAGCAAAGGAACGATTTTGGCGGAGCTCAGCTCACTTGTTTAGCAGGGGACGAGACCCTTTGCTAACACTTCTCGTATCCAATCAACCTAGACACCCTATGCTACTAAGGTGCGCCACATGAAAGAGAAGGGTGCAAGACTAATGTTAAAGACAAAGTCCTTCACCTATTCCATTATGGTCAAAACCTCATAATAAAATTCATACTTCCATAAACCTGATTTTTACTATTCACGAAAATTTTATACAATTAAACTTAATTTCTTTTCTTTTATTTACAATTATTTCAACACTTGGGTACGGGAACAGGGAGTCTTGATGTGCAATGGGACTTAAACAGCTACCCTTTTCAAGACTATGTTTAATCCAATATACCTTAGTGTATTACAACATTTTCTTTTGTTATTAATATCATTGATGTCGAATTAAATCCCAAGTGGTAAATCAAGTGGACGTGCGGCCCAAGTATAGTCGTCTAGACACAAAGTCCCTCCTACATCCTTTGGGCAACCTTACTGAAATGGCCAGGTAGGGGAGGGCGAACACAAGAGGCAGAATCCATTTTGGCATGAGCTACTCCCTCATTGAGGTTTACGCCCATTTGTAAGCACTTCTGGATCCAAACCCGTTATGAACGTTGTCCCCTTCCTAGACACCATCCCACATAGGCTATACTTACTTAGATGAAAAAGGTCCTAGGTGTGAAGACAGTTCAATGAATATTAATAAAGACCGCCCTCAACCTTAAGGGACCTGAACTAGGTACCAATAAGGGGTTTAGGTCAATATTAATAAACACGACTTCACCTATTCCTCTTTAATTTACAACTCACAATAAAACTCGTATTCAATAACATAAACAACAACCTAAGTATTTAACTACAAATTTTTGAACATAATATAACCAAGTATATGATATTTACGAAAACAACAATATATCCAACAATTATTCACAATTCAACAAGTGATTTTTCAATCCCCGGCAACGGCGCCAAAAATTGATACGCTCAAAGCAAGCATATAATTTAACTCTAGAAATATCATTAGTAGTATAAGCAAGTAGGGATCGTTCTATTCCGGGGATTGAGGGTACACCTGTCAATGTAAGACAATTTAAACAATTAAAATAAAACAAAGTATAATATTTACACATATAAACACTATTCACGAATTTAGGGGGGTTTTTAGATTTTTGGTTTGTTTTTCGAAAATTAAAAATAAAAATTAAAACTAATGATAGGAGCATTTTAATGCGACGTTTTAACAGCATTTCCCTATGTTTTCTGCGCCATTTCCTTGGAAAAATCCCTGTTTTGGAAAGTTTCCATTCTTTGATTGGAAAAGCTCCTTATTGTAGAAAGTTTCCATATTTGTAGTTTTCATTTCTCATTTCTCATTTCTGGCAAGTTTCCATTTTCAGTTTAGGAAAGTTTCTATTTTTCATTTTTAGTAACTTTCTATTTTTCATTTTTAGTAAGTTTCTATTTTTCAAATTAGGTAAGTTTCTATTTCTCATACTAGTTTCTATTTTCAGGACCTCCGAGCTAAAAAGTGGAAATGAACGCACGAATGGAAAGAGGAGCCTGCGAACATCAAGACGAACAAATATGAGAGAAAACGGCCCACACATTTGAGCAGAAATGAAGAAACAAGCTTTCCTAGTGCAACCAGGAAACCCTGCGAACTGGAGGAGAGCTTACCAATGAAGTTTCCAACGCAACTATGAAAAGAAATGAAAGAAATGAAGTGTTTTGCGTTGGAAAATATGAAGGCTTGAAGATGAAGCAACGTGGCCCAAGAACTCTCAAGAATGAAGTGGATTTTCGGCAAAATGGACCAAGGCCCACCAAAGCCCATGACATTAGGGTTTGTGACGCAAAACCCTAACCCTAAAGTTGTTTTGCCGTGAAAACCAAAGGGAGGAGAGAGAAGTGGCGTGAAAATCAAGCAAGGATAAAGAAGATTTCGGCAAAGAGATTTCTTAGGGAGATTTTAAAGGAAAGAGAATATGTGTTGAACTCGAAAACCTCTCAAAAGAAGTCTAGATACATTCCTTGAAACCCTAAAGGAAGTTTGGCCGAATTGGAAGTGCAAAAATCAGAAAATTCTCAAGGTATTTCGGCAAGAAAATCAAGGGAAATAATCTAGAAAATTATGTGATTGGTTGAGACACATCATAGGGCTTACTTGGCAAGATTTCATTGGAGGGAATTATGTGGAGTTAACAAATCTTTGCCGTGAGTTTCTCTAGGGTTTTAGACGGTTTTGGAGACCTAGGGGTCGTCCCCTATATATTCTCCCCTCTTCTTGATAGGAGCATTTTAATGCGACGTTTTAACTGCATTTCCTTACATTTCTTGCGTCATTTCCTTAGTAAAACTCTGTTTAGGAAAGTTTCCATTCTTTGATTGGGAAAGTTCCTATTTGTAGAAAGTTTCCATTTTTCTTAGTTTCTATTTTCCATTTTTAGAAAGTTTCTATTCTTGTAGTTTTCATTTCTCATTTCTGGCAAGTTTCTATTTTTCATTTTTAGTAACTTTCTATTTTTCATTTTTGGTAAGTTGCTATTTTTCAAATTAGGAAAGTTTCTATTTCTCATACTAGTTTCTATTTTCAGGACCTCCGAGCTAGAAAGTGGAAATGAACTCACAAATGGAAAGAGGAGCCTGCGAACATCAAGACAAACAAATATGAGAGAAAACGGTCCACACATTTGAGCAGAAATGAAGAAACAAGCTTTCCTAGTGCAACCAGGAAACCCTGCGAAATGGAGGAGAGCTTACCAATGAAGTTTCCAACGCAACTATGAAAAGAAATGAAGAAAATAAAGTGTTGTGACGTTGGAAGATGACATGGCATAGAAGTGACGCATGGAGGCCCAAAAACTCTCAAGACTTGTTGGATTTTCGGCTAATTGGATAAAAGCCCACCAAAGCCCATGGAACTAGGGTTTGTGACGCAAACCCTAGCCCTAAAGATGTTTTGCCGTGAATTTGCAAGAGAGAAACAAGGAAGAGGCGTCCAAAAATCAGAAATTAAAAAGAGATTTTCTAGGGAGATTATCTAGGGCTATTTTTATGGAAAGAAAATACTTGGAGATAAACCCTAGATGTTTTGCCGTGAAAAAGGAAGAGATAAACAAGGGAGAACGTGAAATTCCTAGGGTTTTGGACGGCAAAGATATTCCCTAGAGAGTTTTAAGGAAAGAGAAAAAGGTGGAGACCAAGAAAAGCTCAAATGAAGACTAGATGCATTCCTACATTCCCTAAAGAGTTTTGGCCGAATTTAAAGACAGAAAATCAGAAATTATCTCAAGAATTTCGGCAAGAAAATCAAGGGAAATATTCTAGGAAATTATGTGATTGGTTGAGACACCTCATAGGGCTTATGTGGCAAGAAGTCATTGGAGGAAATTATGTGGAAGTGCAAGCAATTGCCGTGAGCTTTTCTAGGGTTTTGGACGGCATGGAGACCGAGGGGCCGTCCCCTATATATTCCTCTCTTCTCTCAACGTCAAGGGTCCCCACTTTTGCGTTTTATAACTTTAGAAAAAATCAGAAAACTCTCTCTAGCTTAGCCGTGTTCTTCTCCATCCTCTAGGGCAACCACGAAGTTCAAGCAAGGCCAAGGAAGAAGAGGACAAGCCGTGCACATCATCCATCACCATCCTTGAAGATTGCTTTCGAAATTCAAGAGACCACATCACCTTTTCGTTCATCACCATCTCCATCTCTTGGTGTAATTCGATTCTTCCTTGTAACCTTTGCTTTGTAATTTTCGTTGGTTATGCCCTAGTTGACACATGTGTTTGAACAATTTTCGAATTCTGAAATTCTATGATTAATTACTAATTTTCAGATTCATGTTTTGCGATTTATAGTTGCTTATGTGTGAGTGTTTGATTAAATTTGCATGATAGAAATCTTTTGTATGTTAATCTTAAAGGGTTCGAAACTTTTAGGATTTTTATATAATTGGTGCTACGAATTTAAGAACATGAATCAACTTTTTGGTTTTGTGTTCTTAAATCAATAAGTAGTAAAGGTTTTGTACAAAAACCGAATTTAATCAAAGAAGATGGCAATTAGATGGACTTTTTCATACTAAGTTGCACATTTGAATTGATAGCCTTTCTAGATGCTTAATGCGTTAAACATGTATGATTGACTAGCTTTCTAGGGCTTGAATGCATGTTTGATAGGATTAGTCTATGTGCTTTCACTTAGATTAATTAGCGTTGAAACTAAAATATGGGAAATTGTTTGCTTTGAACGTTTCACATGATCAATTCCTCTTGCATGACTATGATGAACAATGATGAACTTGGATTAATTTTAATCATATGTTTCGATTTTGATCTTTGTTCTTGCATTCCATTTATATTTTTATGTTTTAGCATTTTAATTATTTTGTTAACTTAGGTTAATTTTCAGAAAAACCAAAATCAAAAACCCCTTTTTAATTCGTAAATAATGTGCATATGTGTAAATATTATACTTTGTTTTAATTTTAATTGTTTAATTGTTTGAAAATGACAGGTGTACCCTCAATCCCCGGAATAGAACGATCCCTATTTGCTTATACTACTAACGATCTTTTCAGGGTTAAATTATGCGCTTGCTTTAAGCGTATCAATTTTTGGCGCCGTTGCCGGGGATTGAAAAAATCATTTGTCATATTGTGAATATTTGTTTTGGTTTGTTTATAATGTGACCGAAAAAAAAAAAAGAAAAAAAAAATATTACTTGTAAATTATTTTGTAATTGTCGAAATTTACTTAGATTAATTATTTAGGTTGTTATTTATATTGTTGAATACGAGTTTAATTGTGAGTTGTAAATTAAAGAAGGAATAGGTGAAGTCGTGTTTATTAATATTGGCCTAAACCCCTTATTGGTACCTAGTCCAGGTCCCTTAAGGTTGAGGGCGGCCTTTATTAACATTCATTGAACTGTCTTCACACTTAGGACCTTTTATATCCAAGTAAGTATAGCCTATGTGGGGTGGTGTCTAGGAAGGGGACAACGTTCATAACGGGTTCTGGATTCAGAAGTGCTTACAAATGGGCGTAAACCTCAATGAGGGAGTAGCCTATGCCAAAATGGATCCTACCTCTTGTGTTCGCCCTCCCCTACCTGGCCATTTCAGTAAGGTTGCCCAAAGGATGTAGGAGGGACTTAGTGTCTAGACGATTATACTTGGGCCGCACGTCCACTTGATTTACCGTTTGGAATTAAATTTGATATCAATAATATTTATGACAAAAGAAAATGTAAGAAATTGTTGTGACACTTAAGGTATATTGGATTAAACATAATCTCGGAAAGGAAGCTGTTACAGCCCATTGCACTCTGAGATTCCCTGTTCCCGTACCTAAGTGTTGAAAATAATTGTAAAATAAACGAAGAAAAAGAAAAAAAAAAAAAAAAAAAAAAAGTTAATTAGATGTGAATAGTGACGTTTTGTACTTTGTGTGAAAGTTTTGTGTTTTGTCTAATTATACTTGTAAAGAAATAGAATTAAAGAAAATAAAATGGAGTTATAAATTTTGTTAATTACTTAATTGTTGTGAGTGTGTAAAATCGTATGAGTAGACAAGGGCCATTTTGTTAATATTGGCCTTAACCCTTCATTCGTACCTTTCTAAGGTCGTATGAGGTTGAGGGCGGCCTTTATTAGCACTTGGAGAACAGTTTAACACATGAGTAATTTCCAAGCTGAGTAAGGGGCATTACAGATGGTGTCTTAGGTTGAGACCCTGGGTGATGGGTTCAAATTGGATCTCAGAGATACTACAGACTGTGCGTAAACCACAATGTGGAAGTAGCCAATAGGGGCGTAAACCTCAATGAGGGAGTAGCCTCCGTAGTATCACCAAAATGAGTCCTCCCTCTCACTTACTTCTTAATCTGGCTATCTGGCCTTCTGAAACAAAGGAAAGTGACTTATGTCTAAGCGACTATCCCTATATCGTAGCTCACCAATAGTAGTGGTTTCTATTGGGCTCGACTTACAACTTGGAATCAATTGAGTTATTAACTTTGTTTATGACATTTCCATGACAAAAATAAAATACTTGTACATGACTCTCAATTGTAAATTGGTCTATTTTCTTACTTCTCTTACTTGTACAAAATTTGTAAGTCTCTTTTGTTGCATTGTGAATAGTGACGTTTTTGTATGAAAATATTAACTTGTATTTTGTTTGTTTTCGTAAGTTACTCACTTTTGTACATCTTAATGTTGTTCAGGAATTCCATGAATGTCCGAGTCTTCTAAACTCCCTACCATACAAGAGATTGAAGAAAGGCTCGCTCGTTTGAAAAATCCTCCTACACTTGAGTACAGAAGACCTTCTTCCTTGCAATTCAAAGAGTACAAGTTTAACGAGCAAGGGAAGAGAATCTATCCTTCTGAGGAATCTACATCACCTACACCTACCCCATCTCCTCCTTCACGTTCACCTTCACCTGTGATTTCGTCTAACTCTACACCACCACCTTCACCACCACCTGAAGAAGTTCAAGAAGAGAGAATGGCATCCATTAGGGAACTATCCACAGCAACAGTTGAGGGAGGACCCCCTATAGGTATTGTGTACCCTGCCCCTGCTGCAGGAAGAAATGCAGAGTTTGAGCTGAAGAGTGGATTATTGCACCAACTCCCTAAGTTTCATGGGCTCCCTATGGAGGATGCCAACAAGCATCTTAGGGCATTTCAGGTTGTGTGTTCTAACATGCAACCACAAGGAGCAGATGAGAACATTCTAAGGATGAAGGCATTTCCATTTTCCTTAGCCGACAGAGCCAAAGATTGGCTATATGAGATTCCTGCTGGACGTATCACCTCTTGGGACACTATGAGGAAGGCCTTCTTGGAACGATACTTCCCAGCTTCCAAGGTCATCACACTCAGGAAGAAGCTTAGTGGAATTGAACAAGCTCCAGATGAGTCCTATTCTGCCTATTATGAGAGGTTCAACTCCTTACTTGCTCAATGTCCTCAACATCAGATGAAGGATGAGACCCTACTGACATGCTTCTATGAGGGACTCTTACCCTTAGAGAGGCAAATGCTTGATGCTGCAGCTGGAGGAGCTTTTGTGGACAAGTCACCTGCAGAGGGAAAGGAACTTATTGAGAATCGTGCCCTCAACAGTCAACAATACGAGGGTATAGGGCACTCCATTCGAAAGGTACATGAAGTGGGTAGGAACAATGCCATTGAGGATCAACTGAATAAGCTCACCTTGCTCATGAACCAAGTCATAAGTTCCAAAGGACCTAGTGCATCCATAGCTTGTGGGGTATGCTCTATGCAAGGGCATGTTACTGATCAATGCCCTCAACTCAATGAAAATGGAGGATGGGAATCTGCCAATGCTATTGGAGGATACCAAGGAGGATTTCAAGGAGGATATCAGGGAGGACCTCAACGTCCTAGACATGACCCTTATTCCAATACTTATAACCCAGGATGGAGGGACCATCCCAACTTCAAGTGGACCAACAATGACAATGTTCAGAATCCTCTTGGTGGGAACTTTCAACGTCCTCAAGGGCCTACTTTTCAACGTCCTCAAGCTCCTTACATGCCTCCTCCTCAACAAAACTCTGGGAATTCCAATTCCCATTATGATAAGACGTTGGAAGCCTTGACTGCTTCTACACAAGCCTTGACAAACTCTACTCAGGCTTTGATCCAAGGACAACAGACCCATACTAAGGACATTGCAGAACTCAAGAAGCAGATGGGCCAAGTTGTAGATTTCATGAGCAAGATTCATGAGAATGGGAAGCTCCCTAGTGTCACAATACCTAATCCTAAGGGTAATGTGGAGAATGCATCAGTTGTGACTACAAGGAGTGGAAGGCCATTTGTGGATCAACCCAAGCCACCCAAGAAAGCCCAAGTAAGCATAGAGATTGAGGAAGACCATGAACCCACAAAGTTGGGTATTGAAAAGGACCCTGCAACGTCTAAGGAAGAACTCAAGGCGTCCTCACCCCCAAAGGCAAAACCGGATATTCAAGGTATTAGTTCCAACTTATCCAATTCGGTTATTACTAACCCTTCTTCTTCTTGCATGCCCTTTCCACGCAGATTTGCTAAATCCAAGAAGGATGAAAGTGACCAAGCTATCTTGGAAACTTTCAAGAAGGTGCAAGTAAACTTACCCCTCCTAGAGGCCATCAAACAAGTCCCTAAGTATGCCAAGTTCCTTAAAGAGCTTTGCACTACTAGGAGAGTAAACCGTGAGAAGGAGGTGGTAAAGGTGAGTGAGAACGTTTCTGCCTTGATTCAGAGGAAGATTCCTCCAAAGTGTAAGGATCCTGGAAGCTTTACTATTCCATGTACTATTGGTAACTCTAGATTTAAGAATGCCATGCTAGATCTAGGTGCATCTGTTAATGTTATGCCCTACTCTGTTTATGAAACCCTAGGTCTAGGGGAACTTAAATCTGATAATGTCATCATTCAGTTAGCTGACAGATCCAATGCATACCCTAGAGGTTTGTTGGAGGATGTGCTTGTGCAGGTTAACCATCTTATCTTCCCAGCTGATTTTTATGTGTTGGAAATGGAGGACTCCCCTGTGAGTTCCACTCCTTTGCTTTTGGGACGTCCTTTCTTAAGGACAGCTAGGACGAAGATAGATGTGTATGCAGGTTCTCTCACCATGGAGTTTGATGGTGACGTTATTGGCTTCAACATTTTTGAAGCCATGAGGTATCCTCTTGATATAAATGATTGTTATTCTATTGATATTTTGGATGACCTTGCTCAGAAAATGTTTGAGGCCATGAATGAGGATACCCTAGCCACCACACTCGAACAAGGAATAGGGTACACAAAAGGTGGTGCCATTATCCCAGAGGAGGAATTGAAGGACACTTGTGAAGGAAAGATAATTGAAAACGTCTCCTTCCTTGAAGCATCCCCTTATATAGGTAAGTCTAATTCTCCTTTGTCCATTCAGTTATCTACTAACAAGACTTTACCTTCAGTGGTCCAGGCCCCAGAACTTGAGCTTAAACCTCTTCCAGACCATTTGAAGTATGTCTACTTAGGAGACAAGGAGACCTTACCAGTGATAGTGTCCTCTGCACTTACGACTCCACAAGAAGAGAAGTTGGTGGAGATGCTGAAGCAACACAAGACCGCCATAGGATGGACATTGGCGGACATCAAGGGAATTAGCCCTACAACTTGCGTCCATAGGATACTTCTTGAGGAGGGGTCTAAACCCACTAGAGAGGCTCAACGTCGTCTCAACCCTCCAATGATGGAAGTTGTGAAGAAGGAGGTTATCAAACTCCTAGATTGTGGGGTGATCTACCCCATTTCAGACTCCAAGTGGGTCTCTCCAGTTCAGGTTGTGCCCAAGAAATCTGGGGTAACTGTAGTGAAGAATGCTGAGAACGAACTGGTGCCCCAAAGGACAGTCACAGGTCATAGAGTGTGCATTGATTACAGGAAGCTCAACGCAACAACAAGGAAAGATCACTTTCCTCTTCCATTCATTGATCAGATGCTTGAGCGCCTAGCTGGACATGATTACTACTGCTTCTTGGATGGCTACTCAGGCTACAATCAGATTGCCATAGCCAATGAAGATCAAGAGAAGACAACCTTCACTTGCCCCTTTGGGACGTTTGCCTATAGACGCATGCCCTTTGGCCTTTGCAACGCCCCAGGTACCTTTCAGAGGTGTATGGTAAGTATTTTTTCAGATTATATTGAGAAAATCATAGAGGTATTCATGGATGACTTTTCCGTTTTTGGAAAGAATTTTGATGATTGTCTTAATAATCTGGAAATAATTCTAAAACGTTGCATGGAAACTAACCTTGTACTTAATTGGGAGAAATGCCATTTTATGGTTAAACAAGGAATAGTTTTAGGACATATTGTCTCTGCTAGGGGAATAGAGGTCGATAAGGCCAAGGTTGATATTGTGCGTTACTTACCCTCTCCCACTTCTGTGAGAGAGATTCGTTCTTTCCTTGGCCATGCAGGTTTTTATAGGAGGTTTATCAAGGACTTCTCCAAGATTTCGAGACCTCTATGTCAACTACTCCAGAAGGATGTGCCATTTCACTTTGACAAGGAGTGTCAAGATGCTTTTGACAAGCTTAAGGAGTTGTTGACGTCAGCCCCCATTATGCTCCCTCCAGATTGGTCCTTGCCCTTTGAGTTGATGTGTGATGCCTCTGACTATGCAGTTGGAGCTGTTTTGGGGCAAAGGAAGGACAAACGACCCTATGCCATCTACTACGCCTCAAGGACTCTGAATGATGCACAAATGAATTATTCCACCACAGAGAAAGAGCTCCTTGCAGTTGTTTTTGCCCTTGAAAAGTTTCGTTCCTACTTACTTGGTACCAAGGTAATTATTTATACTGACCAAGCAGCTTTGAAGTACTTGATGACCAAGAAGGAGGCGAAACCAAGGCTTATCAGATGGGTCCTACTCTTGCAAGAGTTTGACGTTGACATCAAGGACAAGAAGGGTAGTGAAAACGTGGTAGCTGACCACTTGAGTCGTTTGGTACATGCAGAAGACCCTCTCCCTCTGGTGGAGACGTTTCCAGATGAGCAGCTTTTTGGACTTCAGGTAAGTGAACCATGGTATGCTGATATTGTGAACTATATTGTTTCTAGGAAGATTCCTGATACCATGTCACGTGCTCATAGAGATAGGCTTAAGAAAACTGTTAAGCAATATGTTTGGGATGAACCTTATTTGTGGAAATATTGCTCTGATCAACTGATTAGGAGATGTGTGCCTGAACATGAACATAATGCCATACTTTCGTTTTGCCATTCTAAAGCATGTGGGGGTCACTTTGGGTCTAAAAAGACTGCTTTTAAGGTGTTAGAGTCTGGGTTCTTTTGGCCAACGTTATTTAAGGATGCACATGCATATTGTTTAACTTGTGATAGATGCCAACGAACCGGAAATCTAAGTTCTAGAGATCAAATGCCATTGTCCAATATCATAACTGTTGAAATATTTGATGTCTGGGGCATAGATTTCATGGGACCTTTCCCTTCATCTTTTGGGTTTCTATATATCTTACTTGCAGTGGACTATGTTTCCAAATGGGTGGAAGCAAAGGCCACTAGAACTAATGACTCTAAGGTTGTTGCAGATTTTATCAAGTCTAACATCTTTAGCAGGTTTGGAATGCCTAGAGTTCTCATTAGTGATGGTGGATCCCATTTTTGCAATCGGACGATTGAGGCCTTGTTGAAGAAATATGATGTTACACATAAGGTTTCTACACCTTATCACCCCCAAACTAGTGGGCAGGCTGAGGTCTCAAATCGTCAGATCAAGGGGATATTGGAAAAGACTGTGAACCCTAACAGGAAGGATTGGTCCCTACGCTTGGAGGATGCCTTGTGGGCCTACAGAACTGCATACAAGACTCCCATAGGTATGTCCCCATATCGCATTGTCTATGGCAAACCTTGCCATTTACCTGTGGAGTTAGAGCACAAAGCTTGGTGGGCTGTGAAGCAGTTTAACATGGATATTGATGAAGCTGGGCTTCATAGGAAGCTGCAGTTGCAAGAGTTAGAGGAGATTAGGAATGATGCTTTCGAAAGTGCCAACATCTATAAAGAAAAGACTAAGGCATTCCATGATAAAATGATTCGAAGGAAGACTTTTGTTGTGGGTCAAAAAGTTCTTCTCTTCCATTCTCGTCTCAAACTCTTCCCAGGTAAACTTCGTTCTCGTTGGATTGGACCTTTTGTTATCACTAATGTGTTTTCTCATGGAGCTGTGCAGATAAAGAGTGAACAAACAGGTAACGAGTTCAAAGTGAATGGCCATCGTTTGAAGCCTTACTATGAGGCCTTTGTGGAACACGAAGTGGAGGAAGTACCACTCCAAAACGTTCCACCTCTTGAGGATTAAATGGAGGTACAAGTCTAGGCTGAAAGACTATAAACATTAAGCGCTGCTTGGGAGGCAACCCAATTCAGAAGTAGCTGTGGAGGAGCCTTCAACGCAGATTTGCTCTTTTTCCTCCCTACTTCTTTATTTTATGCTTTTTGTTTGTCTTTGAACTTTATTTTCGTAAATTCCATCTCTATATGCTTAAGTGTTTCATTGCATGCTTATAATTAATTACATTGAGGACAATGCAATATTTAAGTGTGGGGGAAGGGATTTACATTTTTGTTTTGAGTCATATATATTGAAAAATACAAAAAAAAAAAAAAAAACAAATCGAAAAATGTCATAAAAATAAAAATTTCGTTGCTTTTGTTTTTGTTTTGAGTCTTAGGATGCCCTTTCAACTGTCTAGGATGATTCTATATCTCTGAAATCATGACTAAAAGAGGATCACAAAATTGAGATGACTTAAAATGGTATTCTTTGGTTAATTGAGATATATGAAAAATATGTGCCTTGTAGTGGATATGGATTTCGAAACTTTGGTACAGAATATGAGCATGTTAAGATGAGTTTGATTCATATAAACCCATGTGAGATAATTGTGCCATGTCCCTTTTTCTTGGAGTGAATGAAATATATATTCTAAATTGCTTGGCGATGTTTTGATGATCTCATTATTCTTTCATCTTGATTGACTACTTGCCATAGATTAAGTTTGATGGACTAGAGAATGCTAGAATTCGCTCTTGTGCTTGTTGAGATGTGATATCAATATATGGCCCTGATTCTGGAAGGGATAGAGGCACCCTAGGAACTACCACCATTGCCAAATGAACCTGTGTCCCTAATTGTGCCCGTCGTGGGACTCCCCTAGATAAACCCCTTTGAGCCTACGTTAAGCCTTTTCTTTCATCACCCTTAAAATCTTTAACCTAAGCCTTAGTATAGCTATAACCCTACCCTTTGTCCTAAGGACTTAGTGGAGCTAAATTGAGACTTTACTTGAAGAATTTTGACGTCAATTTTGAAGAATAAGAAGAGGTGAAGGTTCAAGTGTGGGGGTAAACTTGTCCATGAATGAAAAATGTATGAAAAAGCCGAGAAAAAAGAAAAAGGAAAAAATGAAAATATGTAAACGGCTAAGAAAAAGAAAAGAGAATATGTTTATGGACTTTAGTACCCCATACTTAGTGATCTTGGAGTTTGCTTTGAATTGAAGGCCCACTACAGAAAAATTTGGCCTTTGTCCATTTCACTAGAGTTCAAGGGAAGTTTACAATGAAGATTGGGCCCAACATGAAGACATTAGGCCCTTTTCTGTGACCACTAGGAGAGAGTGACGTTTTTGCAATGCCTTGGTGACATATTTCGAGGACTCTCTACATTTACATAAGCTCTACTTGGTTTTCAGGACACTTTGTTAAATTCCTTACCCTTCGTTTCTTTAAACCTTGAGCCATGGCCCCATTACAACCTTTGAGGGGACCTTCTTGATCCTTAAGATGGGACAGCCTTTGATGTGGAGATGAGTTACAAGAGTTGAACCTATGGCTTGGGTCCATCTGTGCAAGTAGTTGATATCCTTCATGAGATCTTTAAAGAAAATTATACTTGTGCTTTCGTTTCTTGCATTATGTGATATACTTGCTATCTTTCACATATAATTGAGTGTATAAGCTTTTAAGCATTGCCATGATCTGAGAGAAGAAAGAGTGGATATACCTTGTGAGGAATTGAATCGAACTTGTTTGAAGCATGCTTAACAGAAACCATCACCATTGTTCCAACCAAGTCCTACTTGTGTATATGTGAATTATGTGTTTTAATTAACTCTCGAATGCCTAAACATTTATTCTTGGTAAAGTGCTAATCTTGGTGTTGTGAAAGTAAGAGATTGCTGAGACAAATAGTTGAAGGGCAATAGAGTCTTTGTTTGTTTGAGTCTTTAATTTTCGTTGAGTCTTAGTGTGTGTCTTTGTTTGATTTTGCTAAGGGACTAGCGAAAGCTAAGTGTGGGGGAATTTGATAGGAGCATTTTAATGCGACGTTTTAACTGCATTTCCTTACATTTCTTGCGTCATTTCCTTAGTAAAACTCTGTTTAGGAAAGTTTCCATTCTTTGATTGGGAAAGTTCCTATTTGTAGAAAGTTTCCATTTTTCTTAGTTTCTATTTTCCATTTTTAGAAAGTTTCTATTCTTGTAGTTTTCATTTCTCATTTCTGGCAAGTTTCTATTTTTCATTTTTAGTAACTTTCTATTTTTCATTTTTGGTAAGTTGCTATTTTTCAAATTAGGAAAGTTTCTATTTCTCATACTAGTTTCTATTTTCAGGACCTCCGAGCTAGAAAGTGGAAATGAACTCACAAATGGAAAGAGGAGCCTGCGAACATCAAGACAAACAAATATGAGAGAAAACGGTCCACACATTTGAGCAGAAATGAAGAAACAAGCTTTCCTAGTGCAACCAGGAAACCCTGCGAAATGGAGGAGAGCTTACCAATGAAGTTTCCAACGCAACTATGAAAAGAAATGAAGAAAATAAAGTGTTGTGACGTTGGAAGATGACATGGCATAGAAGTGACGCATGGAGGCCCAAAAACTCTCAAGACTTGTTGGATTTTCGGCTAATTGGATAAAAGCCCACCAAAGCCCATGGAACTAGGGTTTGTGACGCAAACCCTAGCCCTAAAGATGTTTTGCCGTGAATTTGCAAGAGAGAAACAAGGAAGAGGCGTCCAAAAATCAGAAATTAAAAAGAGATTTTCTAGGGAGATTATCTAGGGCTATTTTTATGGAAAGAAAATACTTGGAGATAAACCCTAGATGTTTTGCCGTGAAAAAGGAAGAGATAAACAAGGGAGAACGTGAAATTCCTAGGGTTTTGGACGGCAAAGATATTCCCTAGAGAGTTTTAAGGAAAGAGAAAAAGGTGGAGACCAAGAAAAGCTCAAATGAAGACTAGATGCATTCCTACATTCCCTAAAGAGTTTTGGCCGAATTTAAAGACAGAAAATCAGAAATTATCTCAAGAATTTCGGCAAGAAAATCAAGGGAAATATTCTAGGAAATTATGTGATTGGTTGAGACACCTCATAGGGCTTATGTGGCAAGAAGTCATTGGAGGAAATTATGTGGAAGTGCAAGCAATTGCCGTGAGCTTTTCTAGGGTTTTGGACGGCATGGAGACCGAGGGGCCGTCCCCTATATATTCCTCTCTTCTCTCAACGTCAAGGGTCCCCACTTTTGCGTTTTATAACTTTAGAAAAAATCAGAAAACTCTCTCTAGCTTAGCCGTGTTCTTCTCCATCCTCTAGGGCAACCACGAAGTTCAAGCAAGGCCAAGGAAGAAGAGGACAAGCCGTGCACATCATCCATCACCATCCTTGAAGATTGCTTTCGAAATTCAAGAGACCACATCACCTTTTCGTTCATCACCATCTCCATCTCTTGGTGTAATTCGATTCTTCCTTGTAACCTTTGCTTTGTAATTTTCGTTGGTTATGCCCTAGTTGACACGTGTTTGAACAATTTTCGAATTCTGAAATTCTATGATTAATTACTAATTTTCAGATTCATGTTTTGCGATTTATAGTTGCTTATGTGTGAGTGTTTGATTAAATTTGCATGATAGAAATCTTTTGTATGTTAATCTTAAAGGGTTCGAAACTTTTAGGATTTTTATATAATTGGTGCTACGAATTTAAGAACATGAATCAACTTTTTGGTTTTGTGTTCTTAAATCAATAAGTAGTAAAGGTTTTGTACAAAAACCGAATTTAATCAAAGAAGATTGCAATTAGATGGACTTTTTCATACTAAGTTGCACATTTGAATTGATAGCCTTTCTAGATGCTTAATGCGTTAAACATGTATGATTGACTAGCTTTCTAGGGCTTGAATGCATGTTTGATAGGATTAGTCTATGTGCTTTCACTTAGATTAATTAGCGTTGAAACTAAAATATGGGAAATTGTTTGCTTTGAACGTTTCACATGATCAATTCCTCTTGCATGACTATGATGAACAATGATGAACTTGGATTAATTTTAATCATATGTTTCGATTTTGATCTTTGTTCTTGCATTCCATTTATATTTTTATGTTTTAGCATTTTAATTATTTTGTTATCTTAGGTTAATTTTCAGAAAAACCAAAATCAAAAACCCCTTTTTAATTCGTAAATAATGTGCATATGTGTAAATATTATACTTTGTTTTAATTTTAATTGTTTAATTGTTTGAAAATGACAGGTGTACCCTCAATCCCCGGAATAGAACGATCCCTATTTGCTTATACTACTAACGATCTTTTCAGGGTTAAATTATGCGCTTGCTTTAAGCGTATCACTTCTCAACGTCAAGGGTTCCTCGCTCCATACAATCTACACTTTAGAAAAAAATCAGAAAGTTCTCTAGCCTAGCCGTGCTCCTCCCCATCCTCTAGGGCAACCACGAAGTGCAAAGCATGGCCAAAGGGGAAGAAGACAAGCCGTGAACATCATCCACCCTCCACCTTGAAGATTGCTTTCGAAATTCAAGAGACCACATCACCTTTTCGTTCATCACCATCTCCATCTCTTGGTGTAATTCGATTCTCCCTTGTAACTTTGTTTTGTATTTTCGTTGGTTATGCCCTAGTTGACACATATGTTTGAACAAGTATTGTTTTCTGAAATTTTATGATTAATTGTTAATTTTCAGATTCATGTTTTGCGATTTATGGTTGCTTATGTGTGAGTGTTTGATTAAATTTGCATGATAGAAATCTTTTGTATGTTAATCTTAAAGGGTTCGAAACTTTTAGGGTTTTTATATAATTGGCACTACGAATTTAAGAACATGAATCAACTTTTTGGTTTTGTGTTCTTGAATCAATAAGTAGTAAAGGTTTTGTACAAAAACCGAATTTAATCAAAGAAGATTGCAATTAGGTGGACTTTTTCATACTAAGTTGCACATTTGAATTGATAGCCTTTCTAGATGCTTATTGCGTTAAACATGTATGATTGACTAGCTTTCTAGGGCTTGAATGCATGTTTGATAGGATTAGTCTATGTGCTTTCACTTAGATTAATTAGCATTGAAAGTAAAATATGGGAAATTGTTTGCTTTGAACGTTTCACATGATCAATTCCTCTTGCATGACTATAATGAACAATGATGAACTTGAATCAATTTTAATCATGAATTTCGACTTTGATCTTTGTTCTTGCATTCCATTTGTATTTTTATGTTTTTGCATTTTAATTGTTTTGTTAACTTAGTTTTATTTTCGAAAGAAACCAAAATCAAAAATACCCCCTGATAGGAGCATTTTAATGCTACGTTTTAACTGCTATTTCCCTACATTTCCTGCGTTATTTCCTTAATAAAACTCTGTTTAGGAAAGTTTCCATTCTTTGATTGGGAAAGTTCCTAATTGTAGAAAGTTTCCGTTTTGTAGTTTCTATTTTCCATTTTTAGAAAGTTTCCATTTTAGTTTAGGAAAGTTTCCATTTCTTATTTTAGAAAGCTTCTATTTTCAGGTCTTTGGAATAAATAAGCTGAATTGAGTTCATAAATGGAAAGAGAAGCTTCATGAAGATGACATGGCAAGGAAATGACGTGGAAAATCAGAAAATATAATGCCAAGAGGAAATCAAGGAAGAGTTTTTAAAAAGGAAAATATATTTTCCTTGGGGATTAAATTTGCCGTGTAATACTTAAGGAAAAACAAGGTGACAACATGGGAATGAAAGATGATTGATTGAGGATTTCAAGGAGAGATTTTCTTGGGAGACTTTTATGGGAAGGAAATATTGTTGGAGGAATAATTTGGTGTGATTGCCAACGTGAAAATCAGAAATAATCAAGGAGATAACGCCAAGAGAGATTCAAGGGAGAAATAAAAGGAAAGAGAAAAAGGTGGAGACCAAGAAAAGCTGAAAACGTGTCTAGGTGCATCCCTAAATTCCCTAAAGGAATATTAGCCGAAATTCATGAAGAAAATCAGAATAATTTCAAGGAAATTCGGCAATTAAATATTAGGGAGGTATTTTAGAGAATTTTGATTGGTTGGAACACATCACACGGATTACTTGGCATTCTATGATTGGTTGGACTACATCACAAAGCTTACTTGGCGAATTCTCATTGGTGGAAGCTATGTGGAAATTTGTGATTGCTTTGTGAACCCTAGCCGTGCTCCTATATATACCCGCCTCTTTGACGTTGAAAGAGGTTCCATATCCCTTAGAAAAATTCAGAAAAATTATATTGTTGCCGTGAGCTTCTCCCATTTTCTCTCCATCCTCTAAAGCAAGCCACGGAGTTCAAGCAAGGCCGAAGGGAGAAGAAGGAGCCGTGACTATTCCTCCACCATCCACCATTGAAGACTTGCTTTCAAGCTTCAAGGATCACAACGAAAATCATTCATCCTCATCTTCCATCCACGGTGTAATTCGACCTCTACTTTGTAACCTTTGTTTGAATTTCGTTGGTTTGTTTTAGTTGACATATATGTTTGAATGAATATTAATTTCTGGAATTTTATATGATTGAATGAAATTTTCAGATTCATATTATTGTTCTTCGAGAGTTGCTTATGTGGGTTTGTTTAATTAAATTTGCGTTATAGATAACTTTTGTATTTTAATCTTATGTGGTTGCAAACACTTAGGGTTTCGATATAATTGGTGCTAGGTTTAAGAACATGAAATCGACTTTTCGTTTTGTGTAAACTTGAATCAAAGTAGTAAAGGTTTTGTACAAAGATCGAATTTAATTAACGAGGATTGCAATTAGGTGGACTTTTCCATACTAAGTTGTACACTTGAGTTGATAGCCTTTCTCTATGTGTAATGCGTTAAACATGACATGATTGACTAGCTTTCTAGGGTTTGATTGCATGTTTGATAGGATTAATCTAGGTGCTTTCGCTTAGGTTAATTAGCATTGAAAAGTAAAAAATGGGAATTCATTTGCTTTCGAATGTTTCACATGATCAACTCCTTTCTCATGACTTAGATGAACAATATTAGGGTTTGAATCAATTTTAATCATAAGTTTCGGTTTTGATCTTTGTTCTCTCATTCCATTTGTATTTTTATGTTTTTGCATTTTAATTGTTTTATTAACTTAGTTTTATTTTCGAAAAACCAAAAACAAAATCCCCCTTTTTCGTAAATAATGTTTATACTTGTGAATATTATACTTTGTTTTAATTTTAATTGTTTAATTGTTTGACAATGACAGGTGTACCCTCAATCCCCGGAATAGAACGATCCCTATTTGCTTATACTACTAACGATATTTCAGGGTTAAATTATGCGCTTGCAAAAAGCGCATCAATTTTTGGCGCCGTTGCCGGGGATTGAAAAATCACTTGTTTTTGTTCATAATTGTTGTATATAAACTGTTTGAAATTTAGTTTAAATTAACTAGGTTGTTTTTTATATTGTTGAATACGAATTTTAATTGTAAGTTGTAAATTAAATGGAATAGGTGAAGTCTCTTTTGTTAATATTGGCCTAAACCCCTTATTGGTACCCCTTAAGGTTGAGGGCGGCTTTTATTAACATTTGTTGAACTGTCTTCACACTTATGATCTTTTTCATCTTAGTAAGTATAGCCTATGTGGAATGGTGTCTAGGAAGGGGACAACGTTCATAACGGGTTTTGAATCCAGAAGTGCTTACAAATGGGCTTAGCTCATGCCAAAATGGATTCTGCCTCTTGTGGTCGTCCTCCCCTACCTGGCCATTTCAGTAAGGTTGCCCAAAGGATGTAGGAGGGAGTTTGTGTCTAGGCGACTATACTTGGGCCGCACGTCCACTTGATTTACCGCTTGGAATTAGATTTGATATCAATAATATTTATGACAAAAGAAAATGTAACAAAATGTTGTGATACACTAAAAAAAAAAAAAAAAAAAACATTTGTGTAAATATTTTTCATGTTTTTTTTTACTCACTTGTGTACCTAACTTGTGTCTTGTGTACAATGTACTTGCTAATTTTACTTGTAGTTTGTAATTCGTAGTTAAACTTGTTTGTATATTTTGTATTTCTTAGTTAATTATAGTCACTAACTTTTTTTTTTTAATCGAGGTTCCGTCTGGCTGAAAGACGTTAAACTCAAGCGCTGCTTGGGAGGCAACCCAATTCAGAAGTAGCTGTGAAGGAGTCTACCTACACAGATTTGCTTTCTCTTTCCCTATTTCTTTTTATTTTTCAATTTTTTCTCTTTTGTTTTTATTTTAGGATTTGTTTTCATAAATGCCTTCTATCTATGCTTACTTGTTTCATTGCATGCTTATGATTGATTACATTGAGGACAATGCAATATTTAAGTGTGGGGGAAGGGATTTATACTTTTATCTTGAGTCATATATATTGAAAAATACAACAAAATTGAAAAATGTCAAAAATTTGTTGCTTTTGTTTTTGTTTTGAGTCTTAGGATGCCCTTTCAACTGTCTGGGATGATTCTATATCTCTGAAATTATGACTAAAAGAGGATCACAATATTGAGATGATTTTAACATGGTATTCTTTGGTTAATTGAGATATATGAAAAATGTATGCATGTGTAGTGGATATGGATCTCGTGACCTTGGTACAGAATATGAGCATGTTAAGATGAGTTTTGATTTATAAAGCCCATGTGAGATAATTGAGCCATGTCCCTTTTTCTTGGAGTGAAAATGAAAAATATTTATTCTTAATTTCTTGGCGATGTTTTGATGATCTCATTATTCTTTCATCTTGATTGACTGCTTGCCATAGATTAAGTTTAATGGACTAGAGAATGCTAGAATTCGCTCTTGTGCTTGTTGAGACATTTTATCAATACATGGCCCTGATTCTGGAAGGGATAGAGGCACCCTAGGAATTACCACCATTGCCATATAAACTTGTGTCCCTATTTGTGCCCGTCGTGGGACCCCCTTAGATAAACCCCTTTGAGCCTACGTTAAGCCTTTTCGTTCATCACCCTTAAAATCCTTAACCATGAAGCTTAGTATAGTTATAACCCTACCCTTTGTTCTAAAAACTTAGTGAACTATCTTTTGAGACATATTACATGGGTTTGGTGCTAAGGATGATTGAGAAGAGGTGAAAGTTCAAGTGTGGGGGTAGACTTGTCCATAAAGAAAAAAATATGTGAAAGCCGTGAAAAATGAAAAAAAAAAAAAATTGAGTACGGCTAAAAAGAAAAAGAAAAAGAAAAGAAATGTTATGGATTTTAGTCCCCCATACTTAGTGATTTTGGAGTTTGTTTTGAATTGAAAGCCTACTACAGAAAAATTTGGCCTTTGTCCATTTCACTAGAGTTCAAGGGGAAGTTTACAATGAAGATTGGGCCCAACATGAAGACATTAGGCCCTTTATTTTGCTTCTATGGGTGTGACGTTTTGCCTTGGTGGATTTTTCGAGGTCTCTACATTTACATGAGCTCTGCTAGGTTTTTAGGACACTTTGATAAATCCTTACCTTTCATTTCTTAAAACCTTGAGCCTGAGCCCCATTACAACCTTTGAGAGGACCTTCTTGATCCTTAAGATGGGACAGCCTTTGATGTGGAGATGAGTTACAAGAGTTGAACCTATGGCTTGGGTCCATTCGTGCAAGTAGTTGATATCCTTCATGAGATCTTTTGAAAAAAATTATATTCACAAAGTGCTTTTCGTTTCTTATATATGTGAGCTATTTGATTGCCTTAAAATATGTTCTCTCACATATAATTGAGTGATTATAAGCTTTTAAGCATTGCCATGATCTGAGAGAAGAAAGAGTGGATATACCTTGTGAGGATGTGGATCATACTTGTCTGAAGCATGCTAAGCTCCACCCCATCACCATTGTTACAACCAAGTCCTACTTGTGTATGTGTGGATTATATGTTTTAATTAACTCTCGAATGCTTAAACATTGATTCTTGGTTGAGTGTTAATCTTGGTGTTGTGAAAGTAAGAGATTGCTGAGACAAAATGTTGAAGGGCAATAGAGTCATTGTTTGTGTAGAGTCTTTAAATTTTCGTTGAGTCTTAGTTGAGTCTTTGTGTGATTTTGCTAAGGGACTAGCAAAAGCTAAGTGTGGGGGAATTTGATAGGAGCATTTTAATGCTACGTTTTAACTGCTATTTCCCTACATTTCCTGCGTTATTTCCTTAATAAAACTCTGTTTAGGAAAGTTTCCATTCTTTGATTGGGAAAGTTCCTAATTGTAGAAAGTTTCCGTTTTGTAGTTTCTATTTTCCATTTTTAGAAAGTTTCCATTTTAGTTTAGGAAAGTTTCCATTTCTTATTTTAGAAAGCTTCTATTTTCAGGTCTTTGGAATAAATAAGCTGAATTGAGTTCATAAATGGAAAGAGAAGCTTCATGAAGATGACATGGCAAGGAAATGACGTGGAAAATCAGAAAATATAATGCCAAGAGGAAATCAAGGAAGAGTTTTTAAAAAGGAAAATATATTTTCCTTGGGGATTAAATTTGCCGTGTAATACTTAAGGAAAAACAAGGTGACAACATGGGAATGAAAGATGATTGATTGAGGATTTCAAGGAGAGATTTTCTTGGGAGACTTTTATGGGAAGGAAATATTGTTGGAGGAATAATTTGGTGTGATTGCCAACGTGAAAATCAGAAATAATCAAGGAGATAACGCCAAGAGAGATTCAAGGGAGAAATAAAAGGAAAGAGAAAAAGGTGGAGACCAAGAAAAGCTGAAAACGTGTCTAGGTGCATCCCTAAATTCCCTAAAGGAATATTAGCCGAAATTCATGAAGAAAATCAGAATAATTTCAAGGAAATTCGGCAATTAAATATTAGGGAGGTATTTTAGAGAATTTTGATTGGTTGGAACACATCACACGGATTACTTGGCATTCTATGATTGGTTGGACTACATCACAAAGCTTACTTGGCGAATTCTCATTGGTGGAAGCTATGTGGAAATTTGTGATTGCTTTGTGAACCCTAGCCGTGCTCCTATATATACCCACCTCTTTGACGTTGAAAGAGGTTCCATATCCCTTAGAAAAATTCAGAAAAATTATATTGTTGCCGTGAGCTTCTCCCATTTTCTCTCCATCCTCTAAAGCAAGCCACGGAGTTCAAGCAAGGCCGAAGGGAGAAGAAGGAGTCGTGACTATTCCTCCACCATCCACCATTGAAGACTTGCTTTCAAGCTTCAAGGATCACAACGAAAATCATTCATCCTCATCTTCCATCCACGGTGTAATTCGACCTCTACTTTGTAACCTTTGTTTGAATTTCGTTGGTTTGTTTTAGTTGACATATATGTTTGAATGAATATTAATTTCTGGAATTTTATATGATTGAATGAAATTTTCAGATTCATATTATTGTTCTTCGAGAGTTGCTTATGTGGGTTTGTTTAATTAAATTTGCGTTATAGATAACTTTTGTATTTTAATCTTATGTGGTTGCAAACACTTAGGGTTTCGATATAATTGGTGCTAGGTTTAAGAACATGAAATCGACTTTTCGTTTTGTGTAAACTTGAATCAAAGTAGTAAAGGTTTTGTACAAAGATCGAATTTAATTAACGAGGATTGCAATTAGGTGGACTTTTCCATACTAAGTTGTACACTTGAGTTGATAGCCTTTCTCTATGTGTAATGCGTTAAACATGACATGATTGACTAGCTTTCTAGGGTTTGATTGCATGTTTGATAGGATTAATCTAGGTGCTTTCGCTTAGGTTAATTAGCATAGAAAAGTAAAAAATGGGAATTCATTTGCTTTCGAATGTTTCACATGATCAACTCCTTTCTCATGACTTAGATGAACAATATTAGGGTTTGAATCAATTTTAATCATAAGTTTCGGTTTTGATCTTTGTTCTCTCATTCCATTTGTATTTTTATGTTTTTGCATTTTAATTGTTTTATTAACTTAGTTTTATTTTCGAAAAACCAAAAACAAAATCCCCCTTTTTCGTAAATAATGTTTATACTTGTGAATATTATACTTTGTTTTAATTTTAATTGTTTAATTGTTTGACAATGACAGGTGTACCCTCAATCCCCGGAATAGAACGATCCCTATTTGCTTATACTACTAACGATATTTCAGGGTTAAATTATGCGCTTGCAAAAAGCGCATCACCCCCCTATTTCGTGAATAGTGTATATGTGTGAATATTATACTTTGTTTTAATTTTAATTGTTTAATTGTTTGACAATGACAGGTGTACCCTCAATCCCCGGAATAGAACGATCCCTATTTACTTTATATTACTAATGACATTTCAGGGTTAAATTATGCGCTTGCTTAAAGCGTATCAATTTTTGGCGCCGTTGCCGGGGATTGAAAAATCATTTGTCACTTTGTGAATATTGTGTGTTGTTTATATTGTGACCGAAAAAAAAAATAAAATAAAAAAAATTTTTTACTTGTTAATTATTTTGTAATTGTCGAAAATTAGTTAATTAATTACTTAGGTTGTTATTTTTATTGTTGAACACAAATTTAATTGTAGGTTGTAAATTAAAGAAGGAATAGGTGAAGTCGTGTTTATTAATATTGGCCTAAACCCCTTATTGGTACCTAGTTCAGGTCCCTTAAGGTTGAGGGCGGCCTTTATTAACATTCATCGAACTGTCTTCACACTTAGGACCTTTTATATCCAAGTAAGTATAGCCTATGTGAGATGGTGTCTAGGAAGGGGACAACGTTCACAACGGGTTTTGGATTCAGAAGTGCTTACAAATGGGCGTAAACCTCAATGAGGGAGTAGCCTATGCCAAAATGGATCCTACCTCTTGTGTTCGCCCTCCCCTACCTGGCCATTTCAGTAAGGTTGCCCAAAGGATGTAGGAGGGACTTAGTGTCTAGACGATTATACATGGGCCGCACGTCCACTTGATTTACCGCTTGGAATTAAATTTGATATCAATAATATTTATGACAAACGAAAATGTAAGAAATTGTTGTGACACTTAAGGTATATTGGATTAAACATAATCTCGGAAAGGAAGCTGTTACAGCCCATTGCACTCTGAGATTCCCTGTTCCCGTACCTAAGTGTTGAAAATAATTTTAAAATTAAAAGAAGAAAAAAAGAAAAGAAACCGAAAAAAAAAAAAAAAAAAAAAGAAAAAAAAAAAAGAAAGATAAATGGATAGTGACGTTTTGTACTTTGTGTGAAAGTTTTGTGTGATTTGTGTCTAATTATACTTGTAAAGAAATAGAATTAAAGAAAATAAAATGGAGTTATAAATTTTGTTAATTACTTAATTGTTGTGAGTGTGTAAAATTGTATGAGTAGACAAGGGCCCTTTTGTTAATATTGGCCTTAACCCTTCATTCGTACCTTTCTAAGGTCTTATGAGGTTGAGGGCGGCCTTTATTAGCACTTGGAGAACAGTTTAACACATGAGTAATTTCCAAGCTGAGTAAGGGGCATTACAGATGGTGTCTTAGGTTGAGACCCTGGGTGATGGGTTCAAATTGGATCTCAGAGATACTACAGACTGTGCGTAAACCACAATGTGGAAGTAGCCGATAGGGGCGTAAACCTCAATGAGGGAGTAGCCTCCGTAGTATCACCAAAATGAGTCCTCCCTCTCACTTACCTCTTAATCTGGCTATCTGGCCTTCTGAAACAAAGGAAAGTGACTTATGTCTAAGCGACTATCCCTATATCGTAGCTCACCAATAGTAGTGGTTTCTATTGGGCTCGACTTACAACTTGGAATCAATTGAGTTATTAACTTTGTTTATGACATTTCCATGACAAAAATAAAACACTCGTACATAACTTTCAGTTGTAAATTGGTCTGTTTTCTTACTTCTCTTACTTGTACAAAATTTGGAAGTCTCTTTTGTTACCTTGTGAATAGTGACGTTTTTGTATAAAATATTAACTTGTATATCTTGTATTTTGTAAATTACTAACTTGTGTACTTCTTAATGTTGTTCAGGATATCCATGAATGACCGAGCCTTCTAAGATCCCTAGTGCACGAGAGATTGAAGAAAGACTTGCTCGTTTGAAGAATCCTCCACAACTTGAGTACAGAAGACCTTCCTATTTGCCATTCAAAGATTACAAATTTAACGAGCAAGGGAAGAGGATCTATTCTTCTGAGGAGTCCACATCACCTACACCTACTCCATCTCCACCTTCACGTACACCTTCACCTTTGGTTTCGTCCAACTCCACACCACCACCTTCACCACCACCTGAAGAAGTCAAGGAAGAGAGAATGGCATCCATTAGGGAACTATCCACAGCAACAGTCGAGGGAGGACCTCCTACAGGCATTGTGTACCCTGCCCCTGATAGGAGCATTTTAATGCGACGTTTTAACTGCATTTCCTTACATTTCTTGCGTCATTTCCTTAGTAAAACTCTGTTTAGGAAAGTTTCCATTCTTTGATTGGGAAAGTTCCTATTTGTAGAAAGTTTCCATTTTTCTTAGTTTCTATTTTCCATTTTTAGAAAGTTTCTATTCTTGTAGTTTTCATTTCTCATTTCTGGCAAGTTTCTATTTTTTCATTTTTAGTAACTTTCTATTTTTCATTTTTGGTAAGTTGCTATTTTTCAAATTAGGAAAGTTTCTATTTCTCATACTAGTTTCTATTTTCAGGACCTCCGAGCTAGAAAATGGAAATGAACTCACAAATGGAAAGAGGAGCCTGCGAACATCAAGACAAACAAATATGAGAGAAAACGGTCCACACATTTGAGCAGAAATGAAGAAACAAGCTTTCCTAGTGCAACCAGGAAACCCTGCGAAATGGAGGAGAGCTTACCAATGAAGTTTCCAACGCAACTATGAAAAGAAATGAAGAAAATAAAGTGTTGTGACGTTGGAAGATGACATGGCATAGAAGTGACGCATGGAGGCCCAAAAACTCTCAAGACTTGTTGGATTTTCGGCTAATTGGATAAAAGCCCACCAAAGCCCATGGAACTAGGGTTTGTGACGCAAACCCTAGCCCTAAAGATGTTTTGCCGTGAATTTGCAAGAGAGAAACAAGGAAGAGGCGTCCAAAAATCAGAAATTAAAAAGAGATTTTCTAGGGAGATTATCTAGGGCTATTTTTATGGAAAGAAAATACTTGGAGATAAACCCTAGATGTTTTGCCGTGAAAAAGGAAGAGATAAACAAGGGAGAACGTGAAATTCCTAGGGTTTTGGACGGCAAAGATATTCCCTAGAGAGTTTTAAGGAAAGAGAAAAAGGTGGAGACCAAGAAAAGCTCAAATGAAGACTAGATGCATTCCTACATTCCCTAAAGAGTTTTGGCCGAATTTAAAGACAGAAAATCAGAAATTATCTCAAGAATTTCGGCAAGAAAATCAAGGGAAATATTCTAGGAAATTATGTGATTGGTTGAGACACCTCATAGGGCTTATGTGGCAAGAAGTCATTGGAGGAAATTATGTGGAAGTGCAAGCAATTGCCGTGAGCTTTTCTAGGGTTTTGGACGGCATGGAGACCTAGGGGCCGTCCCCTATATATTCCTCTCTTCTCTCAACGTCAAGAGTTCCCACTTTTGCGTTTTATAACTTTAGAAAAAATCAGAAAACTCTCTCTAGCTTAGCCGTGTTCTTCTCCATCCTCTAGGGCAACCACGAAGTTCAAGCAAGGCCAAGGAAGAAGAGGACAAGCCGTGCACATCATCCATCACCATCCTTGAAGATTGCTTTCGAAATTCAAGAGACCACATCACCTTTTCGTTCATCACCATCTCCATCTCTTGGTGTAATTCGATTCTTCCTTGTAACCTTTGCTTTGTAATTTTCGTTGGTTATGCCCTAGTTGACACATGTGTTTGAACAATTTTCGAATTCTGAAATTCTATGATTAATTACTAATTTTCAGATTCATGTTTTGCGATTTATAGTTGCTTATGTGTGAGTGTTTGATTAAATTTGCATGATAGAAATCTTTTGTATGTTAATCTTAAAGGGTTCGAAACTTTTAGGGTTTTTATATAATTGGTGCTACGAATTTAAGAACATGAATCAACTTTTTGGTTTTGTGTTCTTAAATCAATAAGTAGTAAAGGTTTTGTACAAAAACCGAATTTAATCAAAGAAGATTGCAATTAGGTGGACTTTTTCATACTAAGTTGCACATTTGAATTGATAGCCTTTCTAGATGCTTAATGCGTTAAACATGTATGATTGACTAGCTTTCTAGGGCTTGAATGCATGTTTGATAGGATTAGTCTATGTGCTTTCACTTAGATTAATTAGCGTTGAAAGTAAAATATGGGAAATTGTTTGCTTTGAACGTTTCACATGATCAATTCCTCTTGCATGACTATGATGAACAATGATGAACTTGGATTAATTTTAATCATATGTTTCGATTTTGATCTTTGTTCTTGCATTCCATTTATATTTTTATGTTTTAGCATTTTAATTATTTTGTTAACTTAGTTTAATTTTCAGAAAAACCAAAATCAAAAACCCCCTTTTAATTCGTAAATAATGTGCATATGTGTAAATATTATACTTTGTTTTAATTTTAATTGTTTAATTGTTTGACAATGACAGGTGTACCCTCAATCCCCGGAATAGAACGATCCCTATTTGCTTATACTACTAACGATGTTTTCAGGGTTAAATTATGCGCTTGCTTTGAGCGTATCAGCCCCTGCAGCAGGAAGACAAGCAGAGTTTGAACTGAAGAGTGGACTATTGCACCAACTCCCTATGTTCCATGGGCTTCCTATGGAGGACGCCAACAAGCATCTTAGAGCATTTCAGGTTGTGTGTTCTAACATGCAACCACAAGGAGCAGATGAGAACATTCTGAAGATGAAGGCATTTCCATTCTCCTTAGCTGACAGAGCCAAAGATTGGCTATATGAGATTCCTGCTGGACGTATCACCTCTTGGGAAACAATGAGGAAGGCCTTCTTGGAAAGATACTTCCCAGCTTCCAAGGTCATCACACTCAGGAAGAAGCTAAGTGGGATCGAGCAAGCCCAAGATGAGTCTTATGCTGCCTACTATGAGCGGTTCAATTCCTTAATTGCTCAATGTCCTCAACATCAGATGAAGGATGAGAACCTACTTACATGCTTTTACGAAGGACTCCTACCCTTGGAAAGGCAAATGCTGGATGCTGCAGCTGGAGGAGCTTTTGTGGATAAGTCACCTGCAGCTGGGAGGGAACTTATTGAAAATCGTGCCCTAAATACTCAACAGTATGAGGGTGTGAGACAGACCACTCGTAGGGTCAATGAGGTGAGCACTAGTCCTGCCATTGCGGATCAATTGAGCAAACTCACCCTTCTTGTGAACAAGGTAGCGACTATTCAAGGCCATGGAGGACCTTCTGCTTGTGGGGTATGCTTTACCCAAGGACATCCTACGGATCAATGTCCTCAACTAAGTGAGAATGGTGGTTGGGAGTCTGTGAATGCTATAGGAGGCTATCAAGGGAACCAAGGGGGTCCCCAACGTCCAAGGTATGATCCATATTCGAATACCTATAACCCTGGATGGAGGGACCACCCCAACTTCAAGTGGACCAACAATGAGAATGTTCAGAACCCTCTTGGTGGGACTTTCCAACGTCCTCAAGGACCTTCTTTTCAAAGGCCTTACATGCCTCCTCAACTCAACGTAGGGAATTCAAATTCCCACTATGATAAGACTTTTGAGGCATTGACTAATTCCACTCAGGCATTGACTAGTGCCACACAGACTTTGATGCAAGGACAACAGAACCACACCAAGGACATTGCTGAACTCAAAAAGCAGATGGGACAAGTGGTGGACTTCATGACCAAGTTTCATGAAACTGGTAGGCTTCCGAGCAACACAATTCCAAACCCAAAAGGAGGCTCTGAAGGCCCACCCAACTGAGGACGAGAGGAAACCAAGTCTAGGCTGAAAGACTATAAACATTAAGCGCTGCTTGGGAGGCAACCCAATTCAGAAGTAGCTGTGGAGGAGCCTTCAACGCAGATTTGCTTTTTCCTCCCTACTTCTTTATTTTGTATCTTTTGTTTTTCTTTGAACTTTATTTTCGTAAATTCCATCTCTATCTGCTTAAGTGTTTCATTGCATGCTTTTAATTGATTACATTGAGGACAATGCAATATTTAAGTGTGGGGGAAGGGATTTATATTTTGAGTCTTTTATTTTTAGTCATATATATAAAAAAAAAAAAAAAAAAAAAAAAAAAATAGGAAAATGTCATAACAATAAAAAATTTTGTTGCTTTTGTTTTTGTTTTGAGTCTTAGGATGCCCTTTCAACTGTCTAGGATGATTCTATATCTCTGAAATTATGGCTAAAAGAGGATCACGAAATTGAGATGACTTTAAAAGGTATTCTTTGGTTAATTGAGATATATGAAAAATATGTGCCTTGTAGTGGATATGGATTTCGAAACTTTGGTACAGAATATGAGCATGTTAAGATGAGTTTTGATTCATATAAACCCATATGAGATAATTGAACCATGTTCCTTTTTCTTGGAGTGAAATGAAAAATATATTCTTAATTTCTTGGCGATGTTTTGATGATCTCATTATTCTTTCATCTTGATTGACTACTTGCCATAGATTAAGTTTGATGGACTAGAGAATGCTAGAATTCGCTCTTGTGCTTGTTGAGACGTGATATCAATATATGGCCCTGATTCTGGAAAGGATAGAGGCACCCTAGGAATTACCACCATTGCCAAATGAACCTGTGTCCCTAATTGTGCCCGTCGTGGGACTCCCCTAGATAAACCCCTTTGAGCCTACGTTAAGCCTTTTCTTTCATCACCCTTAAAAGTCTTTAACCTAAGCCTTAGCATAGCTATAACCCTACCCTTTGTCCTAAGGACTTAGTGGAGCTAAATTGAGACTTTACTTGAAGATTTTTGGCGCAAACAATGAAGGATAAGAAGAGGTGAAAGTTCAAGTGTGGGGGAATTTTGTCCATAAAGAAAAAAATATGTGAAGCCGTGAAAAAAAAAAGAAAAAGAAAAAGAAAAGTGTGTACGGCTAAAAAGAAAAAAGAAAGAAAGAAAAATATATGTTTATGGACTCTAGTCCCCCATACTAAGTGATTTAGGAGTTTGTTTTAAATTGAAGGCCCACTACAGAAAAATGTGGCCTTTGTCCATTTCACTAGAGTTCAAGGGAAGTTTACAATGAAGATTGGGCCCAACATGAAGACATTAGGCCCTTTTATGTGACCACTAGGAGAAAGTGACGTTTTTGCAATGCCTTGGTGAAATATTTCGAGGACTCTCTACATTTACATAAGCTCTACTAGGTTTTTAGGACACTTTGTTAAATTCCTTACCCTTCGTTTCTTTAAACCTTGAGCCATGGCCCCATTACAACCTTTGAGAAGACCTTCTTGATCCTTAAGATGGGACAGCCCTTGATGTGGAGATGAGTTGCAAGAGTTGAACCTATGGCTTGGGTCCATCTGTGCAAGTAGTTGATATCCTTCATGAGATCTTTAAAGAAAATTATACTTGTGCTTTCGTTTCTTGCATTATGTGATATACTTGCTATCTTTCACATATAATTGAGTGTATAAGCTTTTAAGCATTGCCAGGATCTGAGAGAAGAAAGAGTGGATATACCTTGTGAGGAATTGAATCAAACTTGTTTGAAGCATGCTTAACAGAAACCATCACCATTGTTCCAACCAAGTCCTACTTGTGTATATGTGAATTATGTGTTTTAATTAACTCTCGAATGCCTAAACACTGATTCTTGGTAAAGTGCTAATCTTGGTGTTGTGAAAGTAAGAGATTGCTGAGACAAATAGTTGGACGGCAATAGAGTCATTGTATTTGATTGAGTCTTTAATTTTCGTTGAGTCTTAGTGTGTGTCTTTGTTTGATTTTGCTAAGGGACTAGCAAAAGCTAAGTGTGGGGGAATTTGATAGGAGCATTTTAATGCGACGTTTTAACTGCATTTCCCTATGTTTTCTGCGCCATTTCCTTGGAAAAATCCCTGTTTTGGAAAGTTTCCATTCTTTGATTGGGAAAGCTCCTTATTGTAGAAAGTTTCCATATTTGTAGTTTTCATTTCTCATTTCTCATTTCTGGCAAGTTTCCATTTTCAGTTTAGGAAAGTTTCTATTTTTCATTTTTAGTAACTTTCTATTTTTCATTTTTAGTAAGTTTCTATTTTTCAAATTAGGTAAGTTTCTATTTCTCATACTAGTTTCTATTTTCAGGACCTCCGAGCTAAAAAGTGGAAATGAACGCACGAATGGAAAGAGGAGCCTGCGAACATCAAGACGAACAAATATGAGAGAAAACGGCCCACACATTTGAGCAGAAATGAAGAAACAAGCTTTCCTAGTGCAACCAGGAAACCCTGCGAACTGGAGGAGAGCTTACCAATGAAGTTTCCAACGCAACTATGAAAAGAAATGAAAGAAATGAAGTGTTTTGCGTTGGAAAATATGAAGGCTTGAAGATGAAGCAACGTGGCCCAAGAACTCTCAAGAATGAAGTGGATTTTCGGCAAAATGGACCAAGGCCCACCAAAGCCCATGACATTAGGGTTTGTGACGCAAAACCCTAACCCTAAAGTTGTTTTGCCGTGAAAACCAAAGGGAGGAGAGAGAAGTGGCGTGAAAATCAAGCAAGGATAAAGAAGATTTCGGCAAAGAGATTTCTTAGGGAGATTTTAAAGGAAAGAGAATATGTGTTGAACTCGAAAACCTCTCAAAAGAAGTCTAGATACATTCCTTGAAACCCTAAAGGAAGTTTGGCCGAATTGGAAGTGCAAAAATCTGAAAATTCTCAAGGTATTTCGGCAAGAAAATCAAGGGAAATAATCTAGAAAATTATGTGATTGGTTGAGACACATCATAGGGCTTACTTGGCAAGATTTCATTGGAGGGAATTATGTGGAGTTAACAAATCTTTGCCGTGAGTTTCTCTAGGGTTTTAGACGGTTTTGGAGACCTAGGGGCCGTCCCCTATATATTGTCCCCTCTTCTCAACGTCAAGGGTTCCTCGCTCCATACAATCTACACTTTAGAAAAAAATCAGAAAGTTCTCTAGCCTAGCCGTGCTCCTCCCCATCCTCTAGGGCAACCACGAAGTGCAAAGCAAGGCCAAAGGGGAAGAAGACAAGCCGTGAACATCATCCACCCTCCACCTTGAAGATTGCTTTCGAAATTCAAGAGACCACATCACCTTTTCGTTCATCACCATCTCCATCTCTTGGTGTAATTCGATTCTCCCTTGTAACTTTGTTTTGTATTTTCGTTGGTTATGCCCTAGTTGACACATATGTTTGAACAAGTATTGTTTTCTGAAATTTTATGATTAATTGTTAATTTTCAGATTCATGTTTTGCGATTTATGGTTGCTTATGTGTGAGTGTTTGATTAAATTTGCATGATAGAAATCTTTTGTATGTTAATCTTAAAGGGTTCGAAACTTTTAGGGTTTTTATATAATTGGCACTACGAATTTAAGAACATGAATCAACTTTTTGGTTTTGTGTTCTTGAATCAATAAGTAGTAAAGGTTTTGTACAAAAACCGAATTTAATCAAAGAAGATTGCAATTAGGTGGACTTTTTCATACTAAGTTGCACATTTGAATTGATAGCCTTTCTAGATGCTTATTGCGTTAAACATGTATGATTGACTAGCTTTCTAGGGCTTGAATGCATGTTTGATAGGATTAGTCTATGTGCTTTCACTTAGATTAATTAGCATTGAAAGTAAAATATGGGAAATTGTTTGCTTTGAACGTTTCACATGATCAATTCCTCTTGCATGACTATAATGAACAATGATGAACTTGAATCAATTTTAATCATGAATTTCGACTTTGATCTTTGTTCTTGCATTCCATTTGTATTTTTATGTTTTTGCATTTTAATTGTTTTGTTAACTTAGTTTTATTTTCGAAAGAAACCAAAATCAAAAATACCCCCCTATTTCGTGAATAGTGTATATGTGTGAATATTATACTTTGTTTTAATTTTAATTGTTTAATTGTTTGACAATGACAGGTGTACCCTCAATCCCCGGAATAGAACGATCCCTATTTACTTTATATTACTAATGACATTTCAGGGTTAAATTATGCGCTTGCTTAAAGCGTATCAACTAAGTATAAACAAAAACAAAAATACAAGAATGAAATGTAAGAAACAAAGATTAAAACCGAGTTCATGATTAAATTCGAATTAACCCTACATTGTTCTTCCAAGTCATGTGAAAAGAGTTGATCATGTGAAACATTCGAAAGCAAACGATTTCCCATATTTTACTTTTCATTGCTAATTAATCTAAGTGAAAGCACAAAGACTAATCCTATCAAACATGTAATCAAACCCTAGAAAGCTAGTCAATCATACATGTTCAACGCAAGAAGTTCAAAGAAAGGCTATCAACTCAAGTGTACAACTTAGTATGAATAAGTTCATCTAATTGCAATCCTCTTCAATTGAATTCGATTTTTGTCCAAAACCTTTACTACTTTTGATTCAAGTTACACAAAACAAAAAGTTGATTTCATGTTCTTAAATCTAGCACCATTCATATCAAAACCCTAAGTGTTTGCAACCACATAAGATTAAAATACAAAAGTTATCTATAAAGCAAATTCAATCGAACAATCACACATAAGCAACTTTGGAATCACAACATAGAACTCGAAATCCTTTATTCAATCATAAAATTTCAGATTATAAACTTTGTTCAAACATCAATGTTAACTAGAACAACATCCAACGAAATCAAACAAGGAGAATCAAAAGTGATTACAAGAAAGAAGGTTGAATTACACCGTGAATGGAGAGATGGATGAATAACTCGAATGATGAACCAATGAAGCTTGAAAGCAAACTTCAAAGAACACGGCTTCAAGGTGAAATGGTGGAGATGCTCACGGCCTAGTCCTTGCTTCTTCCTTCCTTGCTTGAAAACGCCAAAAGTTGAACTAGAGAATGGAGAGAGCTTCCGCGCGTAGAGAGAATTTTCTGAATTGTGTAGTCGTTGAGATGTCTAGGGTAGAGAGTATATATAGGGAACGGCCAAACTTGGTCTCCAAGCCGTGAATTTTCTGATTTTCTTCCAAGGAATTAAATTAATAATTCCACATAGCTTCCACCAATGAGAAATTGCCAAGTAAGCCCTAGTGTGTCATCCAACCAATCATAAAACTCCAAGAAGATACCCTAATATATTCTTGCCGAAATTCATTGAATATTTTCTGATTTTCTTCTTGATTTTCACGCCAAAACATTCTTAGGGTTTCTAGGAATGAATTCTTTCCATAAACTTCACCCTAGAAAATTTCTTGCGTAATCTTTTATTTTCTTCTTGATTTTCACGCCAACTTTCTCTCCTCCCTTTGGTTTTCACGGCAAAGCATCCCTAGGGTTAGGGTTTTGCGTCACAAACCCTAATGTCATGGGCTTTGATGGGCCTTGATCCATTTTGCCGAAAATCCATAGAGTTCTTGGGCCTCGTTGCTTCATCTTCAAGCCTTCTCATTTTCCAACGCAAAACACATTATTTTTCCATTTCTTTTTCATGGTTGCGTTGGAAACTTGCTAGGGAAGCTTTCCTCCAGTTCGTAGGATTTCCTGGTTGGACTAGGAAAGCTTATTTCTTCATTTCTGCTCAAATGTGTGGACCGTTTTCTCTCATATTCGTTCGTCTTGATGTTCGCAAGCTCCTCTTTCCATTTGTGAGTTCATTTCCACTTTTTAGCTCGGAGGTCCTGAAAATAGAAACTAATAAGAAAATAGAAACTTTCTAAAAATGAAAATAGAAACTTACTAAAAATGAAAAATAGAAAGTTACTAAAAATGAAACATAGAAACTTTCCTAAACTGGAAATGGAAACTTGCCAGAAATGAGAAATGAAAACTACAAAAATGGAAACTTTCTACAATAAGGAACTTTCCCAATCAAAGAATAGAAACTTTCCAAAACAAGGATTTTTCAAGGAAATGGCGCAGAAAAATGTAGGGAAATGCAGTTAAAATGTCGCATTAAAATGCTCCTATCAACTTTGTGAATATTGTATTTTGTTTATATTGTGTTCGAAAAAAAAAAAAAAAAAATTACTTGTTAATTGGTTGTAATTCTCGAAAATTAGTTAATTAATTAATTAGGTTGTTATTTATATTGTTGAACACGAGTTTAATTGTGGGTTGTAAATTAAAGAAGGAATAGGTGAAGTCGTGTTTATTAATATTGGCCTAAACCCCTTATTGGTACCTAGTTCAGGTCCCTTAAGGTTGAGGGCGACCTTTATTAACATTCATTGAACTGTCTTCACACTTAGGACCTTTTATATCCAAGTAAGTATAGCCTATGTGAGATGGTGTCTAGGAATGGGACAACGTTCATAACGGGTTCTGGATTCAGAAGTGCTTACAAATGGGCGTAAACCACTATGTGGGAGTAGCCTATGCCAAAATGGATCCTACCTCTTGTGTTCGCCCTCCCCTACCTGGCCATTTTAGTAAGGTTGCCCAAAGGATGTAGGAGGGACTTTGTGTTTAGACGATTATACTTGGGCCGCACGTCCACTTGATTTACCGCTTGGAATTAGATTTGATATCAATAATGTTTATTGATAGGAGCATTTTAATGCGACGTTTTAACTGCATTTCCCTACATTTTTCTGCGCCATTTCCTTGAAAAATCCTTGTTTTGGAAAGTTTCCATTCTTTGATTGGGAAAGTTCCTTATTGTAGAAAGTTTCCATTTTTGTAGTTTTCATTTCTCATTTCTGGCAAGTTTCCATTTTCAGTTTAGGAAAGTTTCTATTTTTCATTTTTAGTAAGTTTCTATTTTTCATTTTTGGAAAGTTTCTATTTTCAGTATAGTTTCTATTTTCAGGACCTCCTGATAGGAGCATTTTAATGCGACGTTTTAACTGCACTTCCTTACATTTCTTGCGTCATTTCCTTAGTAAAACTCTGTTTAGGAAAGTTTCCATTCTTTGATTGGGAAAGTTCCTATTTGTAGAAAGTTTCCATTTTTCTTAGTTTCTATTTTCCATTTCTAGAAAGTTTCTATTCTTGTAGTTTTCATTTCTCATTTCTGGCAAGTTTCTATTTTTCATTTTTAGTAACTTTCTATTTTTCATTTTTGGTAAGTTTCTATTTTTCAAATTAGGAAAGTTTCTATTTCTCATACTAGTTTCTATTTTCAGAACTTCCGAGCTAAAAAGTGGAAATGAACACACGAATGGGAAGAGGAGCTTGCGAACGTCAAGGGGAACAAAAATGAAGAACATTGAACCACACATTTGAGCAGAAATGAAGAAACAAGCTTTCCTAGTGCAACCAGGAAACCCTGCGAAATGGAGGAGAGCTTACCAATGAAGTTTCCAACGCAACTATGAAAAGAAATGAAGAAAATGAAGTGTTTTGCGTTGGAAAAGAAGAAGGCTTGAAGATGAAGCAACGAAGCCCAAGAGCACTTTGAATTTTCGGCAAAATGGACCAAGGCCCACCAAGGCCCAAGGGATTAGGGTTTGTGACGCATGGAATAAACCCTAGGGAGTTTTGCCGTCCAAGATGAAGAGAGAAACAAGGAAGTGGCGTCCAAAAATCAGAAATTAAAAGGAGATATTCTAGGGAGATTTTCTAGGGCTATTTTTATGGAAATACATCAAGAGATAAACCCTAGAAGATCTTTTGCCGTCCAAGCCAAGAGGAAAAGAAGGAATTGCCGTGATATACATGAAGAAACCCTAGAGAATTCGGCAAAGAGAGATTCTAGGGGAGAGTTTTAAGGAAAGCCAAAGTGTGGAGACCAAGAAACGGCCAAAAAGGAGTCTAGATACATTCCTACATTCCCTAAAGAGTTTTGGCCGAATTTAAAAACAGAAAATCAGAAATTATCTCAAGAATTTCGGCAAGAAAATCAAGGGAAATATTCTAGGAAATTATGTGATTGGTTGAGACACATCATAGGGCTTACTTGGCAAGATTCTATTGGGAGGAATTATGTGGAGTTAGACATTGTTGCCGTGAGTTTCTCTAGGGTTTTACACGGCCTTGGAGACCAAGTTGCCGTCCCCTATATAATCTCTCCTCTTCTCAACGTCAAAGGGTTCTCTTCCCACACAATTACAACTTTAGAAAAAAATCAGAAAACTCTCTAGCCTAGCCGTGCTCTTCTCCATCCTCTAGGGCAACCACGAAGTGCAAGCAAGGCCAAGGAAGAAGAAGACAAGCCGTGAACACCATCCATCCTCCACCTTGAAGATTGCTTTCGAAATTCAAGAGACCACATCACCTTTTCGTTCATCACCATCTCCATCTCTTGGTGTAATTCGATTCTTCCTTGTAACTTTGTTTGTATTTTCGTTGGTTATGCCTTAGTTGACACATATGTTTGAACAAGTATTGTTTTCTGAAATTTTATGATTAATAGTTAATTTTCAGATTCATACTTTGCGAATTATGGTTGCTTATGTGTGAGTGTTTGATTAAATTTGCATGATAGAAATCTTTTGTATGTTAATCTTAAAGGGTTCGAAACTTTTAGGGTTTTTATATAATTGGTGCTACGAATTCAAGAACATGAATCAACTTTTTGGTTTTGTGTTCTTGAATCAATAAGTAGTAAAGGTTTTGTACAAAAACCGAATTTAATCAAAGAAGATTGCAATTAGGTGGACTTTTTCATACTAAGTTGCACATTTGAATTGATAGCCTTTCTAGATGCTTATTGCGTTAAACATGTATGATTGACTAGCTTTCTAGGGCTTGAATGCATGTTTGATAGGATTAGTCTATGTGCTTTCGCTTAGATTAATTAGCGTTGAAAGTAAAATATGGGAAATTGTTTGCTTTGAACGTTTCACATGATCAATTCCTCTTGCATGACTATGATGAACAATGATGAACTTGAATCAATTTTAATCATGAGTTTCGACTTTGATCTTTGTTCTTGCATTCCATTTATATTTTTATGTTTTAACATTTTAATTATTTTGTTAACTTAGTTTAATTTTCAGAAAAACCAAAATCAAAAACCCCCTTTTTATTCGTAAATAATGTGCATATGTGTAAATATTATACTTTGTTTTAATTTTAATTGTTTAATTGTTTGACAATGACAGGTGTACCCTCAATCCCCGGAATAGAACGATCCCTATTTATTCTATGCTACTAATGACATTTCAGGGTTAAATTATGCGCTTGCTTATAGCGTATCAATTTTTGGCGCCGTTGCCGGGGATTGAAAAATCATTTGTCATATTGTGAATATATTGTTTTGTTTATAATGTGACCGAAAAAAAAAAAAAAAAAAAAATATTACTTGTAAATTTTTTGTAATTGTCGAAATTTACTTAGATTAATCACTTAGGTTGTTATTTTTATTGTTGAACACGAATTTAATTGTTAGTTGTAAATTAAAGAAGGAATAGGTGAAGTCGTGTTTATTAATATTGGCCTAAACCCCTTATTGGTACCTAGTTCAGGTCCCTTAAGGTTGAGGGCGGCCTTTATTAACATTCATTGAACTGTCTTCACACTTAGGACCTTTTACATCCAAGTAAGTATAGCCTATGTGAGATGGTGTCTAGGAAGGGGACAACGTTCATAACGGGTTCTGGATTCAGAAGTGCTTACAAATGGGCGTAAACCTCAATGAGGGAGTAGCCTATGCCAAAATGGATCCTACCTCTTGTGTTCGCCCTCCCCTACCTGGCCATTTCAGTAAGGTTGCCCAAAGGATGTAGGAGGGACTTAGTGTCTTGACGATTATACTTGGGCCGCACGTCCACTTGATTTACCGCTTGGAATTAAATTTGATATCAATAATATTTATGACAAAAGAAAACGTAAGAAATTGTTGTGACACTTAAGGTATATTGGATTAAACTTATCTCGGAAAGGAAGCTGTTACAGCCCATTGCACTCTGAGATTCCCTGTTCCCGTACCTAAGTGTTGAAAATAAATTTAACAATAAAAGAAAGAAAAAGGAAAAAAAAAAAAAAAAAAAAAAAAAAAAAAAAAGTTAATTAGATGTGAATAGTGACGTTTTGTACTTTGTGTGAAAGTTTTGTGTGTTTTGTGTCTAATTTTACTTGTAAAGAAATAAAATTAAAGATAATAAAAATGGAGTTATAAATTTTGTTAATTATTTAATTGTTGTGAGTGTGTAAAATCGTATGAGTAGACAAGGGCCCTTTTGTTAATATTGGCCTTAACCCTTCATTCGTACCTTTCTAAGGTCTTATGAGGTTGAGGGCGGCCTTTATTAACACTTGGAGAACAGTTTAACACATGAGTAATTTCCAAGCTGAGTAAGGGGCATTACAGATGGTGTCTTAGGTTGAAACAAAGGAAAGTGACTTATGTCTAAGCGACTATCCCTATATCGTAGCTCACCAATAGTAGTGGTTTCTATTGGGCTCGACTTACAACTTGGAATCAATTGAGTTATTAACTTTGTTTATGACATTTCCATGACAAAAACAAAATACTCGTACATAACTTTCATTTGTAAATTGGTCTGTTTTCTTACTTCTCTTACTTGTACAAAATTTGTAAGTCTCTTTTGTTGCATTATGAATAGTGACGTTTTTGTATGAAAATATTAACTTGTATTTTGTTTATTTTCGTAAGTTACTCACTTTTGTACATCTTAATGTTGTTCAGGAATTCCATGAATGTCCGAGTCCTCTAAAATCCCTTCCATACAAGAGATTGAAGAAAGGCTCGCTCGTTTGAAAAATCCTCCTACACTTGAGTACAGAAGACCTTCTGCCTTGCAATTCAAAGAGTACAAGTTTAACGAGCAAGGGAAGAGAATCTATCCTTCTGAGGAATCCACATCACCTACACCTACTCCATCTCCACCTCCACGTACACCTTCACCTTTGGTTTCATCCAACTCCACACCACCACCTTCACCACCACCTGAAGAAGTTCAAGAAGAGAGAATGGCATCCATTAGGGAACTATCCACAGCAACAGTCGAGGGAGGACCCCCTACAGGTATTGTGTACCCTGCCCCTGGTGCAGGAAGAAATGCAGAGTTTGAGCTGAAGAGTGGATTATTGCACCAACTCCCTAAGTTTCATGGGCTCCCTATGGAGGACGCCAACAAGCATCTTAGGGCATTTCAGGTTGTGTGTTCTAACATGCAACCACAAGGAGCAGATGAGAACATTCTAAGGATGAAGGCATTTCCATTTTCCTTAGCCGACAGAGCCAAAGATTGGCTATATGAGATTCCTGCTGGACGTATCACCTCTTGGGACACTATGAGGAAGGCCTTCCTGGAAAGATACTTCCCAGCTTCCAAGGTCATCACACTCAGGAAGAAGCTTAGTGGAATTGAACAAGCTCCAGATGAGTCCTATTCTGCCTATTATGAGAGGTTCAACTCCTTACTTGCTCAATGTCCTCAACATCAGATGAAGGATGAGACCCTACTGACATGCTTCTATGAGGGACTCTTACCCTTAGAGAGGCAAATGCTTGATGCTGCAGCTGGAGGAGCTTTTGTGGACAAGTCACCTGCAGAGGGAAAGGAACTTATTGAGAATCGTGCCCTCAACAGTCAACAATACGAGGGTATAGGGCACTCCATTCGAAAGGTACATGAAGTGGGTAGGAACAATGCCATTGAGGATCAACTGAATAAGCTCACCTTGCTCATGAACCAAGTCATAAGTTCCAAAGGACCTAGTGCATCCATAGCTTGTGGGGTATGCTCTATGCAAGGGCATGTTACTGATCAATGCCCTCAACTCAATGAAAATGGAGGATGGGAATCTGCCAATGCTATTGGAGGATACCAAGGAGGATTTCAAGGAGGATATCAGGGAGGACCTCAACGTCCTAGACATGACCCTTATTCCAATACTTATAACCCAGGATGGAGGGACCATCCCAACTTCAAGTGGACCAACAATGACAATGTTCAGAATCCTCTTGGTGGGACCTTTCAACGTCCTCAAGGGCCTACTTTTCAACGTCCTCAAGCTCCTTACATGCCTCCTCCTCAACAGAACTCTGGGAATTCCAATTCCCATTATGATAAGACGTTGGAGGCTTTGACTGCTTCTACACAAGCCTTGACCAACTCTACTCAGGCTTTGATCCAAGGACAACAGACCCATACTAAGGACATTGCAGAGCTCAAGAAGCAGATGGGCCAAGTTGTGGGTTTCATGAGCAAGATTCATGAGAATGGGAAGCTCCCTAGTGTCACAATACCTAATCCTAAGGGTAATGTGGAGAATGCATCAGTTGTGACTACAAGGAGTGGAAGGCCATTTGTGGATCAACCCAAGCCACCCAAGAAAGCCCAAGTAAGCATAGAGATTGAGGAAGGCCATGAACCCACAAAGTTGGGTGTTGAAAAGGACCCTGCAACGTCCAAGGAAGAACTCAAGGCGTCCTCACCACCAAAGGCAAAACCGGATATTCAAGGTATTAATTCTAACTTATCCAATTCGGTTATTACTAACCCTTCTTCTTCTTGCATGCCCTTTCCACGCAGATTTGCTAAATCAAAGAAGGATGAAAGTGACCAAGCTATCTTGGAAACTTTCAAGAAGGTGCAAGTAAACTTACCCCTCCTAGAGGCCATCAAGCAAGTCCCTAAGTATGCCAAGTTCCTTAAAGAGCTTTGCACTACTAGGAGAGTGAACCGTGAAAAGGAGGTGGTAAAGGTAAGTGAGAACGTTTCTGCCTTGATTCAGAGGAAGATTCCTCCAAAGTGTAAGGATCCTAGAAGCTTTACTATTCCATGTACTATTGGTAACTCCAGATTTAAGAATGCCATGCTAGATCTAGGTGCATCTGTTAATGTTATGCCCTACTCTGTTTATGAAACCCTAGGTCTAGGGGAACTTAAATCTGATAATGTTATCATTCAGTTAGCTGACAGATCCAATGCATACCCTAGAGGTTTGTTGGAGGATGTGCTTGTGCAGGTTAACCATCTTATCTTCCCAGCTGATTTTTATGTGTTGGAAATGGAGGACTCCCCTGTGAGTTCCACTCCTTTGCTTTTGGGACGTCCTTTCTTAAGGACAGCTAGGACGAAGATAGATGTGTATGCAGGCTCTCTCACCATGGAGTTTGATGGTGACGTTATTGGCTTCAACATTTTTGAAGCCATGAGGTATCCTCTTGATATAAATGACTGTTATTCTATTGATATTTTGGATGACCTTGCCCAGAAAATGTTTGAGGCCATGAATGAGGATACGCTAGCCACAACACTCGAACAAGGAGTAGGGTATACGAAAGGTGGTGCCATTATCTCAGAGGAGGAATTGAAGGACACTTGTGAAGGAAAGATAATTGAAAACGTCTCCTTCCTTGAAGCATCCCCTTATATAGGTAAGTCCAATTCTCCTTTGTCCATTCAGTTATCTACTAACAAGACTTTACCTTCAGTGGTCCAAGCCCCAGAACTTGAGCTTAAACCTCTTCCAGACCATTTGAAGTATGTCTACTTAGGAGACAAGGAGACCTTACCAGTGATAGTGTCCTCTGCGCTTACGACTCCACAAGAAGAGAAGTTGGTGGAGATGCTGAAACAACACAAGACCGCCATAGGATGGACATTGGCGGACATCAAGGGAATTAGCCCTACAACTTGCGTCCATAGGATACTTCTTGAGGAGGGGTCTAAACCCACTAGAGAGGCTCAACGTCGTCTCAACCCTCCAATGATGGAAGTTGTGAAGAAGGAGGTTATCAAACTCCTAGATTGTGGGGTGATCTACCCCATTTCAGACTCCAAGTGGGTCTCGCCAGTTCAGGTTGTGCCCAAGAAATCTGGGGTAACTGTGGTGAAGAATGCTGAGAACGAACTGGTGCCCCAAAGGACAGTCACAGGTCACAGAGTGTGCATTGATTACAGGACTCTGAATGATGCACAAATGAATTATTCCACCACAGAGAAAGAGCTCCTTGCAGTTGTTTTTGCCCTTGAAAAGTTTCGTTCCTACTTACTTGGTACCAAGGTAATTATTTATACTGACCATGCAGCTTTGAAGTACTTGATGACCAAGAAGGAGGCGAAACCAAGGCTTATCAGATGGGTCCTACTCTTGCAAGAGTTTGACGTTGACATCAAGGACAAGAAGGGTAGTGAAAACGTGGTAGCTGACCACTTGAGTCGTTTGGTACATGCAGAAGACCCTCTCCCTCTGGTGGAGACGTTTCCAGATGAGCAGCTTTTTGGACTTCAGGTAAGTGAACCATGGTATGCTGATATTGTGAACTATATTGTTTCTAGGAAGATTCCTGATACCATGTCACGTGCTCATAGAGATAGGCTTAAGAAAACTGTTAAGCAATATGTTTGGGATGAACCTTATTTGTGGAAATATTGCTCTGATCAACTGATTAGGAGATGTGTGCCTGAACATGAACATAATGCCATACTTTCGTTTTGCCATTCTAAAGCATGTGGGGGTCACTTTGGGTCTAAAAAGACTGCTTTTAAGGTGTTAGAGTCTGGGTTCTTTTGGCCAACGTTATTTAAGGATGCACATGCATATTGTTTAACTTGTGATAGATGCCAACGAACCGGAAATCTAAGTTCTAGAGATCAAATGCCATTGTCCAATATCATAACTGTTGAAATATTTGATGTCTGGGGCATAGATTTCATGGGACCTTTCCCTTCATCTTTTGGGTTTCTATATATCTTACTTGCAGTGGACTATGTTTCCAAATGGGTGGAAGCAAAGGCCACTAGAACTAATGACTCTAAGGTTGTTGCAGATTTTATCAAGTCTAACATCTTTAGCAGGTTTGGAATGCCTAGAGTTCTCATTAGTGATGGTGGATCCCATTTTTGCAATCGGACGATTGAGGCCTTGTTGAAGAAATATGATGTTACACATAAGGTTTCTACACCTTATCACCCCCAAACTAGTGGGCAGGCTGAGGTCTCAAATCGTCAGATCAAGGGGATATTGGAAAAGACTGTGAACCCCAACAGGAAGGATTGGTCCCTACGCTTGGAGGATGCTTTGTGGGCCTACAGAACTGCATACAAGACTCCCATAGGTATGTCCCCATATCGCATTGTCTATGGCAAACCTTGCCATTTACCTGTGGAGTTAGAGCACAAAGCTTGGTGGGCTGTGAAGCAGTTCAATATGGATCTGGATGAAGCTGGGCTTCATAGGAAGCTGCAGTTGCAAGAGTTAGAGGAGATTAGGAATGATGCTTTCGAAAGTGCCAACATCTATAAAGAAAAGACTAAGGCATTCCATGATAAAATGATTCGAAGGAAGACTTTTGTTGTGGGTCAAAAAGTTCTTCTCTTCCATTCTCGTCTCAAACTCTTCCCAGGTAAACTTCGTTCTCGTTGGATTGGACCTTTTGTTATCACTAATGTGTTTTCTCATGGAGCTGTGCAGATAAAGAGTGAACAAACAGGTAACGAGTTCAAAGTGAATGGCCATCGCTTGAAGCCTTACTATGAGGCCTTTGTGGAACACGAAGTGGAGGAAGTACCCCTCCAAAACGTTCCACCTCTTGAGGATTAAATGGAGGTACAAGTCTAGGCTGAAAGACTATAAACATTAAGCGCTGCTTGGGAGGCAACCCAATTCAGAAGTAGCTGTGGAGGAGCCTTCAACGCAGATTTGCTCTTTTGCCTCCCTACTTCTTTATTTTATGCTTTTTGTTTGTCTTTGAACTTTATTTTCGTAAATTCCATCTCTATATGCTTAAGTGTTTCATTGCATGCTTATAATTGATTACATTGAGGACAATGCAATATTTAAGTGTGGGGGAAGGGATTTACATTTTTGTCTTTTATTTTGAGTCATATATATTGAAAAATACAAAAAAATCGAAAAATGTCAGAAAAATAAAAAAAAAAAAACATTTCGTTGCTTTTGTTTTTGTTTTGAGTCATAGGATGCCCCTTCAACTGTCTAGGATGATTCTATATCTCTGAAGTCATGACTAAAAGAGGATCACAACATTGAGATGATGTTTAACATGGTATTCTTTGGTTAATTGAGATATATGAAAAATGTATGCATGTGTAGTGGATATGGATCTCGTGACCTTGGTACAGAATATGAGCATGTTAGGATGAGTTTTGATTCATAAAACCCATGTGAGATATTTGAGCCATGTTCCTTTTTCTTGGAGTGAAAATGAAAATATATTCTTAATTTCTTGGCGATGTTTTGATGATCTCATTATTCTTTCATCTTGATTGACTGCTTGCCATAGATTAAGTTTAATGGACTAGAGATGCTAGAATTCGCTCTTGTGCTTGTTGAGACGTAATATCAATACATGGCCCTGATTCTGGAAGGGATAGAGGTTCTCTAGGAATTACCACCATTGCCATATAAACTTGTGTCCCTATTTGTGCCCCTCGTGGGACCCCCCTAGATAAGCCCCTTTGAGCCTACATTAAGCCTTTTCGTTCATCACTTTAAAATCCTTAACCATGAAGCTTAGTATAGTTACAACTCTACCCTTTGTTCTAAGAACTTAGTAGAGCTAACTTTTGAGACATATTACATGGGTTTGGTGTTAAAGATGAAGATTGAGAAGAGGTGAAAGTTCAAGTGTGGGGGTAGACTTGTCCATGAAAAGAAAAAATATGAGAAAGCCGTGAAAAATGAAAAGAAAGAAAAAATATATACGGCTAAAAAGAAATAAAAAGAAAGAAATGTTTATGGATTAAGTCCCCTATACTTAGTGATTTTGGAGTTCTGCTTTAAATTGAAGGCCCACTACAGAAAAATTTGGCCTTTGTCCATTTCACTAGAGTCAAGGGAAGTTTACATTGAAGATTGGGCCCAACATGAAGACATTTGGCCCTTTTATGTGACCTATATGGGGAAGTGACGTTTTTGCAATGCCTTGGTGGAATTTCGAGATCTCTACATTCATATGAGCTCTACTAGGTTTTTAGGACACTTTGATAAATCCTTACCTTTCGTTTCTTTAAACCTTGAGCCTGAGCCCCATTACAACCCTTGAGAGAAAGGACCTTCTTGATCCTTAAGATGGGACAGCCCTTGATGTGGAGATGAGTTACAAGAGTTGAACCTATGGCAGTCCATTCGTGCAAGTAGTTGATATCCTTCATGAGATCTTTAAAAGAATATTTATGTGCTTTCGTTTCTTTATATGTGATACACTTGTTTATCTTTCACATATACTTGAGTGAATAAGCTTTTAAGCATTGCCATGATCTGAGAGAAGAAAGAGGGATATACTTGTGAGATTTGAATCATACTTGTCTGAAGCATGCTAAGCTTAAACCCATCACCATTGTTACAACCAAGTCCTACTTGTGTATGTGTGGATTATATGTTTTAATTAACTCTCGAATGCCTAAACATTGATTCTTGGTGAAGTGCTAATCTTGGTGTTGTGAAAGTAAGAGATTGCTGAGACAAAAAGTTGAAGGGCAATAGAGTCTTTGTTTGTTTGAGTCTTTAATTTTCGTTGAGTCTTAGTATGTGTCTTTGTTTGATTTTGCTAAGGGACTAGCAAAAGCTAAGTGTGGGGGAATTTGATAGGAGCATTTTAATGCGACGTTTTAACTGCACTTCCTTACATTTCTTGCGTCATTTCCTTAGTAAAACTCTGTTTAGGAAAGTTTCCATTCTTTGATTGGGAAAGTTCCTATTTGTAGAAAGTTTCCATTTTTCTTAGTTTCTATTTTCCATTTCTAGAAAGTTTCTATTCTTGTAGTTTTCATTTCTCATTTCTGGCAAGTTTCTATTTTTCATTTTTAGTAACTTTCTATTTTTCATTTTTGGTAAGTTTCTATTTTTCAAATTAGGAAAGTTTCTATTTCTCATACTAGTTTCTATTTTCAGAACTTCCGAGCTAAAAAGTGGAAATGAACACACGAATGGGAAGAGGAGCTTGCGAACGTCAAGGGGAACAAAAATGAAGAACATTGAACCACACATTTGAGCAGAAATGAAGAAACAAGCTTTCCTAGTGCAACCAGGAAACCCTGCGAAATGGAGGAGAGCTTACCAATGAAGTTTCCAACGCAACTATGAAAAGAAATGAAGAAAATGAAGTGTTTTGCGTTGGAAAAGAAGAAGGCTTGAAGATGAAGCAACGAAGCCCAAGAGCACTTTGAATTTTCGGCAAAATGGACCAAGGCCCACCAAGGCCCAAGGGATTAGGGTTTGTGACGCATGGAATAAACCCTAGGGAGTTTTGCCGTCCAAGATGAAGAGAGAAACAAGGAAGTGGCGTCCAAAAATCAGAAATTAAAAGGAGATATTCTAGGGAGATTTTCTAGGGCTATTTTTATGGAAATACATCAAGAGATAAACCCTAGAAGATCTTTTGCCGTCCAAGCCAAGAGGAAAAGAAGGAATTGCCGTGATATACATGAAGAAACCCTAGAGAATTCGGCAAAGAGAGATTCTAGGGGAGAGTTTTAAGGAAAGCCAAAGTGTGGAGACCAAGAAACGGCCAAAAAGGAGTCTAGATACATTCCTACATTCCCTAAAGAGTTTTGGCCGAATTTAAAAACAGAAAATCAGAAATTATCTCAAGAATTTCGGCAAGAAAATCAAGGGAAATATTCTAGGAAATTATGTGATTGGTTGAGACACATCATAGGGCTTACTTGGCAAGATTCTATTGGGAGGAATTATGTGGAGTTAGACATTGTTGCCGTGAGTTTCTCTAGGGTTTTACACGGCCTTGGAGACCAAGTTGCCGTCCCCTATATAATCTCTCCTCTTCTCAACGTCAAAGGGTTCTCTTCCCACACAATTACAACTTTAGAAAAAAATCAGAAAACTCTCTAGCCTAGCCGTGCTCTTCTCCATCCTCTAGGGCAACCACGAAGTGCAAGCAAGGCCAAGGAAGAAGAAGACAAGCCGTGAACACCATCCATCCTCCACCTTGAAGATTGCTTTCGAAATTCAAGAGACCACATCACCTTTTCGTTCATCACCATCTCCATCTCTTGGTGTAATTCGATTCTTCCTTGTAACTTTGTTTGTATTTTCGTTGGTTATGCCTTAGTTGACACATATGTTTGAACAAGTATTGTTTTCTGAAATTTTATGATTAATAGTTAATTTTCAGATTCATACTTTGCGAATTATGGTTGCTTATGTGTGAGTGTTTGATTAAATTTGCATGATAGAAATCTTTTGTATGTTAATCTTAAAGGGTTCGAAACTTTTAGGGTTTTTATATAATTGGTGCTACGAATTCAAGAACATGAATCAACTTTTTGGTTTTGTGTTCTTGAATCAATAAGTAGTAAAGGTTTTGTACAAAAACCGAATTTAATCAAAGAAGATTGCAATTAGGTGGACTTTTTCATACTAAGTTGCACATTTGAATTGATAGCCTTTCTAGATGCTTATTGCGTTAAACATGTATGATTGACTAGCTTTCTAGGGCTTGAATGCATGTTTGATAGGATTAGTCTATGTGCTTTCGCTTAGATTAATTAGCGTTGAAAGTAAAATATGGGAAATTGTTTGCTTTGAACGTTTCACATGATCAATTCCTCTTGCATGACTATGATGAACAATGATGAACTTGAATCAATTTTAATCATGAGTTTCGACTTTGATCTTTGTTCTTGCATTCCATTTATATTTTTATGTTTTAACATTTTAATTATTTTGTTAACTTAGTTTAATTTTCAGAAAAACCAAAATCAAAAACCCCCTTTTTATTCGTAAATAATGTGCATATGTGTAAATATTATACTTTGTTTTAATTTTAATTGTTTAATTGTTTGACAATGACAGGTGTACCCTCAATCCCCGGAATAGAACGATCCCTATTTATTCTATGCTACTAATGACATTTCAGGGTTAAATTATGCGCTTGCTTATAGCGTATCACCTCCGAGCTAAAAAGTGGAAATGAACTCACGAATGGAAAGAGGAGCTTGCGAACGTCAAGGCAAGCGAATATGAGACAAAATGGGCCACACATTTGAGCAGAAATGAAGAAATAAGCTTTCCTAGTCCAACCAGGAAATCCTACGAAAAGGAGGAAGGCTTCCCGAGCAAGTTTCCAACGCAACCATGAAAAAGAAATGGAAAAATAATGTGTTTTGCGTTGGAAGGTGACAAGGCTTGAAGTTGAAGCAACGAGGCCCAAGAACTCTATGGAATTTCGGCAAATTGGATCAAGGCCCATCAAAGCCCATGACATTAGGGTTTGTGACGCAAAACCCTAACCCTAGAGATGTTTTGCCGTGAAAACCAAAGAGAGAAACAAGGGAGATGGCGTGAAAATCAGAAATTAAAAGAAGATTACGCAAGAGATTTTCTAGGGTAATTTTAATGGAAAGATAAACCCTAGGAGACTCTTGCCGTCCAAGCCAAGAGGAAAAGGAGGAAGTTGCCGTGATATTCATGAAGAAACCCTAGAGAATTCGGCAAAAAGATATTCTAGGGAGAGTTTTATGGAAAGAAAAAGTGTGGACATCAAGAAAAGCACCAAAAGGCGTCTAGATTCATTCCTAGAAACCCTAAGTATATTTTGGCCGAAATTGCAAGAAGAAAATCAGAAAATATGTGCTTGGGGACCAAGTTTGCCGTGCTCCTATATATACTCCTTTATTCACAACGTAAAAAGTTCCTCTCCATACGTTTTACAACTTAAAAAAATCAGAAAATCCCTCTAGCATAGCCGTGAGTTCCTCCATCCTCTAGAGCAAGCCACGAGTTCAAGCAAGGCCAAGGAAGAGAAGAAGAAGCCGTGACCTATTCCTCCACCATCCACCTTTGAAGCTTGCTTTCGAGTTTTAAAGAATTCATCTTTATTCACCCATTATCATCTTCCATCCACGGTGTAATTCGACCTCTACTTTGTAACCTTTGCTTTGTATTTCGTTGGTTTTGTTCTAGTTGACATATATGTTTGAATGAATATTAATTTCTGGAATTTTTATGATTAATTGAGAATTTTCAGATTCATATATATTGTTCTTCGAAAGTTGCTTATGTGAGTTTGGTTAATTAAATTTGCGTTATAGATATCTTTTGTATTTTAATCTTATGTGGTTGCAAACACTTAGGGTTTTGATATGAATGTTGCTAGGTTTAAGAACATAAAATCGACTTTTCGTTTTGTGTAAACTTGAATCAAAGTAGTAAAGGTTTTGTACAAAGATCGAATTTAATTAACGAGGATTGCAATTAGGTGGACTTTTTCATACTAAGTTGCACACTTGAGTTGATAGCCTTTCTAGGTGTTTATTGCGTTGAACATGTCATGCTTGACTAGCTTTCTAGGGCTTGATTACATGTTTGATAGGATTAATCTAGGTGCTTTCGCTTAGGTTGGGTAGCATTGAAAAGTAAAATATGGGAAATTGTTTGCTTTCTAACGTTTCACATGATCAACTCCTTTCTCATGACTTAGATGAACAATATTAGGGTTTGAATCAATTTTAATCATAGTTTCGGGTTTTGATCTTTGTTCTTTCATTCCATCTTTATTTTTATGTTTTTGCATTTTAATTATTTTGTTTACTTAATTTATTTTCGAAAACCAAAAACAAAATCCTCCCTTTTGTGTAAAATGTTTATAGTTGTGAATATCTTTGTGAATATTATACTTTGTTTTAATTTTAATTGTTTAATTGTTTGACAATGACAGGTGTACCCTCAATCCCCGGAATAGAACGATCCCTACTTGCTTCACTACTATGATATTTTTAGGGTTAAATTATGCGCTTGCTTTAGCGTATCAATTTTTGGCGCCGTTGCCGGGGATTGAAAAATCATTTGTCACTTTGTGAATATATTGTGTTGTTTATATTGTGACCGAAAAAAAAAAAAAAAAAATTTACTTGTTAATTATTTTTGTAATTGTCGAATTTTAGTTAATTAATTACTTAGGTTGTTATTTATATTGTTGAACACGAGTTTAATTGTGAGTTGTAAATTAAAGAAGGAATAGGTGAAGTCGTGTTTATTAATATTGGCCTAAACCCCTTATTGGTACCTAGTTCAGGTCCCTTAAGGTTGAGGGCGGCCTTTATTAACATTCATTGAACTGTTTTCACACTTAGGACCTTTTATATCCAAGTAAGTATAGCCTATGTGAGATGGTGTCTAGGAAGGGGACAACATTCATAACGGGTTTTAGATTCAGAAGTGCTTACAAATGGGCGTAAACCTCAATGAGGGAGTAGCCTATGCCAAAATGGATCCTACCTCTTGTGTTCGTCCTCCCCTACCTGGCCATTTCAGTAAGGTTGCCCAAAGGATGTAGGAGGGACTTAGTGTCTAGACGATTATACTTGGGCCGCACGTCCACTTGATTTACCGCTTGGAATTAGATTCGATATCAATAATATTTATGACAAAAGAAAATGTAAGAATATGTTGTGATACATTAAGGTATATTGGATTAAACATAATCTTGGAAAGGTAGCTGTTACAGCCCATTGCACTCCAAGATTCCCTGTTCCCGTACCTAAGTGTTGAAAATAATTGTACAATAAAAGAGAAAAAAGTGGAAAAAAAAAAAAAAAAAAAAACGAAAAAGAGATAATTAGATGTGAATAGTGACGATTTGTACTTGTGTTTTGTGTGAAAGCTTTGTGTATATCTTGTCTAATTATATTTGTAAAGAATTATACTTAAAGAAATTACAAATGGAGTTATGAATTTGGTTAACTACTTAATTGTAGTGAGTGTGTAAAATCGTATGAGTAGACAAGGGCCCTTTTGTTAATATTGGCCTTAACCCTTCATTTGTACCTTTCTAAGGTCATATGAGGTTGAGGGCGGCCTTTATTAACATTTGGAGAACAGTTTAACACATCAGTTATTTTCCAAGCTGAGTAAGGGGCATTACAGATGGTGTCTTAGGTTGAGACCCTGGGTGATGGGTTCAAATTGGATCTCAGAGATACTATAGACTGTGCGTAAACCACAATGTGGAAGTAGCCAATAGGGGCGTAAACCTCAATGAGGGAGTAGCCTCCGTAGTATCACCAAAATGAGTCCTCCCTCTCACTTACCTCTTAATCTGGCTATCTGGCCTTCTGAAACAAAGGAAAGTGACTCATGTCTAGGCGACTATCCCAATATCGTAGCTCACCAATAGTAGTGGTTTCTATTGGGCTCGACTTACAACTTGGAATCAATTGAGTTATTAACTATGTTTATAACATTTCCGTGTAAAAATAAAATACTTGTACATACCCTTCACATGTAAATTGGTTTGTTTCATACTTCTCTTACTTGTCCAAACTTTGTAAGTCTCTTTTGTTGAATTGTGAATAGTGACGTTTTTCTTGTATAAAATATTAACTTGTATTTTGTGTATTTTGTAATTTACTAACTTGTGTACTTCTTAATGTTGTTCAGGATATCCATGAATGACCGAGCCTTCTAAAATCCCTAGTGCACGAGAGATTGAAGAAAGACTTGCTCGTTTGAAGAATCCTCCACAACTTGAGTAGAGAAGAACTTCCTCTTTGCCATTCAAAGATTACAAATTTAACGAGCAAGGGAAGAGGATCTATTCTTCTGAGGAGTCCACATCACCTACACCTACTCCATCTCCACCTTCACGTACACCTTCACCTTTGGTTTCGTCCAATTCCACACCACCACCTTCACCACCACCTGAAGAAGTCAAGGAAGAGAGAATGGCATCCATTAGGGAACTCTCCACAGCAACAGTCGAAGGAGGACCTCCTTCGAGTATTGTGTACCCTGCCCCTGCTGCAGGAAGACAGGCAGAGTTTGAGCTGAAAAGTGGATTATTGCACCAACTCCCTATCTTCCATGGTCTTAATATGGAGGACGCCAATAAGCATCTGAGAGCATTCCAGGCTGTATGTGCAAACATGCAACCACAAGGAGCAGATGAAAACATTCTCAAGATGAAGGCGTTTCCCTTCTCTCTAGCTGACAGAGCCAAAGATTGGCTATATGAGCTTCCGGCTGGACGTATTACTTCGTGGGACACAATGATGAAGGCCTTCTTGGAAAAGTACTTCCCAGCTTCGAAGGTCATCACACTCAGAAAGAAGCTCAGTGGAATCGAGCAAGCCCAAGATGAGTCCTATTCTGCCTACTATGAGAGGTTCAATTCCTTACTTGCGCAATGTCCTCAACATTAGATGAAGGATGAGACCCTCCTTACATGTTTTTATGAAGGACTCCTACCTTTGGAAAGGCAAATGCTTGATGCTGCAGCAGGAGGAGCTTTTGTGGATAAGTCACCTGCTGCTGGGAAAGAATTGATTGCTAATCGTGCCCTAAACACTCAACAGTATGAGGGTGTGAGACAAACTACTCGTAGGGTCAATGAGGTGAGCACTAGTCCTGCCATTGCGGATCAATTGAGCAAACTCACCCTTCTTGTGAACAAGGTGGCGACTACTCAAGGACAAGGAGGACCTTCTGCTTGTGGGGTATGCTTTACCCAAGGACATCCTACGGATCAATGTCCTCAACTAAGTGAGAATGGTGGTTGGGAGTCTGTGAATGCCCTAGGAGGATATCAAGTGAACCAAGGGGGTCCCCCACGTCCAAGGTATGATCCATATTCGAATACCTATAACCCTGGATGGAGGGACCACCCCAACTTCAAGTGGACCAACAATGAGAATGTTCAGAACCCTCTTGGTGGAAGTTTCCAACGTCCTCAAGGACCTTCATTCCAAGGACCTTCTTTTCAACGGCCTTACATGCCTCCTCAACACAACGTAGGGAATTCAAATTCCCACTATGATAAGACGATTGAGGCATTGACTAATTCTACTCAGGCATTGACTAGTGCCACACAGACTTTGCTACAAGGACAACAGAACCACACCAAGGACATTGCTGACCTTAAGAAGCAGATGGGACAAGTGGTGGACTTCATGACCAAGTTTCATGAAATTGGTAGGCTTCCGAGCAACACAATTCCAAACCCAAAAGGAGGCTTTGAAGGCCCAACCAGCTGAGGACGAGATGAAACCAAGTCTAGGCTGAAAGACTATAAACATTAAGCGCTGCTTGGGAGGCAACCCAATTCAGAAGTAGCTGTGGAGGAGCCTTCAACGCAGATTTGCTCTTTTTCCTCCCTACTTCTCTATTTTACGCATTTTGTTTTTCTTTGCACTTTAATTTCGTAAATTTCATCTCTATATGCTTAAGTGTTTCATTGCATGCTTATAATTGATTACATTGAGGAAAATGCAATATTTAAGTGTGGGGGAAGGGATTTATATTTTGAGTCTTTTATTTTTGAGTCATATATTGAAAAATACAAAAAAATTCGAAAAATGTCATAAAAATAAAAAAAAATTTCGTTGCTTTTATTTTTTGAGTCTTAGGATGCCCTTTCAACTGTCTAGGATGATTCTATATCTCTGAAATCATGATTAAAAGAGGATCACGAAATTGAGATGACTTAAAATGGTATTCTTTGGTTAATTGAGATATATGAAAAATGTATCCATGTGTAGTGGATATGGATTGCATAACCTTGGTACAGAATATGAGCATGTTAAGATAAATTTTGATTCATAAAGCCCATGTGAGATAATTGAGCCATGTCCCTTTTTCTTGGAGTGAAATGAAAAATATATATTCTTAATTTCTTGGCGATGTTTTGATGATCTCATTATTCTTTCATCTTGATTGACTGCTTGCCATAGATTAAGTTTAATGGACTAGAGAATGCTAGAATTCGCTCTTGTGCTTGTTGAGACGTGATATCAATACATGGCCCTGATTCTGGAAGGGATAGAGGCACCCTAGGAATTACCACCATTGCCAAATAAACTTGTGTCCCCATTTGCGCCCGTCGTGGGACCCCCTAGATAAGCCCCTTTGAGCCTACATTAAGCCTTTTCGTTCATCACCCTTAAAATCCTTAACCATGAAGCTTAGTATAGTTACAACCCTACCCTTTGTTCTAAGAACTTAGTGGAGCTATCTTTTGAGACATACTACATGGGTTTGGTGCTAAGAATGAAAATTGAGAAGATGTGAAAGTTCAAGTGTGGGGGAATCTTGTCTATAAAGAAAAAAATATGTGAAAGCCGTGAAAAATGAAAAGAAAGAAAGAAAAAATATGTACGGCTAAAAAGAAAAAAAAAAGAAAGAAAAAAATATATGTTTATGGATTAAATCCCCCATACTTAGTGATTTCGGAGTTTACTTTGAATTGAAGGCCCACTACAGAAAAATTTGGCCTTTGTCCATTTCACTAGAGTTCAAGGAAATTTTACAATGAAGATTGGGCCCAACATGAAGACATTAGGCCCCTTTCATGGTACCTCTAGGGAAAGTGACGTTTTTACAATGCCTTGGTGGATTTTTCGAGGTCTCTACATTTACATGAGCTCTGCTAGGTTTTTAGGACACTTTGATAAATCCTTACCTTTCATTTCTTTAAACCTTGAGCCTTGGCCCCATTACAACCCTTGAGAAGACCTTCTTGATCCTTAAGATGGGACAGCCCTTGATGTGGAGATGAGTTACAAGATTTGAACCTATAGCAGTCCATTCGTGCAAGTAGTTGATATCCTTCATGAGATCTTTAAAAAGAATAAATATATGTGCTTTCGTTTCTATATATATATGTGATACACTTTGTTTATCTTTCACATATACTTGAGTGAATAAGCTTTTAAGCATTGCCATGATCTGAGAGAAGAAAGAGTGGATATATCTTGTGAGGATTTGAATCATACTTGTCTGAAGCATGCTAAGCTTAAACCCATCACCATTGTTACAACCAAGTCCTACTTATGTATGTGCGGATTATATGTTTTAATTAACTCTCGAATGCTTAAACATTGAATCTTGGTTGAGTGCTAATCATGGTGTTGTGAAAGTAAGAGATTGCTGAGACAAATAGTTGAAGGGCAATAGAGTCTGTTATGTGTCGAGTCTTTAATTTTCGTTGGGTCATAGTCGTGTCTGTGTTGTGATTTTGCTAAGGGACTAGCAAAAGCTAAGTGTGGGGGAATTTGATAGGAGCATTTTAATGCGACGTTTTAACTGCATTTCCTTACATTTTTCTGCGCCATTTCCTTGAAAAATCCTTGTTTTGGAAAGTTTCCATTCTTTGATTGGGAAAGTTCCTTATTGTAGAAAGTTTCCATTTTTGTAGTTTTCATTTCTCATTTCTGGCAAGTTTCCATTTTCAGTTTAGGAAAGTTTCTATTTTTCATTTTTAGTAAGTTTCTATTTTTCATTTTTGGAAAGTTTCTATTTTCAGTATAGTTTCTATTTTCAGGACCTCCGAGCTAAAAAGTGGAAATGAACTCACGAATGGAAAGAGGAGCTTGCGAACGTCAAGGCAAGCGAATATGAGACAAAATGGGCCACACATTTGAGCAGAAATGAAGAAATAAGCTTTCCTAGTCCAACCAGGAAATCCTACGAAAAGGAGGAAGGCTTCCCGAGCAAGTTTCCAACGCAACCATGAAAAAGAAATGGAAAAATAATGTGTTTTGCGTTGGAAGGTGACAAGGCTTGAAGTTGAAGCAACGAGGCCCAAGAACTCTATGGAATTTCGGCAAATTGGATCAAGGCCCATCAAAGCCCATGACATTAGGGTTTGTGACGCAAAACCCTAACCCTAGAGATGTTTTGCCGTGAAAACCAAAGAGAGAAACAAGGGAGATGGCGTGAAAATCAGAAATTAAAAGAAGATTACGCAAGAGATTTTCTAGGGTAATTTTAATGGAAAGATAAACCCTAGGAGACTCTTGCCGTCCAAGCCAAGAGGAAAAGGAGGAAGTTGCCGTGATATTCATGAAGAAACCCTAGAGAATTCGGCAAAAAGATATTCTAGGGAGAGTTTTATGGAAAGAAAAAGTGTGGACATCAAGAAAAGCACCAAAAGGCGTCTAGATTCATTCCTAGAAACCCTAAGTATATTTTGGCCGAAATTGCAAGAAGAAAATCAGAAAATATGTGCTTGGGGACCAAGTTTGCCGTGCTCCTATATATACTCCTTTATTCACAACGTAAAAAGTTCCTCTCCATACGTTTTACAACTTAAAAAAATCAGAAAATCCCTCTAGCATAGCCGTGAGTTCCTCCATCCTCTAGAGCAAGCCACGAGTTCAAGCAAGGCCAAGGAAGAGAAGAAGAAGCCGTGACCTATTCCTCCACCATCCACCTTTGAAGCTTGCTTTCGAGTTTTAAAGAATTCATCTTTATTCACCCATTATCATCTTCCATCCACGGTGTAATTCGACCTCTACTTTGTAACCTTTGCTTTGTATTTCGTTGGTTTTGTTCTAGTTGACATATATGTTTGAATGAATATTAATTTCTGGAATTTTTATGATTAATTGAGAATTTTCAGATTCATATATATTGTTCTTCGAAAGTTGCTTATGTGAGTTTGGTTAATTAAATTTGCGTTATAGATATCTTTTGTAGTTTAATCTTATGTGGTTGCAAACACTTAGGGTTTTCATATGAATGTTGCTAGGTTTAAGAACATAAAATCGACTTTTCGTTTTGTGTAAACTTGAATCAAAGTAGTAAAGGTTTTGTACAAAGATCGAATTTAATTAACGAGGATTGCAATTAGGTGGACTTTTTCATACTAAGTTGCACACTTGAGTTGATAGCCTTTCTAGGTGTTTATTGCGTTGAACATGTCATGCTTGACTAGCTTTCTAGGGCTTGATTACATGTTTGATAGGATTAATCTAGGTGCTTTCGCTTAGGTTGATTAGCATTGAAAAGTAAAATATGGGAAATTGTTTGCTTTCTAACGTTTCACATGATCAACTCCTTTCTCATGACTTAGTGATAGGAGCATAAAATGCGACGTTTATAATGTTTAAACCCTTTATTTTGCTAAGTTATTTCCTTTATCTTGATCAATTTAACTTAGTTAGTGTTTTTACAGGTAAAATGGAGTCTCAAAGTCCAAAAATGGCTAAGGAAGGCACAAGTGGCGCAGAAATGAAGAAAAATGAAGAAATGGAAGTTCTCCCAGTTTGACTAGGAAAAGGAATCCCAGTTGAAGTAGGAGTCTGAAGCTGACTTGGACTAGGAGTTCTACTTGGACAAGGAAACCCAATTCTACTCAGATAAGGAAATCTAGTATGATAAGGAGTCCCTGTTGGATAAGGATTACTCAAGAAGGTTCCGGAAGAGTGTAGAAGCATCTCGGAAAAGGAAGCAGTATTTGACTAGGAAACCTACTTGCATATGGAGTTCTACTCATACTAGGAGAGCCTTGGAACGTTCATGAAGTATCTAGAAGTCTCAAGAAGATCATATGCCGTGCACATGGAAGAGAAAGCAACAAGGAATTCGGATTTCAAAGCAATGTGGAGTTTGGATTTCTAGTTGAGTATGGATTGGAATTGCCGTGAGATTCTTGAAGGTTCTAGAGAGGTCTTGACGTTTCATTCTTCAACAAGGCGTGGAAGACATGTGAGAGGCATGTGATGTGAAAGAAAATGGAATTGGACTTAAGTTGCGCTTTAAAAGTCAAATCCATTACAGATTCGGATTACTGCCTGTGCAGATCAGTCAACTTCAACGGAGCATAGAAAATTTCTCAGAGCTCAGCAAATTATGATCTTTATATGGTTGGAAAGCTACAGATGTCTAGTTTCCAGAACATGTTACAGCTCGTCGATATCTATTTTCTAGAGAAAGTTATGGCCATTTTAGTTCACTGAGGTCAATCCTGCCGGAAATCTGTTTTGTGCCAAACAAGTCCTAAATCAACACAACTTTGGAGAAACCAAGTAGAAACGAATTGGGAGTGCCTTGAGACGTTCTCCTATATATACCTAGTGTATTAGACGTTTCAAGGTGACAACATTATTCTCCACAATTTCGTTTCTCACCGGTTTGCTCTTGAGTTTCAGGTTTTCGCATCTTGCAAGTTCCTAGCCGTGCCATCCTCCATCTTTGCCATGATCTTCACTTTGTGCCGCCGCCTTGGATCTGCGTGGGACCTTGGGACGTAACTAAGGGTTGTTCATACCACCTTTCATATGTATTCTTCTCGGTTTTAAGACTTGTTAGATAGAAATTTCTGTTTTGATTTTCTTTGTGTAAAACCGAAACCATGAGTTAACTTTCTGATTTTTGGATGCTATTTTGATGTTCTTTTTAATGATTGATGTGTTTGTGTGTCTTTGATGCTTGTAGGTTGCCGAAATATGGATTGATAATCTGATTTTGTTTTATAGATAACTTTTGCATGTTTTTGTTCTTTGAGTGCACGCTTAGGATGATTGCATGTAATTGGAGCTAGTAATTAGGTTCATGCGTTGTGACCCTAATTCAATATGGTAGTAAAGGCTTTGGACAAAGGTCGAGATCAGATTATGCATGTAATGAAAAGACTTGCGTTGAGTACTTGAATTTGCATGTTTATTGACTAAACTTTCACTTGCTCTTAATGATTTGAATGCATGAGATTATGAGTCGCTTCGATTGTGTGATACCTGCATTTGAAATATGTTGGATTAAGTGCGTTGCTTGATCAACTGTGTAAAGGGAAGTCATATAAGGGACATTGGGCGCTTGTAACTTTGTTTCTTGGTTGATATCGTTCCATGGTAATTAACAAGATTAAGGGATGCATGAATGGATTGATCTTGAATTGTTCTTGATAAATTGTTTTCCAAAAATTCTTCTTTTCCCACCTATGTAAATAAAAATGTTTTCTTGTTTTTAATCTTTTAATGTTTTCGAAAATTTATCTTTTCAATCTTCAAAAAACCCCCATCTTTATGTTTTCTTGTTTGTGTAAATAAATGAAATTAACTTAGAGTTTTTAGGTAGCATGTTAATATAAATAAAATAAAAAAAAAATGTTTTTAAAATTCGTGAATAGTGATCCGTGAATAGTAATATGTGTTGGTGTTTTCTAGGAATTAATTTAGTGGTTTTTAGGAAATTGTTTTGTGTTTTTTAGGGATTGCTAAAAAAATAGGGATTTCTTTGGTGTTTTTTAGGAATTGTGTTTCTTAGGGATTTTTGGTGGTGTTCTTTAGGGATTTTTGTTTCCTTGTTGTATATGGATTCCCAATGTGATATGGATTTGTAAATTGTGTATAAATAGGAGTAGGATTTCCAAAACCTTTTCTAACTTAGTTTTCTCTCTAATTTTCGATCTTATATATATGTAGACTTGTATATTTGTTTTTCTCATTCCTTGCTCTCTAATTCGTGTAAACATGTATGCTCTCTCTCTCTAACTCTTTGTTGTTTCATAATTCTTTCCTTGTAAACTTGTAATTTTTGTGTGAATTTGTAAAGTGTTCTTTTAATTTTCGTAACTTGTATATTGTTTTAATTAATTTGTTCTCACATGTTAGCACCCTCAATCCCCGGTTTTGAACGATACCCTATTTGCTCTATACTAACAATGATATTTTTCAGGGTTTAAATTGACGATGCTTTTGCACGTATCACTTAGATGAACAATATTAGGGTTTGAATCAATTTTAATCATAGTTTCGGGTTTTGATCTTTGTTCTTTCATTCCATCTTTATTTTTATGTTTTTGCATTTTAATTATTTTGTTTACTTAATTTATTTTCGAAAACCAAAAACAAAATCCTCCCTTTTGTGTAAAATGTTTATAGTTGTGAATATCTTTGTGAATATTATACTTTGTTTTAATTTTAATTGTTTAATTGTTTGACAATGACAGGTGTACCCTCAATCCCCGGAATAGAACGATCCCTACTTGCTTAACTACTATGATATTTTTAGGGTTAAATTATGCGCTTGCTTTAGCGTCTCATTTATGACAAAAGAAAATGTAAGAATTTGTTGTGATGCATTAAGGTATATTGGATTAAACATAATCTTGGAAAGGTAGCTGTTACAGCCCATTGCACTCCGAGATTCCCTGTTCCCGTACCTAAGTGTTGAAAATAATTGTAAAATAAAAGAAGAAAAAGAGAAGAAAAAAAAAGAAAAAAAGATAATTAGATGTGAATAGTGACGTTTTGTACATGTGTGAAATTTTTGTATATTTTTGTCTAATTATACTTGTAAAGAAATAGAATTAAAGAAAATAAAAATGGAGTTATGAATTTGGTTAAATACTTAATTGTTGTGAGTATGTAAAATCGTATGAGTAGACAAGGGCCCTTTTGTTAATATTGGCCTTAACCCTTCATTCGTACCTTTCTAAGGTCTTATGAGGTTGAGGGCGGCCTTTATTAGCATTTGGAGAACAGTTTAACACATGAGTAATTTCCAAGCTGAGTAAGGGGCATTACAGATGGTGTCTTAGGTTGAGACCCTGGGTGATGGGTTCAAATTGGATCTCAGAGATACTATAGACTGTGCGTAAACCACAATGTGGAAGTAGCCAATAGGGGCGTAAACCTCAATGAGGGAGTAGCCTCCGTAGTATCACCAAAATGAGTCCTCAGAGCACTTACTTCTTAATCTGGCTATCTGGCCTTCTGAAACAAAGGAAAGTGACTTATGTCTAAGCGACTATCCCTATATCGTAGCTCACTGATACGTGCAAAAGCATCGTCAATTTAAACCCTGAAAAATATCATCGTTAGTATAGAGCAAATAGGGTATCGTTCAAAACCGGGGATTGCGGGTGCTAACATGTGAGAAACATATAAAGAAAAGAATTTACAAGTCACGAAATTAAAGAACAAACATATACAATTTCACAAAAATATTTTACAAGTTACAAGCATGCTTAGAATTAGAACAATGATAGGAGCATTTTAATGCGACGTTTTACTTGTTTTTTCCTACATTTCTTGCGTCATTTCCTTAGTAAAACTCTGTTTAGGAAAGTTTCCATTCTTTGATTGGGAAAGTTTCTATTTGTAGAAAGTTTCTATTTTTGTAGTTTCTATTTATCATTTTTAGTAAGTTTCTATTTTTGTAGTTTCTATTTTTCATTTTTAGAAAGTTTCCCATTTTCAGTTTAGGAAAGTTGCCATTTTTCATTTTAGGAAAGTTTCTATTTTTCTTATTAGTTTCTATTTTCAGGATCTCTGAGCTAAAAAGTGGAAATGAACTCACAAATGGAAAGAGGAGCTTGCGAACACCAAGGGGAGCAAAAATGAGGAACAATGGACCACACATTTGAGCAGAAATGAAGAAATAAGCTTTCCTAGTCCAACCAGGAAATCCTACAAAATGGAGGAAGGCTTCCCTAGCAAGTTTCCAACGCAACCATGAAAAAGAAATGGAAAAATAATGTGTTTTGCGTTGGAAAATGAGAAGGCTTGAAGATGAAGCAATGAGGCCCAAGAACTCTATGGATTTTCGGCAAAATGGATAAAGGCCCATCAAAGCCCATGACATTAGGGTTTGTGACGCATAACCCTAACCCTAGGGTTGTATTGCCGTGAAAACCAAAGAGAGAAACAAGGAGATGGCGTGAGAATCAAGAAGAACCTAGAAGATTTCGGTTGAGATTTTCTAGGGCTATTTTTATGGAAAGAAATATACTTGGAAATAAACCCTAGAAGATTGCCGTGAAGAATGAAGAGGAAAAGAAGGGATTGCCGTCCAAGTCAAGAAGAAACCCTAGAGATTTCGGCAAAGTGATAAACCCTAGAGAGTTTTAAGGAAAGCCAAAGTGTGGAGATCAAGAAACGGCCAAAAAGGAGTCTAGATTCGTCCCCTATTTTCTCTAAAGATATTGTTGCCGAAATTGGTGAAGAAAATCAGAAAATATCTCTATATTTCGGCAATAATATATTTAGGGAATTAATATGGGAATTTTGTGATTGGTTGGAACACATCATATGGCTTATGTGGCAAGCAAGCATTGGAGGAAAATTATGTGGAGTTAACAAGTCTTTGCCGTGAGAATTTTGAGGAGTGCACGGCTTGGAGACCAAGTATGCCGTCCCCTATATATATTCACCTCTTCTCAACGTCAAGGGTTCCTCTCCTTTTGCGTTTACACTTTAGAAAAATTCAGAAAAGTTCTTAGAATAGCCGTGAGTTCTTCCATCCTCTAGTCATCTCCACGAGTTCAAGCAAGGCCAAGGGAGAAGAAGCATAGCCGTGATCATCCATCATCCATCTCCAACCTTGAAGCTTGCTTTCGAGTTTCAAGAGACCACAACGTTCATCATCCATCTCATCTTCATCCACGGTGTAATCCGATTCTCCTTTGTAACCTTTGCTTTGAAATTCGTTGGTTATGAACTAGTTGACATAGATGTTTGAACAAATTATTAATTCTGAAATTTTATGATTAATTGAAGAATTTTCAGATTCTTTTATTGTGATTCGAAGTTGCTTATGTGTGAGTGTTTGATTAAATTTGCATGATAGATATCTTTTGTATGTTAATTCTAAATTGTTCGAAACTTTTAGGGTTTTTATATGAATGGTGCTACGAATTCAAGAACATGAATCAACTTTTTGGTTTTGTGTTCTTGAATCGAAAAGTAGTAAAGGTTTTGTGCAAAAATCGGATTTAATCAAAGAGAATTGCAATTAGGTGGACTTTTTCATACTAAGTTGCACACTTGAGTTGATAGCCTTTCTAGGTGCTTATTGCGTTGAACATGTTATGATTGACTAGCTTTCTAGGGCTTGAATGCATGTTTGATAGGATTAGTCTTTGTGCTTTCACTTAGATTAATTAGCATTGAAAAGTAAAATATGGGAAATTGTTTGCTTTTAACGTTTCACATGATCAACTCCTCTTGCATGACTTTGATGAACAATGTTAGAGTTTGAATCGATTTTAATCATGATTTTCGGTTTTGATCTTTGTTTTCTCATTCCATTCGTTTACTTATGTTTTATTTGTTTTCTAAACTTAGTTTATTTTTCGAAAACCAAAACCAAAAACCCCCCTTTGAATTCGTAAATAATGTGTATATGTGTGAATAATATACTTTGTTTTAATTTTAATTATTTAATTGTTTGACAATGACAGGTGTACCCTCAATCCCCGGAATAGAACGATCCCTATTTACTTATACTACTAATGACATTTCAGGGTTAAATTATGCGCTTGCTTTGAGCGTATCAATTTTTGGCGCCGTTGCCGGGGATTGAAAAATCATTTGTCTTATTGTGATTATGTGTATTGTATATATATTTTGTGACCGAAAAAAAAAAAAAAAAAAAAATTTTACTTGTTAATTATTTTGTAATTGTCGAAAATTAGTTAATTAATTACTTAGGTTGTTATCTTTATTGTTGAACACGAGTTTAATTGTGAGTTGTAAATTAAAGAAGGAATAGGTGAAGTCGTGTTTATTAATATTGGTCTAAACCCCTTATTGGTACCTAGTTCAGGTCCCTTAAGGTTGAGGGCGGCCTTTATTAATATTCATTGAACTGTCTAACACACTTAGGACCTTTTATATCCAAATAAGTATAGCCTATGTGAGATGGTGTCTAGGAAGGGGACAACGTTCATAACGGGTTCTGGATTCAGAAGTGCTTACAAATGGGCGTAAACCTCAATGAGGGAGTAGCCTATGCCAAAATGGATCCTACCTCTTGTGTTCGTCCTCCCCTACCTGGCCATTTCAGTAAGGTTGCCCAAAGGATGTAGGAGGGACTTAGTGTCTAGACGATTATACTTGGGCCGCACGTCCACTTGATTTACCGCTTGGAATTAAATTTGATATCAATAATATTTATGACAAAAGAAAATGTAAGAAAGTGTTGTGATGCATTAAGGTATATTGGATTAAACATAATCTTGGAAAGGTAGCTGTTCCAGCCCATTTCACTCCGAGATTACCTGTTCCCTTACCTAAATGTTGGAAATAATTGTAAAATAAAAGAGAAAAAGAGAAAAGAAAACGAAAAAAATAAAATAAAATAAAATAAAAAAAAACGAAAAAAAATATATATTAGATGTGAATAGTAACGTTTTGTACTTTGTGTGAAAGTTTTGTGCATATTTTTGTCTAATTATTTTGTTGTAAAGAATTATACTTAAAGAAAATAAAAATGGAGTTATGAATTTTGTTAAATACTTAATTGTTGTGAGTGTGTAAAATCGTATGAGTAGACAAGGGCCCTTTTGTTAATATTGGCTTTAACCCTTCATTCGTACCTTTCTAAGGTCGTATGAGGTTGCGGGCGGCCTTTATTAGCACTTGGAGAACATTTTAACACATGAGTTATTTTCCAAGCTGAGTAAGGGGCATTACAGATGGTGTCTTAGGTTGAGACCCTGGGTGATGGGTTCAAATTGGATCTCAGAGATACTATAGACTGTGCGTAAACCACAATGTGGAAGTAGCCAATAGGGGCGTAAACCTCAATGTGGGAGTAGCCTCCGTAGTATCACCAAAATGAGTCCTCCCTCTCACTTACCTCTTAATCTGGCTATCTGGCCTTCTGAAACAAAGGAAAGTGACTTATGTCTAAGCGACTATCCCTATATCGTAGCTCACCAATAGTAGTGTTTTCTATTGGGCTCGACTTACAACTTAGAATCAATTGAGTTATTAACTATGTTTATAACATTTCCATGTAAAAATAAAATACTTGTACATACCCTTCACATGTAAATTAGTTTGTTTTATACCTCTCTTACTTGTCCAAACTTTGTAAGTCTCTTTTGTTGCTTTGTGAATAGTGACGTTTTTGTATAAAATATTAACTTGTATATCTTGTATTTTGTAATTTACTAACTTGTGTACTTCTTAATGTTGTTCAGGATATCCATGAATGACCGAGCCTTCTAAAATCCCTAGTGCACGAGAGATTGAAGAAAGACTTGCTCGTTTGAAGAATCCTCCACAACTTGAGTACAGAAGACCTTCCTCTTTGCCATTCAAAGATTACAAATTTAACGAGCAAGGGAAGAGGATCTATTCTTCTGAGGAGTCCACATCACCTACACCTACTCCATCTCCACCTTCACGTACACCTTCACCTTTGGTTTCGTCCAACTCCACACCACCACCTTCACCACCACCTGAAGAAGTCAAGGAAGAGAGAATGGCATCCATTAGGGAACTCTCCACAGCAACAGTCGAAGGAGGACCTCCTTCGAGTATTGTGTACCCTGCCCCTGCTGCAGGAAGACAGGCAGAGTTTGAGCTGAAGAGTGGATTATTGCACCAGCTCCCTATTTTCCATGGCCTCAATATGGAGGACGCCAACAAGCATCTTCGAGCATTCCAGGCTGTGTGTGCAAATATGCAACCACAAGGAGCAGATGAGAACATTCTCAAGATGAAGGCATTTCCTTTCTCCTTAGCTGACAGAGCCAAAGATTGGCTATATGAGCTTCCTGCTGGACGTATCACTTCATGGGACACAATGATGAAGGCCTTCTTGGAAAAGTACTTCCCAGCTTCGAAGGTCATCACACTCAGAAAGAAGCTAAGTGGAATTGAGCAAGCCCAAGATGAGTCCTATTCTGCTTACTATGAAGGTCAATTCCTTACTTGCGCAATGCCCTCAACATCAGATGAAGGACGAGACCCTCCTTACATGTTTTTATGAAGGACTTTTGCCCTTGGAAAGGCAAATGCTTGATGCTGCAGCTGGAGGAGCTTTTGTGGACAAGTCACCTGCGGCTGGGAAGGAATTTATTGCCAATCGTGCCCTAAACACTCAACAATATGAGGGTATAGGACCTCCCATTCGTAGGGTGCATGAGGTGAGCAAGAATACTGCTCTTGAGGACCAACTGAATAAGCTCACTTTCCTTATGAACCAAGTCGTCACTTCTAAGGGAATTGGTGCACCTATAGCTGGTGGGGTATGCTCTATGCAAGGGCATGTTACAGATCAGTGCCCTCAACTCAATGAAAATGGAGGCTGGGAATCTGCGAATGCTATTGGAGGGTACCAAGGAGGATATCAAGGAGGACCTCAGCGTCCTAGACATGACGCTTACTCCAATACTTATAACCCAGGATGGAGGGACCATCCCAAGTTCAAGTGGACCAATAATGAAAACGTTCAGAATCCTCTTGGTGGGAACTTCCAACGTCCTCAAGGGCCTTCATTCCAAGGGTCATCTTTTCAAAGGCCTTACATGCCTCCTCCTCAACAGAACTCAGGGAATTCCAACTCTCACTATGATAAAACGTTGGAGGCCTTGACTAGCTCTACACAAGCCTTGACAAACTCTACTCAGGCTTTGATTCAAGGACAACAGACCCACACTAAGGACATTGCAGACCTTAAAAAGCAGATGGGCCAAGTTGTGGACTTCATGAGCAAGATTCATGAGACTGGGAAGCTTCCTAGTGTCACAATACCTAACCCTAAGGGTAATGTGGAGAATGCATCAGTTGTGACTACAAGGAGTGGAAGACCTTTTGTGGATGTTGCCAAGCAACCCAAGAAGGCCCATGTGAGCATAGAGGAAGACCAAGAACCCACCAAGTTGGGTATTGAGAAGGACCCTGCAACGTCCAAAGAAGAAACCAAGGCATCCTCACCATTAAAGGCAAAACCGGAACTTAAAGGTACAACTTCTAACTTATCAAATTCGGTTATTGCTAACTCTTCTTCTTCTTGCATGCCCTTTCCACGCAGATTTGCCCAATCTAAGAAGGTTGAAAGTGACCAAGCTATCTTGGAAACTTTCAAGAAGGTGCAAGTGAACTTACCCCTCCTAGAGGCCATCAAGCAAGTCCCTAAGTATGCCAAGTTCCTCAAAGAGCTTTGCACTACTAGGAGAGTAAACCGTGAAAAGGAGGTGGTAAAGGTAAGTGAGAATGTCTCTGCCTTGATTCAGAGGAAAATTCCTCCAAAGTGTAAGGACCCTGGAAGCTTTACTATTCCATGTACTATTGGTAACTCTAAATTTAAGAATGCCATGCTAGACTTAGGCGCATCTGTTAATGTTATGCCCTATTCTGTTTATGAAACCCTAGGTCTAGGGGAACTTAAATCTGATAATGTTATCATTCAATTAGCAGACAAATCCAATGCATACCCTAGAGGTTTGTTAGAGGATGTGCTTGTGCAGGTGAACCATCTTATCTTCCCAGCTGATTTTTATGTGTTGGAAATGGAGGACTCCCCTGTGAGTTCCACTCCATTGCTTTTGGGACGTCCTTTCTTAAGGACAGCTAGGATGAAGATTGATGTGTATGCAGGCTCTCTCACAATGGAGTTTGATGGTGACGTGATAGGCTTCAACATTTTTGAAGCCATGAGGTATCCTCTTGATGTAAATGATTGTTATTCTATTGACATTTTGGATGATCTTGCACAGAAAATGTTTGATGTCATCAACGAGGATACCCTAGCCACGACACTTGAACAAGGAGTGGGGTACACAAAAGATGGCGTCACTATCTCAGAGGAGGAATTGAAGGACACTTGTGAGGGAAAAATCATTGAAAACGTCTCCTTCCTTGAAGCATCTCCCTATATAGGTAAGTCTCCTTCTCCTTTGTCCATTCAGTTATCTGCTAACAAGACTTTACCTTCAGTGGTCCAGGCCCCAGAACTTGAGCTAAAACCTCTTCCAGACCATTTGAAGTATGTCTACTTAGGGGACAAGGAGACCTTACCAGTGATCGTGTCCTCTGCACTTACGACTCCACAAGAAGAGAAGTTGGTGGAAATGCTGAAGCAACACAAGACCGCCATAGGATGGACATTGGCGGATATCAAGGGAATTAGCCCTACAACTTGCGGACAGGATACTTCTAGAGGAGGGGTCTAAACCCACTAGAGAGGCTCAACGTCGTCTCAACCCTCCAATGATGGAAGTTGTGAAGAAGGAGGTTATCAAACTCCTTGATTGTGGGGTGATCTACCCCATTTCAGACTCCAAGTGGGTGTCCCCAGTTCAGGTTGTGCCCAAGAAGTCTGGGGTAACTGTGGTAAAGAATGCTGAGAACGAACTGGTGCCCCAAAGGACAGTCACAGGCCACAGAGTCTGTATTGACTACAGGAAGCTCAACGCCACAACAAGGAAAGATCACTTTCCTCTTCCATTCATAGATCAAATGCTTGAGCGCCTAGCTGGACATGAGAACTACTGCTTCTTGGATGGCTATTCAGGATACAATCAGATTGCCATAGCCAATGAGGACCAAGAGAAGACAACGATCACCTGCCCTTTTGGGACATTTGCCTATCGTCGCATGCCTTTTGGACTTTGCAACGCACCAGGTACCTTCCAGAGGTGTATGGTAAGTATATTTTCAGATTATATTGAGAAAATCATAGAGGTATTCATGGATGATTTTTCTGTTTTTGGAAAAAGTTATGATGATTGTCTTAATAATCTTGAAATTATTTTGCAACGTTGTGTGGAAACTAACCTCGTGCTAAACTGGGAAAAATGCCATTTTATGGTTAAACAAGGAATAGTTCTAGGCCATATTGTCTCTGCTAGGGGAATAGAGGTTGACAAGGCTAAGGTAGATATTGTGCGTTACTTACCCTCTCCCACTTCTGTGAGAGAGATTCGTTCATTCCTTGGCCATGCAGGTTTTTATAGGAGGTTTATCAAGGACTTCTCCAAGATTTCGAGACCTCTATGCCAACTACTTCAAAAGGATGTGGCGTTTGTGTTTGACAAGGAGTGTCAAGAAGCTTTTGACAAGCTCAAGGAACTATTGACATCTGCCCCTATCATGTTACCTCCAAATTGGTCCTTGCCCTTTGAGTTGATGTGTGATGCCTCTGACTATGCAGTTGGAGCTGTTTTGGGGCAAAGGAAGGACAAATGTCCCTACGCCATCTACTACGCCTCAAGGACTCTGAATGATGCACAAATGAACTACTCCACTACAGAGAAAGAGCTCCTTGCAGTTGTTTTTGCCCTTGAGAAGTTTCGTTCCTACCTACTTGGTACCAAGGTAATTATTTATACTGACCATGCAGCTTTGAAGTACTTGATGACCAAGAAGGAGGCGAAACCAAGGCTCATTAGATGGATCCTACTCTTACAAGAATTTGACGTTGAAATCAAGGACAAGAAGGGTAGTGAAAACGTGATAGCTGACCACTTGAGTCGTTTGGTGCACGCAGAAGACCCTCTCCCTTTGGTGGAGACGTTTCCAGATGAACAACTCTTTGGAATCCAGGTAAGTGAACCATGGTATGCAGATATTGTGAATTACATTGTTTCTAGGAAGATTCCTGATACCATGTCACGTGCTCATAGAGATAGGCTTAAGAAAACTATTAAGCAATATGTTTGGGATGAACCTTATCTGTGGAAATATTGCTCTGATCAATTGATTAGAAGATGTGTGCCTGAACATGAACATAATGCTATACTTTCTTTTCGCCATTCTAAAGCATGTGGGGGTCACTTTGGGTCTAAGAAAACTGCGTTTAAAGTATTGGAATCTGGGTTCTTTTGGCCAACGTTATTTAAGGATGCACATGCTTATTGTTTGACTTGTGATAGATGCCAAAGAACCGGAAATTTAAGCTCTAGAGATCAAATGCTTTTGTCTAATATCATAACTGTTGAAATATTTGATGTCTGGGGTATAGATTTCATGGGACCCTTCCCTTCATCTTTTGGGTGTTTATATATCTTACTTGCAGTGGACTATGTTTCCAAATGGGTGGAAGCAAAGGCCACTCGAACTAATGACTCTAAGGTTGTTGCAGATTTTATCAAGTCTAACATCTTTAGCAGGTTTGGAATGCCTAGAGTCCTCATTAGTGAGGGTGGTTCCCATTTTTGCAATCGGACGATTGAGGCCTTGTTGAAGAAATATGACGTTACACATAAGGTTTCTACACCTTATCACCCCCAAACAAGTGGGCAAGCTAAAGTCTCAAATCGTCAGATTAAGGGGATATTGGAAAAGACTGTGAACCCTAACAGGAAGGATTGGTCCCTACGCTTGGAGGATGCTTTGTGGGCATACAGAACTGCATACAAGACTCCCATTGGAATGTCACCATATCGAATTGTCTATGGCAAACCTTGCCATTTACCTGTGGAGTTAGAGCACAAAGCTTGGTGGGCTGTGAAGCAGTTCAACATGGATATTGATGCCGCTGGGCTTCATAGGAAGTTGCAATTGCAAGAGTTAGAAGAGATTAGGAATGATGCCTTCGAAAGTGCTAAGATTTACAAGGACAAGACTAAGGCATTCCATGATAAAATGATTCGAAGGAAGACTTTTGTTGCATTCTCTTCCATTCTCTTCCATTCTCGTCTCAAACTCTTGTTACAAGGGCCAAAAAGTTCTTCTCTTCCATTCTCGTCTCAAACTCTTCCCAGGTAAACTTCGTTCTCGTTGGATTGGGCCTTTTGTTATCACTAATGTGTTCTCCCATGGAGCTGTGCAGATAAAGAGTGAACAAACAGGTAATGAGTTCAAAGTCAATGGCCATCGCTTGAAGCCTTACTATGAGGCATTTGTGGAACATGAAGTGGAGGATGTACCCCTCCAAGACGTTCCAAACCCTGAGGATTAAATGGAGGTACCAGTCTAGGCTGAAAGACTATAAACATTAAGCGCTGCTTGGGAGGCAACCCAATTCAGAAGTAGCTGTGGAGGAGCCTTCAACGCAGATTTGCTCTTTTTCCTCCCTACTTCTCTATTTTGTCCCTTTTGTTTTTCTTTGAACCTTATTTTCGTAAATTTCATCCCTATATGCTTAAGTGTTTCATTGCATGCTTATTCTTGATTACATTGAGGACAATGCAATATTTAAGTGTGGGGGAAGGGATTTATACTTTTGTCTTGAGTCATATATATTGAAAAATACAAAAAAAAAATCGAAAAATGTCAAAAATAAAATAAAAAAAAATTTTCGTTGCTTTTGTTTTTATTTTGAGTCATAGGATGCCCCTTCAACTGTCTAGGATGATTCTATATCTCTGAAATCATAACTAAAAGAGGATCACAACATTGAGATGATTTTAACATGGTATTCTTTGGTTAATTGAGATATATTGATAGGAGCATAAAATGCGACGTTTATAATGTTTAAACCCTATATTTTGCTAAGTTATTTCCTTTATCTTGATCAATTTAACTTAGTTAGTGTTTTATGATAGGAGCATTTTAATGCGACGTTTTAACTGCATTTCCTTACATTTCTTGCGTCATTTCCTTAGTAAAACTCTGTTTAGGAAAGTTTCCATTCTTTGATTGGGAAAGTTCCTATTTGTATAAAGTTTCTATTTTTGTAGTTTTCATTTCTCATTTCTGGCAAGTTTCTATTTTTCATTTTTAGTAACTTTCTATTTTTCATTTTTAGTAAGTTTCTATTTTTCAAATTAGGTAAGTTTCTATTTTTCATACTAGTTTCTATTTTCAGGACCTCCGAGCTAAAAAGTGGAAATGAACTCACGAAATGAAAGAGGAGCTTGCAAACACCTAGGGGAACAAAAATGAGAGAAAACGGCCCACACATTTGAGCAGAAATGAAGAAACAAGCTTTCCTAGTGCAACCAGGAAACCCTGCGAAATGGAGGAGAGCTTACCAATGAAGTTTCCAATGCAACTATAAAAAGAAATGAAAGAAATGAAGTGTTTTGCGTTGGAAAATAAGAAGGCTTGAAGATGAAGCAACGAAGCCCAAGAACACTTTGAATTTTCGGCAAAATGGATCAAGGCCCAAGCAACTAGGGTTTGTGACGCATGGAAGAAACCCTAGAAGATGTTTGCCGTCCAAAGCAATGAGAGAAACAAGGAAGAGGCGTAGAAAATCAGAATATTAAAGAGAGATTCGGTGGAGATTTTTGAGGGAGAAATAAAAGGAAGGAGAATATATGTTGAACTCGAAAATCTCTCAAAAGAAGTCTAGATACATTCCTTGAAACCCTAAAGGAAGTTTGGCCGAATTGGAAGTGCAAAAATCAGAAAATATCTTAAGGAATTTCGGCAAGTTTATTTAGGAAGATATTCTAGAAAATTATGTGATTGGTTGAGACACATCATAGGGCTTACTTGGCAAGAGGAAATTATGTGGAGTTATCAAGACTTTGCCGTGAGAAACCCTAGAGACTATTACGGCTTGGAGACCAAGTTTGCCGTCCCCTATATAGTCTCTTTTCTTCTCAACGTCAAAGGTTCCCATTCTTTGCGTTTTACATTTTAGAAAAAAATTCAGAAAACTCTCTAGCCTAGCCGTGCTCCTCTCCATCCTCTAGGGCAACCACGAAGTGCAAGCAAGGCCAAGGAAGAAGAAGACAAGCCGTGAACACCATCCATCCTCCACCATCCATCATCACTTCATTCATCTCACCTTCATCACGGTGTAATCCGATTCTCCTTGTAACTTTGTTTGTATTTTCGTTGGTTTTGCCTTAGTTGACACACATGTTTGAACAAGTGTTAATTTCTGAAATTTTATGATTAATTGTTAATTTTCAGATTCATATATTGCGATTTATGGTTGCTTTTGTGTGAGTGTTTGATTAAATTTGCATGATAGAAATCTTTTGTATGATAATCTTGAATGGTTCGAAACATTTAGGGTTTTTATGTGAATGTTGCTACGAATTTGAGAACATGGATCAACTTTTTGGTTTTGTGTTCTTGAATCAATAAGTAGTAAAGGTTTTGTACAAAAACCGAATTTAATCAAAGAAGATTGCAATTAGGTGGACTTTTTCATACTAAGTTGCACATTTGAGTTGATAGCCTTTCTAGGTGCTTATTGCGTTAAACATGTATGATTGACTAGCTTTCTAGGGCTTGAATGCATGTTTGGTAGGGTTAGTCTATGTGCTTTCACTTAGATTAATTAGCATTGAAAGTAAAATATGGGGAATTGTTTGCTTTTAACGTTTCACATGATCAACTCCTCTTGCGTGACTATGATGAACAATGATGAACTTGAATTAATTTTAATCAGGAGTTTCGACTTTGATCCTTGATCTCACATCCCATTGATGTTTTTATGTTTTTGCCTTTTAATTATTTAGTTAACTTAGTTTTATTTGTTTTCTTAACTTAGTTTATTATTCGAAAACCAAAACTAAAAACCCCCCTTTGAATTCGTAAATAATGTGTATATGTGTGAATATTATACTTTGTTTTAATTTTAATTGTTTAATTGTTTGACAATGACAGGTGTACCCTCAATCCCCGGAATAGAACGATCCCTATTTACTTTATACTACTAATGACATTTCAGGGTTAAATTATGCGCTTGCTTTGAGCGTATCAATTTTTGGCGCCGTTGCCGGGGATTGAAAAATCATTTGTCATATTGTGAATATTTGTTTTGTTTTGTTTATAATGTGACCGAAAAAAAAAAAAAAAAAAAAAAAAAAATATTACTTGTTAATTATTCTTGTAATTGTCGAAATTTAGTTAATTAATTACTTAGGTTGTTATTTATATTATTGAACACGAGTTTAATTGTGAGTTGTAAATTAAAGAAGGAATAGGTGAAGTCGTGTTTATTAATATTGGCCTAAACCCCTTATTGGTACCTAGTTCAGGTCCCCTAAGGTTGAGGGCGGCCTTTATTAACATTCATTGAACTATCTTCACACTTAGGACATTTTATATCCAAGTAAGTATAGCCTATGTGAGATGGTGTCTAGGAAGGGGACAACGTTCATAACGGGTTCTGGATTCAGAAGTGCTTACAAATGGGCGTAAACCACTATGTGGGAGTAGCCTATGCCAAAATGGATCCTACCTCTTGTGTTCGCCCTCCCCTACCTGGCCATTTCAATAAGGTTGCCCAAAGGATGTAGGAGGGACTTAGTGTCTTGACGATTATACTTGGGCCGCACGTCCACTTGATTTACCGCTTGGAATTAAATTTGATATCAATAATATTTATGACAAACGAAAATGTAAGAATATGTTGTGATACATTAAGGTATATTGGATTAAACATAATCTTGGAAAGGTAGCTGTTACAGCCCATTGCACTCCGAGATTCCCTGTTCCCGTACCTAAGTGTTAAAAATAATTGTAAAGTAAAAGAAAAAAAAAAAAAAAAAATTGTGAATAGTGACGTTTTGTACTTGTGTGAAAACTTTGTGTATATCTTGTCTAATTATATTTGTAAAGAATTATACTTAAAGAAAATACAAATGGAGTTATAAATTTTGTTAATTACTTAATTGTTGTGAGTGTGTAAAATCGTATGAGTAGACAAGGGCCCTTTTGTTAATATTGGCCTTAACCCTTCATTCTTACCTTTCTAAGGTCTTATGAGGTTGAGGGCGGCCTTTATTAGCATTTGGAGAACAGTTTAACACATGAGTAATTTCCAAGCTGAGTAAGGGGCATTACAGATGGTGTCTTAGGTTGAGACCCTGGGTGATGGGTTCAAATTGGATCTCAGAGATACTATAGACTGTGCGTAAACCACAATGTGGAAGTAGCCAATAGGGGCGTAAACCTCAATGAGGGAGTAGCCTCCGTAGTATCACCAAAATGAGTCCTCCCTCTCACTTACTTCTTAATCTGGCTATCTGGCCTTCTGAAACAAAGGAAAGTGACTTATGTCTAAGCGACTATCCCTATATCGTAGCTCACCAATAGTAGTGGTTTCTATTGGGCTCGACTTACAACTTGGAATCAATTGAGTTATTAACTATGTTTATAACATTTCCATGTAAAAATAAAATACTTGTACATACCCTTCACATGTAAATTGGTTTGTTTCATACTTCTCTCACTTGAACAAACTTTGTAAGTCTCTTTTGTTGCCTTGTGAATAGTGACGTTTTTGTATAAAATATTAACTTGTATATCTTGTATTTTGTAATTTACTAACTTGTGTACTTCTTAATGTTGTTCAGGATATCCATGAATGACCGAGCCTTCTAAAATCCCTAGTGCACGAGAGATTGAAGAAAGACTTGCTCGTTTGAAGAATCCTCCACAACTTGAGTACAGAAGACCTTCCTCTTTGCCATTCAAAGATTACAAATTTAACGAGCAAGGGAAGAGGATCTATTCTTCTGAGGAGTCCACATCACCTACACCTACTCCATCTCCACCTTCACGTACACCTTCACCTTTGGTTTCGTCCAATTCCACACCACCACCTTCACCACCACCGGAAGAAGTTCAAGAAGAGAGAATGGCATCCATTAGAGAACTATCCACAGCAACAGTCGAGGGAGGACCCCCTACAGGCATTGTGTACTCTGCCCCTGCAGCAGGAAGACAAGCAGAATTTGAACTAAAGAGTGGACTATTGCACCAACTCCCTATTTTCCATGGACTTCCTATGGAGGACGCCCACAAGCATCTTAGAGCATTCCAGGTTGTGTGTTCTAACATGCAACCACAAGGAGCAGATGAAAATATTCTGAAGATGAAGGCATTTCCATTCTCCTTAGCTGACAGAGCCAAAGATTGACTATATGAGATTCCTGCTGGACGTATCACCTCATGGGAAACAATGAGGAAGGCCTTCTTGGAAAAATACTTCCCAGCTTCAAAGGTCATCGCACTCAGGAAGAAGCTCAGTGGAATTGAACAAGCCCCAGATGAGTCTTATGCTGCTTACTATGAGAGGTTCAATTCCTTACTTGCACAATGCCCACAACATCAAATGAAGGATGAGACCCTACTTACTTGCTTTTACGAAGGACTCCTACCCTTGGAAAGGCAAATGCTTGATGCTGCAGCTGGAGGAGCTTTTGTGGATAAGTCACCTGCAGCTGGGAGGGAACTTATTGAAAATCGTGCCCTAAACACTCAACAGTATGAGGGTGTGAGACAAACCACTCGTAGAGTCAATGAGGTGAGCACTAGTCCCGCCATTGCGGATCAATTGAGCAAACTCACCCTTCTTGTGAACAAGGTAGCGACTACTCAAGGCCATGGAGGATCTTCTGCTTGTGGGGTATGCTTTACCCAAGGACATCCTACGGATCAATGTCCTCAACTAAGTGAGAATGGTGGTTGGGAGTCTGTGAATGTCCTAGGAGGATATCAAGGGAACCAAGGGGGTCCCCAACGTCCAAGGTATGATCCATATTCGAATACCTATAACCCTGGATGGAGGGATCACCCCAACTTCAAGTGGACCAACAATGAGAATGTTCAGAATCCTCTTGGTGGGAGTTTCCAACGTCCTCAAGGACCTTCATTTCAAGGACCTTCCTTTCAAAGGCCTTACATGCCTCCTCCACAGAACGTAGGGAATTCACATTCCCACTATGATAAGACGATTGAGGCATTGACTAATTCCACTCAGGCATTGACTAGTGCCACACAGACTTTGATGCAAGGACAACAGAACCACATCAAGGACATTGCTGAACTCAAAAAGCAGATGGGACAAGTGGTGGACTTCATGACCAAGTTTCATGAAACTGGTAGGCTTCCGAGCAACACAATTCCAAACCCAAAAGGAGGCTTTGAAGGCCCAACCAGCTGAGGACGAGATGACACCAAGTCTAGGCTGAAAGACTATAAACATTAAGCGCTGCTTGGGAGGCAACCCAATTCAGAAGTAGCTGTGGAGGAGCCTTCAACGCAGATTTTCTTCTTCTTCCCTACTTCTTTATTTTTGTAACTTTTGTTTTTCTTTGAACTTTATTTTCGTAAATTCCATCTCTATATGCTTAAGTGTTTCATTGCATGCTTATAATTGATTACATTGAGGACAATGCAATATTTAAGTGTGGGGGAAGGAATTTATATTTTGTCTTTTATTTTTGAGTCATATATATTGGAAAATACAAAAAATCGAAAAATGTCAGAAAATAAAAATTTTCGTTGCTTTTGTTTTTATTTTGAGTCATAGGATGCCCCCTTCAACTGTCTAGGATGATTCTATATCTCTGAAATCATGACTAAAAGAGGATCACAATATTGAGATGATTTTAACATGGTATTCTTTGGTTAATTGAGATATATGAAAAATGCATGCATGTGTAGTGGATATGGATTGCATGACCTTGGTACAGAATTTGAGCATGTTAGGATGAGTTGTGATTCATAAAGCCCATGTGAGATAATTGAGCCATGTTCCCTTTTCTTGGAGTGAAATGAAAACAAAATATACTCTTAATTTCTTGGCGATGTTTTGATGATCTCAATATTCTTTCATCTTGATTGATTGCTTGCCATAGATTAAGTTTAATGGACTAGAGAATGCTAGAATTCACTCTTGTGCTTGTTGAGACATTATATCAATACATGGCCCTGATTCTGGAAAGGATAGAGGCACCCTAGGAATTACCACCATTGCCATATAAACCTGTGTCCCTAATTGTGCCCGTCGTGGGACCCCCCTAGATTAGCCCCTTTGAGCCTACATTAAGCCTTTTCGTTCATCACCCTTAAAATCCGTAACCATGAAGCTTAGTATAGTGACAACCTTACCCTTTGTCCTAAGGACTTAGTGGAGCTAAATTGAGACTTTACTTGAAGATTTTTGGCGTCAACAATGAAGGATAAGAAGAGGTGAAAGTTCAAGTGTGGGGGAATTTTGTCCATAGAAAAAAAAATATATGAAAGCCGTGAAAAATGAAAAAGAAAAAGAAAAAGAAAAATGTGTACGGCTAAAAAGAAAGGAAAGAAAGAAAAATACATGTTTATGGATTCTAGTCCCCCATACTAAGTGATTTAGGAGTTTGTTTTGAATTGAAGGCCCACTATAGAAAAATTTGGCCTTTGTCCATTTCACGAGAGTTCAAGAGAAGTTTACAATGAAGATTGGGCCCAACATGAAGACATTAGGCCCCTTTATAACACCCCCATGGAATAGTGACGTTTTGGCATACTTGGTGGATTTCTAGAAGTCTCTCTACATTTACATGGGCTCTACTAGGTTTTTAGGACACTTTGTTAATTTCCTTACCCTTCGTTTCTTTAAACCTTGAGCTATGGCCCCATTACAACCCTTGAGAAGACCTTCTTGATCCTTAAGATGGGACAGCCCTTGATGTGGAGATGAGTTGCAAGAGTTGAACCTATGGCTTGGGTCCATCTGTGCAAGTAGTTGATATCCTTCATGAGATATTATACTTGTGCTTTCGTTTCTTGCATTATGTGATATACTTGCTATCTTTCACATATAATTGAGTGTATAAGCTTTTAAGCATTGCCATGATCTGAGAGAAAAAAAAGAGTGGATATACCTTGTGAGGAATTGAATCAAACTTGTTTGAAGCATGCTTAACAGAAACCATCACCATTGTTCCAACCAAGTCCTACTTGTGTATACGTGAATTATGTGTTTTAATTAACTCTCGAATGCCTAAACATTGATTCTTAGTGAAGTGCTAATCTTGGTGTTGTGAAAGTAAGAGATTGCTGAGACAAATAGTTGAAGGGCAATAGAGTCTGTTTGTTTGAGTCTTTAATTTTCGTTGAGTCTTAGTGTGTGTCTTAGTGTGATTTTGCTAAGGGACTAGCAAAAGCTAAGTGTGGGGGAATTTGATAGGAGCATTTTAATGCGACGTTTTAACTGCATTTCCTTACATTTCTTGCGTCATTTCCTTAGTAAAACTCTGTTTAGGAAAGTTTCCATTCTTTGATTGGGAAAGTTCCTATTTGTATAAAGTTTCTATTTTTGTAGTTTTCATTTCTCATTTCTGGCAAGTTTCTATTTTTCATTTTTAGTAACTTTCTATTTTTCATTTTTAGTAAGTTTCTATTTTTCAAATTAGGTAAGTTTCTATTTTTCATACTAGTTTCTATTTTCAGGACCTCCGAGCTAAAAAGTGGAAATGAACTCACGAAATGAAAGAGGAGCTTGCAAACACCTAGGGGAACAAAAATGAGAGAAAACGGCCCACACATTTGAGCAGAAATGAAGAAACAAGCTTTCCTAGTGCAACCAGGAAACCCTGCGAAATGGAGGAGAGCTTACCAATGAAGTTTCCAATGCAACTATAAAAAGAAATGAAAGAAATGAAGTGTTTTGCGTTGGAAAATAAGAAGGCTTGAAGATGAAGCAACGAAGCCCAAGAACACTTTGAATTTTCGGCAAAATGGATCAAGGCCCAAGCAACTAGGGTTTGTGACGCATGGAAGAAACCCTAGAAGATGTTTGCCGTCCAAAGCAATGAGAGAAACAAGGAAGAGGCGTAGAAAATCAGAATATTAAAGAGAGATTCGGTGGAGATTTTTGAGGGAGAAATAAAAGGAAGGAGAATATATGTTGAACTCGAAAATCTCTCAAAAGAAGTCTAGATACATTCCTTGAAACCCTAAAGGAAGTTTGGCCGAATTGGAAGTGCAAAAATCAGAAAATATCTTAAGGAATTTCGGCAAGTTTATTTAGGAAGATATTCTAGAAAATTATGTGATTGGTTGAGACACATCATAGGGCTTACTTGGCAAGAGGAAATTATGTGGAGTTATCAAGACTTTGCCGTGAGAAACCCTAGAGACTATTACGGCTTGGAGACCAAGTTTGCCGTCCCCTATATAGTCTCTTTTCTTCTCAACGTCAAAGGTTCCCATTCTTTGCGTTTTACATTTTAGAAAAAAATTCAGAAAACTCTCTAGCCTAGCCGTGCTCCTCTCCATCCTCTAGGGCAACCACGAAGTGCAAGCAAGGCCAAGGAAGAAGAAGACAAGCCGTGAACACCATCCATCCTCCACCTTGAAGATTGCTTTCGAAATTCAAGAGACCACATCATCACTTCATTCATCTCACCTTCATCACGGTGTAATCCGATTCTCCTTGTAACTTTGTTTGTATTTTCGTTGGTTTTGCCTTAGTTGACACACATGTTTGAACAAGTGTTAATTTCTGAAATTTTATGATTAATTGTTAATTTTCAGATTCATATATTGCGATTTATGGTTGCTTTTGTGTGAGTGTTTGATTAAATTTGCATGATAGAAATCTTTTGTATGATAATCTTGAATGGTTCGAAACATTTAGGGTTTTTATGTGAATGTTGCTACGAATTTGAGAACATGGATCAACTTTTTGGTTTTGTGTTCTTGAATCAATAAGTAGTAAAGGTTTTGTACAAAAACCGAATTTAATCAAAGAAGATTGCAATTAGGTGGACTTTTTCATACTAAGTTGCACATTTGAGTTGATAGCCTTTCTAGGTGCTTATTGCGTTAAACATGTATGATTGACTAGCTTTCTAGGGCTTGAATGCATGTTTGGTAGGGTTAGTCTATGTGCTTTCACTTAGATTAATTAGCATTGAAAGTAAAATATGGGGAATTGTTTGCTTTTAACGTTTCACATGATCAACTCCTCTTGCGTGACTATGATGAACAATGATGAACTTGAATTAATTTTAATCAGGAGTTTCGACTTTGATCCTTGATCTCACATCCCATTGATGTTTTTATGTTTTTGCATTTTAATTATTTAGTTAACTTAGTTTTATTTGTTTTCTTAACTTAGTTTATTATTCGAAAACCAAAACTAAAAACCCCCCTTTGAATTCGTAAATAATGTGTATATGTGTGAATATTATACTTTGTTTTAATTTTAATTGTTTAATTGTTTGACAATGACAGGTGTACCCTCAATCCCCGGAATAGAACGATCCCTATTTACTTTATACTACTAATGACATTTCAGGGTTAAATTATGCGCTTGCTTTGAGCGTATCATTTTACAGGTAAAATGGAGTCTCAAAGTCCAAAAATGGCTAAGGAAGGCACAAGTGGCGCAGAAATGAAGAAAAATGAAGAAATGGAAGTTTTCCCAGTTTGACTGTGATAAGGAATCCCAGTTGGAGTAGGAGTCTGAAGCTGACTTGGACTATGATACGTGCAAAAGCATCGCCAATTTAAACCCTGAAAAATATCATCGTTAGTATAGAGCAAATAGGGTATCGTTCAAAACCGGGGATTGAGGGTGCTAACATGTGAGAACAAATTAAAGAAAAGAATATACAAGTCACGAAATCAATGATACAATATACAAGTTTTTACGAAAATATTACAAGTTTACAAGCATGCATAGAATTAGAACAAACAAAGAATCACAAAGAGTTAGAGAGAGAGCACATACATGTTACGAATTAGAAAGCAAAGGAATGAGAGAAAGAAACGAAATTCACAAGTATATATATTGACAAGGACGAAATTAAAGAGAAAACAAGTTAGAAAAGGTTTTGGAATCCTACTCCTATTTATACACAATTTACAAATCCATATCACATAGGGAATCCATATACAACAAGGATTACTAGTTATTATCTACTTAGAATTATTAATCTACAAGAAAACAAAATCCCTAAAAAAAACACCAAGAAAATCCCTAAATTTTAGCAATCCCTAAAAAACACAAAACAAATCCCTAAAAAACACCAAATTAATTCCTAGAAAACACTAACACATATTTACTATTCACGGAGACACTATTCACGAATTTTAAAAACATTTTTTATTTATTTTATTTTATATGAACATGCTACCTAAAAACTCTAAGTTAATTTTAATTATTTACAAATATACAAAAACACATAATATAAAGATGGGGGGGGTTTTTGAAGATTGAAAAACATAAATTTCGAAAACATTAAATAGTAAAAATCGTTTCTATACAAAGGTGGGAAAAGAAGAATTTTCGAAGAACAACTTATCAAGAACCATTCAAGAACAACATATTCATGCATCCCTTAATCTTTATTAGTTACCATGGAAAGCTATCAACCAAGACACAAAGATCAAAGCAACCATTGTCCCTTTTTACTTTCTTTCTTAAGTTAAATCGAAATAGCAAGAACCAAATCAATTTTATTTTGAAAAGTTCGATATCACACACTCAAAGCAACTGCGTTGAAAATCCCGTTTTCAAATCATTAAGTTCAAGAAAGAATCAATAGACATGCAAATCCAAGCACTCAAAGCAAGTCAACTTATCATCACATGCATAACCTAATTTCGACTCAAAGCAAGCCTTTACTACTTTTTCGAATTAGGTTTCACAAAGCATCAAACCTAATTACTAGCAAGTTACATGCAAGTCTTCCTATGTTTCGAACCACAAGAACGTTCCATGTAATGAAGCACAAAATCAGATTATCAATCCATATATTCGGCAATTAATCAAGACAAAGGACACACAAACACATCAATCATTGAATAGAACATCAAAATTATACTTGAAAACAGTTTTGCATACTCAAAAGATTCGGTTTACACATAGACAATCCAAAGCAGAAAATCTATCTAACAATTACACAAAACCGTGAAGTAGATGTATGATAAGGCTTATGAACAACCCTTAGTTACGTCCCAAGGTCCAAAGCAGCTCCTTAGCACGGCAACAAGTGATGAACACGGCTATGGAGGGTGATGGCACGGCTTGCTCCTTGAAGAATTATGAAAACCTGAAACTTGAGAGCACACAAGTGAGAATACGAAATTGTGGAGAAAATTCTGAACCTTGAGACGTCTAATAAACTAGGTATATATAGGAGAACGTCTCAAAGCACTCCCAATTCGTTTCTACTTGGTTTCTCCAAAGTTGTGTTGATCTAGGACTTGTTTGGCACAAAGCAGATTTCCGGCAGACTTGACCTCAGTGCACTAAAACGGCCATAACTTCTTCTAGAAAATAGATATCGACGAGCTGTAAAATGTTCTGGAAACTAGACATCTGTAGCTTTCCAACCATATAAAGATCATAATTTTCTGAGCTCTGAGCGATTTTCTATGCCCCGTTGAAGTTGACTGATCTGCACAGGCAGTAATCCGAATCTGTAATGGATTTGACTTTTAAAGCACAACTTAAGTCTAATTCGGTTTTCCTTCACATCACATGCCTCTCACATGTCTTCCACGCCTTGTTGAAGAATGAAACGTCAAGAACTCCCTAGGACCTTCAAGAATCTCACGGCAATTCCAATCCATACTCAACTAGAAATCCAAACTCCACATTGCTTTGAAATCCGAATTCCTTGTTGTTTTCTCTTCCATGTGCACGGCATATGATCTTCTTGAGACTTCTAGATACTTCATGAACGTTCCAAGGCTCTCCTAGTATGAGTAGAACTCCATATGCAAGTAGGTTTCCTAGTTGAATACTGCTTTCTTTTCCGAGATACTTCTACACTCTTCCGGAACCTTCTTGAGTAATCCTTATCCAACAGGGACTCCTTATCACACTAGGTTTCCTTATCTGAGTAGAATTGGGTTTCCTTGTCCAAGTAGAACTCCTAGTCCAAGTCAGCTTCAGACTCCTACTTCAACTGGGATTCCTTTTCCTAGTCAAACTGGGAGAACTTCCATTTCTTCATTTCTTTCCATTTCTGCGCCACTTGTGCCTTCCTTAGCCATTTTTGGACTTTGAGACTCCATTTTACCTGTACAAACACTAACTAAGTTAAATTGATCAAGATAAAGGAAATAACTTAGCAAAATATAGGGTTTAATGATACGCTCAAAGCAAGCGCATAATTTAACCCTGAAATGTCATTAGTAGTATAAGTAAATAGGGATCGTTCTATTCCGGGGATTGAGGGTACACCTGTCATTGTCAAACAATTAAACAATTAAAATTAAAACAAAGTATAATATTTACACATATGCACATTATTTACGAATTAAAAGGGGGTTTTTGATTTTGGTTTTTCTGAAAATTAAACTAAGTTAACAAAATAATTAAAATGCTAAAACATAAAAATATAAATGGAATGCAAGAACAAAGATCAAAATCGAAACATATGATTAAAATTAATCCAAGTTCATCATTGTTCATCATAGTCATGCAAGAGGAATTGATCATGTGAAACGTTCAAAGCAAACAATTTCCCATATTTTACTTTCAACGCTAATTAATCTAAGTGAAAGCACATAGACTAATCCTATCAAACATGCATTCAAGCCCTAGAAAGCTAGTCAATCATACATGTTTAACGCATTAAGCATCTAGAAAGGCTATCAATTCAAATGTGCAACTTAGTATGAAAAAGTCCACCTAATTGCAATCTTCTTTGATTAAATTCGGTTTTTGTACAAAACCTTTACTACTTATTGATTTAAGAACACAAAACCAAAAAGTTGATTCATGTTCTTAAATTCGTAGCACCAATTATATAAAAATCCTAAAAGTTTCGAACCCTTTAAGATTAACATACAAAAGATTTCTATCATGCAAATTTAATCAAACACTCACACATAAGCAACTATAAATCGCAAAACATGAATCTGAAAATTAGTAATTAATCATAGAATTTCAGAATTCGAAAATTGTTCAAACACATGTGTCAACTAGGGCATAACCAACGAAAATTACAAAGCAAAGGTTACAAGGAAGAATCGAATTACACCAAGAGATGGAGATGGTGATGAACGAAAAGGTGATGTGGTCTCTTGAATTTCGAAAGCAATCTTCAAGGATGGTGATGGATGATGTGCACGGCTTGTCCTCTTCTTCCTTGGCCTTGCTTGAACTTCGTGGTTGCCCTAGAGGATGGAGAAGAACACGGCTAGGCTAGAGAGCTTTTCTGAATTTTTTCTAAAGTTGTAAAACGCAAAAGTGGGAACCCTTGACGTTGAGAGAAGAGAGGAATATATAGGGGACGGCTTCTTGGTCTCCAAGGCCGTCCAAAACCCTAGAAAAGCTCACGGCAATTGCTTGCACTTCCACATAATTTCCTCCAATGACTTCTTGCCACATAAGCCCTATGAGGTGTCTCAACCAATCACATAATTTCCTAGAATATTTCCCTTGATTTTCTTGCCGAAATTCTTGAGATAATTTCTGATTTTCTGTCTTTAAATTCGGCCAAAACTCTTTAGGGAATGTAGGAATGTATCTAGTCTTCATGTGAGCTTTTCTTGGTCTCCACCTTTTTCTCTTTCCTTAAAACTCTCTAGGGAATATCTTTGCCGTCCAAAACCCTAGGAATTTCACGTTCTCCGTTGTTTATCTCTTCCTTTTTCACGGCAAAACATCTAGGGTTTATCTCCAAGTATTTTCTTTCCATAAAAATAGCCCTAGATAATCTCCCTAGAAAATCTCTTTTTAATTTCTGATTTTTGGACGCCTCTTCCTTGTTTCTCTCTTGCAAATTCACGGCAAAACATCTTTAGGGCTAGGGTTTGCGTCACAAACCCTAGTTCCATGGGCTTTGGTGGGCTTTTATCCAATTAGCCGAAAATCCAACAAGTCTTGAGAGTTTTTGGGCCTCCATGCGTCACTTCTATGCCATGTCATCTTCCAACGTCACAACACTTTATTTTCTTCATTTCTTCTCAAATGTGTGGACCGTTTTCTCTCATATTTGTTTGTCTTGATGTTCGCAGGCTCCTCTTTCCATTTGTGAGTTCATTTCCACTTTCTAGCTCGGAGGTCCTGAAAATAGAAACTAGTATGAGAAATAGAAACTTTCCTAATTTGAAAAACAGCAACTTACCAAAAATGAAAAATAGAAAGTTACTAAAAATGAAAAATAGAAACTTGCCAGAAATGAGAAATGAAAACTACAAGAATAGAAACTTTCTAAAAATGGAAAATAGAAACTAAGAAAAATGGAAACTTTCTACAAATAGGAACTTTCCCAATCAAAGAATGGAAACTTTCCTAAACAGAGTTTTACTAAGGAAATGACGCAAGAAATGTAAGGAAATGCAGTTAAAACGTCGCATTAAAATGCTCCTATCAAATTCCCCCACACTTAGCTTTTGCTAGTCCCTTAGCAAAATCAAACAAAGACACACACTAAGACTCAACGAAAATTAAAGACTCAAACAAACAAAGACTCTATTGCCCTTCAACTATTTGTCTCAGCAATCTCTTACTTTCACAACACCAAGATTAGCACTTCACCAAGAATCAATGTTTAGGCATTCGAGAGTTAATTAAAACACATAATTCACATATACACAAGTAGGACTTGGTTGGAACAATGGTGATGGTTTCTGTTAAGCATGCTTCAAACAAGTTCGATTCAATTCCTCACAAGGTATATCCACTCTTTCTTCTCTCAGATCATGGCAATGCTTAAAAGCTTATACACTCAAGTATATGTGAAAGATAGCAAGTATATCACATAATGCAAGAAACGAAAGCACAAGTATAATTTTCTTTAAAGATCTCATGAAGGATATCAACTACTTGCACAGATGGACCCAAGCCATAGGTTCAACTCTTGTAACTCATCTCCACATCAAAGGCTGTCCCATCTTAAGGATCAAGAAGGTCCCCTCAAAGGTTGTAATGGGGCCATGGCTCAAGGTTTAAAGAAACGAAGGGTAAGGAATTTAACAAAGTGTCCTAAAAACCAAGTAGAGCTTATGTAAATGTAGAGAGTCCTCGAAATATGTCACCAAGGCATTGCAAAAACGTCACTTTCTCCTAGTGGTCACATAAAAGGGCCTAATGTCTTCATGTTGGGCCCAATCTTCATTGTAAACTTCCCTTGAACTCTAGTGAAATGGACAAAGGCCAAATTTTTCTGTAGTGGGCCTTCAATTCAAAGCAAACTCCAAGATCACTAAGTATGGGGTACTAAAGTCCATAAACATATTCTCTTTTCTTTTTCTTAGCCGCTTACATATTTTCATTTTTTCCTTTTTCTTTTTCTCGGCTTTATCATACATTTTTCATTCATGGACAAGTTTACCCCCACACTTGAACCTTCACCTCTTCTTATTCTTCAAAATTGACGTCAAAAATCTTCAAGTAAAGTCTCAATTTAGCTCCACTAAGTCCTTAGGACAAAGGGTAGGGTTATAGCTATACTAAGGCTTAGGTTAAAGATTTTAAGGGTGATGAAAGAAAAGGCTTAACGTAGGCTCAAAGGGGTTTATCTAGGGGAGTCCCACGACGGGCACAATTAGGGACACAGGTTCATTTGGCAATGGTGGTAATTCCTAGGGTGCCTCTATCCCTTCCAGAATCAGGGCCATATATTGATATCACGTCTCAACAAGCACAAGAGAGAATTCTAGCATTCTCTAGTCCATCAAACTTAATCTATGGCAAGTAGTCAATCAAGATGAAAGAATAATGAGATCATCAAAACATCGCCAAGAAATTAAGAATATATATTTCGTTCACTCCAAGAAAAAGGGACATGGCACAATTATCTCACATGGGTTTATATGAATCAAACTCATCTTAACATGCTCATATTCTGTACCAAAGTTTCGAAATCCATATCCACTACAAGGCACATATTTTTCATATATCTCAATTAACCAAAGAATACCATTTTAAGTCATCTCAATTTTGTGATCCTCTTTTAGTCATGATTTCAGAGATATAGAATCATCCTAGACAGTTGAAAGGGCATCCTAAGACTCAAAACAAAAACAAAAGCAACGAAATTTTTATTTTTATGACATTTTTCGATTTTTTTTTTTTTTTGTTGTATTTTTCAATATATATGACTCAAAACAAAAATGTAAATCCCTTCCCCCACACTTAAATATTGCATTGTCCTCAATGTAATCAATCATAAGCAGGCAGTGAAATACTTAAGCATATAGGGATGAAATTTACGAAAATAAAGTTCAAAGAAAAAACACAAGTTACAAAAATAAAGAAGTAGGGAATAAGAAGAAAATCTGCGTTGAAGGCTCCTCCACAGCTACTTCTGAATTGGGTTGCCTCCCAAGCAGCGCTTAATGTTTATAGTCTTTCAGCCTAGACTTGGTTTCCTCTCGTCCTCAGTTGGGTGGGCCTTCAGAGCCTCCTTTTGGGTTTGGAATTGTGTTGCTCGGAAGCCTACCAGTTTCATGAAACTTGGTCATGAAGTCCACCACTTGTCCCATCTGCTTTTTGAGTTCAGCAATGTCCTTGGTGTGGGTCTGTTGTCCTTGCATCAAAGTCTGTGTGGCACTAGTCAATGCCTGAGTGGAATTAGTCAATGCCTCAATAGTCTTATCATAGTAGGAGTTTGAATTCCCTGAGTTGTGTTGAGGAGGCATGTAAGGCCTTTGAAAAGAAGGTCCTTGAAATGAAGGTCCTTGAGGACGTTGGAAACTCCCACCAAGAGGATTCTGAACATTCTCATTGTTGGTCCACTTGAAGTTGGGGTGATCCCTCCATCCAGGGTTATAGGTATTCGAATATGGATCATACCTTGGACGTTGGGGACCCCCTTGGTTCCCTTGATAGCCTCCTATGGCATTCACAGACTCCCAACCACCACTCTCACTTAGTTGAGGACATTGATCCGTAGGATGTCCTTGGGTAAAGCATACCCCACAAGCAGAAGGTCCTCCTTGGCCTTGAATAGTCGCTACCTTGTTCACAAGAAGGGTGAGTTTGCTCAATTGATCCGCAATGGCAGGACTAGTGCTCACCTCATTGACCCTACGAGTGGTCTGTCTCACACCCTCATACTGTTGAGTGTTTAGGGCACGATTTTCAATAAGTTCCTTTCCAGCTGCAGGTGACTTGTCCACAAAAGCTCCTCCAGCTGCAGCACTTGCATTTGCCTCTCTAAGGGTAAGAGTCCCTCATAAAAGCATGTAAGTAGGGTCTCATCCTTCATCTGATGTTGAGGACATTGGGCAAGTAAGGAATTGAACCTCTCAAAATAGGCAGAATAGGACTCATCTGGGGCTTGTTCAATTCCACTGAGCTTTTTCCTGAGTGTGATGACCTTTGAAGCTGGGAAGTATTTTTCCAAGAAGGCCTTCCTCATTGTTTCCCAAGAGGTGATACGTCCAGCAGGAATCTCATATAGCCAATCTTTGGCTCTGTCAGCTAAGGAGAATGGAAATGCCTTCATCTTCAGAATGTTCTCATCTGCTCCTTGTGGTTGCATGTTAGAACACACAACCTGAAATGCTCTAAGATGCTTGTTGGCGTCCTCCATTGGAAGCCCATGGAACATAGGGAGTTGGTGCAATAGTCCACTCTTCAGCTCAAACTCTGCATTTCTGCCTGCAGCAGGGGCAGGGTACACAATGCCTGTAGGGGGTCCTCCCTCAACTGTTGCTGTGGATAGTTCCCTAATGGATGCCATTCTCTCTTCTTGAACTTCTTCAGGTGGTGGTGTAGAGTTAGACGAAATCACAGGTGAAGGTGAACGTGAAGGAGGAGATGGGGTAGGTGTAGGTGATGTAGATTCCTCAGAAGGATAGATTCTCTTCCCTTGCTCGTTAAACTTGTACTCTTTGAATTGCAAGGAAGAAGGTCTTCTGTACTCAAGTGTAGGAGGATTTTTCAAACGAGCGAGCCTTTCTTCAATCTCTTGTATGGTAGGGATTTTAGAAGACTCGGACATTCATGGAATTCCTGAACAACATTAAGATGTACAAAAGTGAGTAACTTACGAAAATAAACAAAATACAAGTTAATATTTTCATACAAAAACGTCACTATTCTCAATGCAACAAAAGAGACTTCCAAATTTTTTTTTTTTTTACAAGTAAGAGAAGTAAGAAAACAGACCAATTTACAATTGAAAGTTATGTACAAGTATTTTATTTTTGTCATGGAAATGTCATAAACAAAGTTAATAACTCAATTGATTCCAAGTTGTAAGTCGAGCCCAATAGAAACCACTACTATTGGTGAGCTACGATATAGGGATAGTCGCTTAGACATAAGTCACTTTCCTTTGTTTCAGAAGGCCAGATAGCCAGATTAAGAGGTAAGTGAGAGGGAGGACTCATTTTGGTGATACTACGGAGGCTACTCCCTCATTGAGGTTTACGCCCCTATTGGCTACTTCCACATTGTGGTTTACGCACAGTCTGTAGTATCTCTGAGATCCAATTTGAACCCATCACCCAGGGTCTCAACCTAAGACACCATCTGTAATGCCCCTTACTCAGCTTGGAAATTACTCATGTGTTAAACTGTTCTCCAAATGTTAATAAAGGCCGCCCTCAACCTCATACGACCTTAGAAAGGTACGAATGAAGGGTTAAGGCCAATGTTAACAAAAGGGCCCTTGTCTACTCATACGATTTTACACACTCACAACAATTAAATAATTAACAAAATTTATAACTCCATTTTATTTTCTAATTCTATTTCTTTACAAGTATAATTAGACAAAACACAAAACTTTCACACAAAGTACAAAACGTCACTATTCACATCTAATTAACTTTTTTTTTTTTTTTTTTTCGTTTTCTTTTCTTCTTTTTCTTCTTTTATTTTACAATTATTTTCAACACTTAGGTACGGGAACAGGGAATCTCAGAGTGCAATGGGCTGTAACAGCTTCCTTTCCGAGATTATGTTTAATCCAATATACCTTAAGTGTCACAACAATTTCTTACATTTTCTTTTGTCATAAATATAATTGATATCAAATTTAATTCCAAGCGGTAAATCAAGTGGACGTGCGGCCCAAGTATAATCGTCTAGACACTAAGTCCCTCCTACATCCTTTGGGCAACCTTACTGAAATGGCCAGGTAGGGGAGGGCGAACACAAGAGGTAGGATCCATTTTGGCATAGGCTACTCCCTCATTGAGGTTTACGCCCATTTGTAAGCACTTCTGAATCCAGAACCCGTTATGAACGTTGTCCCCTTCCTAGACACCACCTCACATAGGCTATACTTACTTGGATATAAAAGGTCCTAGGTGTGAAGACAGTTCAATGAATGTTAATAAAGGCCGCCCTCAACCTTAAGGGACCTGGACTAGGTACCAATAAGGGGTTTAGGCCAATATTAATAAACACGACTTCACCTATTCCTTCTTTAATTTACAACTCACAATTAAACTCGTATTCAACAATATAAATAACAACCTAAATAATTAATCTAAGTAAATTTCGACAATTACAAAAAATTTACAAGTAATATTTTTTTTTTTTTTTTTCGGTCACATTATAAACAAAACAATATATTCACAAAGTGACAAATGATTTTTCAATCCCCGGCAACGGCGCCAAAAATTGATACGCTCAAAGCAAGCGCATAATTTAACCCTGAAATGTCATTAGTAGTATAAGTAAATAGGGATCGTTCTATTCCGGGGATTGAGGGTACACCTGTCATTGTCAAACAATTAAACAATTAAAATTAAAACAAAGTATAATATTTACACATATGCACATTATTTACGAATTAAAAGGGGGTTTTTGATTTTGGTTTTTCTGAAAATTAAACTAAGTTAACAAAATAATTAAAATGCTAAAACATAAAAATATAAATGGAATGCAAGAACAAAGATCAAAATCGAAACATATGATTAAAATTAATCCAAGTTCATCATTGTTCATCATAGTCATGCAAGAGGAATTGATCATGTGAAACGTTCAAAGCAAACAATTTCCCATATTTTACTTTCAACGCTAATTAATCTAAGTGAAAGCACATAGACTAATCCTATCAAACATGCATTCAAGCCCTAGAAAGCTAGTCAATCATACATGTTTAACGCATTAAGCATCTAGAAAGGCTATCAATTCAAATGTGCAACTTAGTATGAAAAAGTCCACCTAATTGCAATCTTCTTTGATTAAATTCGGTTTTTGTACAAAACCTTTACTACTTATTGATTTAAGAACACAAAACCAAAAAGTTGATTCATGTTCTTAAATTCGTAGCACCAATTATATAAAAATCCTAAAAGTTTCGAACCCTTTAAGATTAACATACAAAAGATTTCTATCATGCAAATTTAATCAAACACTCACACATAAGCAACTATAAATCGCAAAACATGAATCTGAAAATTAGTAATTAATCATAGAATTTCAGAATTCGAAAATTGTTCAAACACATGTGTCAACTAGGGCATAACCAACGAAAATTACAAAGCAAAGGTTACAAGGAAGAATCGAATTACACCAAGAGATGGAGATGGTGATGAACGAAAAGGTGATGTGGTCTCTTGAATTTCGAAAGCAATCTTCAAGGATGGTGATGGATGATGTGCACGGCTTGTCCTCTTCTTCCTTGGCCTTGCTTGAACTTCGTGGTTGCCCTAGAGGATGGAGAAGAACACGGCTAGGCTAGAGAGCTTTTCTGAATTTTTTCTAAAGTTGTAAAACGCAAAAGTGGGAACCCTTGACGTTGAGAGAAGAGAGGAATATATAGGGGACGGCTTCTTGGTCTCCAAGGCCGTCCAAAACCCTAGAAAAGCTCACGGCAATTGCTTGCACTTCCACATAATTTCCTCCAATGACTTCTTGCCACATAAGCCCTATGAGGTGTCTCAACCAATCACATAATTTCCTAGAATATTTCCCTTGATTTTCTTGCCGAAATTCTTGAGATAATTTCTGATTTTCTGTCTTTAAATTCGGCCAAAACTCTTTAGGGAATGTAGGAATGTATCTAGTCTTCATGTGAGCTTTTCTTGGTCTCCACCTTTTTCTCTTTCCTTAAAACTCTCTAGGGAATATCTTTGCCGTCCAAAACCCTAGGAATTTCACGTTCTCCCTTGTTTATCTCTTCCTTTTTCACGGCAAAACATCTAGGGTTTATCTCCAAGTATTTTCTTTCCATAAAAATAGCCCTAGATAATCTCCCTAGAAAATCTCTTTTTAATTTCTGATTTTTGGACGCCTCTTCCTTGTTTCTCTCTTGCAAATTCACGGCAAAACATCTTTAGGGCTAGGGTTTGCGTCACAAACCCTAGTTCCATGGGCTTTGGTGGGCTTTTATCCAATTAGCCGAAAATCCAACAAGTCTTGAGAGTTTTTGGGCCTCCATGCGTCACTTCTATGCCATGTCATCTTCCAACGTCACAACACTTTATTTTCTTCATTTCTTCTCAAATGTGTGGACCGTTTTCTCTCATATTTGTTTGTCTTGATGTTCGCAGGCTCCTCTTTCCATTTGTGAGTTCATTTCCACTTTCTAGCTCGGAGGTCCTGAAAATAGAAACTAGTATGAGAAATAGAAACTTTCCTAATTTGAAAAACAGCAACTTACCAAAAATGAAAAATAGAAAGTTACTAAAAATGAAAAATAGAAACTTGCCAGAAATGAGAAATGAAAATTACAAGAATAGAAACTTTCTAAAAATGGAAAATAGAAACTAAGAAAAATGGAAACTTTCTACAAATAGGAACTTTCCCAATCAAAGAATGGAAACTTTCCTAAACAGAGTTTTACTAAGGAAATGACGCAAGAAATGTAAGGAAATGCAGTTAAAACGTCGCATTAAAATGCTCCTATCATTTAAACATTATAAACGTCGCATTTTATGCTCCTATCAGACTAGGAGTTCTACTTGGACAAGGAAACCCAATTCTACTCAGATAAGGAATACTAGTGTGACAAGGAGTCCCTGTTGGATAAGGATTACTCAAGAAGGTTCCGGAAGAGTGTAGAAGCATCTCGGAAAAGAAAGCAGTATTCAACTAGGAAACCTACTTGCATATGGAGTTCTACTCATACTAGGAGAGCCTTGGAACGTTCATGAAGTATCTAGAAGTCTCAAGAAGATCATATGCCGTGCACATGGAAGAGAAAGCAACAAGGAATTCGGATTTCAAAGCAATGTGGAGTTTGGATTTCTAGTTGAGTATGGATTGGAATTGCCGTGAGATTCTTGAAGGTTCTAGGGAGTTCTTGACGTTTCATTCTTCAATAAGGTGTGGAAGACATGTGAGAGGCATGTGATGTGAAGGAAAACCGAGTTGGACTTAAGTTGTGCTTTAAAAGTCAAATCCATTACAGATTCGGATTACTGCTTGTGCAGATCAGTCAACTTCAACGGAGCATAGAAAATCGCTCAGAGCTCAGAAAATTATGATCTTTATATGGTTGGAAAGCTACAGATGTCTAGTTTACAGAACGTTTTACAGCTCAGTGATATCTATTTTCTAGAAGAAGTTATGGCCGTTTTAGTGCACTGAGGTCAAGTCTGCCGGAAATCTGCTTTGTGCCAAACAAGTTCTAAATCAACACAACTTTGGAGAAACCAAGTAGAAACGAATTGGGAGTGCTTTGGACGTCTTCCTATATATACCTTGTGTGTATGACGTTCAGAGGGTAACATTTTTCTCCACAATTTCGTATTCTCACTTGGGTGCTCTTGAGTTTCAGGTTTTCACAATTCTTCAAGGAGCTAAGCCGTGCCACCTTCCTCCATTGCCGTGTTCATCACTTGTTGCCGTGCTAAGGAGCTGCTTTGGACCTTGGGACGTAACTAAGGGTTGTTCATAAGCTTTAACATACATTAACTCACGGTTTATGCGTAATTGTTAGATAGATTTTCTGCTTTGGATTATCTACGTGTAAACCGAATCTTTTGAGTATGCAAAACTGTTTTCAAGTATAATTTTGATGTTCTCTTCTATGATTGATGTGTTTATGTGTTCTTGATCTTGCTTAGTTGCCGAATATATGGAATGATAATTTGATTTTGTGCTTCATTATATGTGACGTTCTTGTGGTTGCAAACATAGGAAGACTTGCATGTAACTTGCTAGTAATTAGGTTTGATGCTTTGTGAAACCTAATTCGAAATAAGTAGTAAAGGCTTGCTTTGAGTCGGAAATCAGATTATGCATGTGATGATGAGTAGTGATGCCCTTGGAGTTGCATGTTCATCAATTCTTTCTTGAACTAAATGATTTGAAAACGGGATTTTTCAACACAGTTGCTTTGAGTGTGTGATATCGAACTTTTCAAAATAAAATTGATTTGGTTCTGCTATTTCGATTTGACTTAAGAAAGAAAGTTAAAAGGGGACAATGGTTGCTTTGATCGTTGTATTCTTGGTTGATAGTTTTCCATGGTAACTAATGAAGATTAAGGGATGCATGAATATTTTGTTCTTGAATGGTTCTTGATAAGTTGTTCTTCGAAAATTCTTCTTTTCCCACCTTTGTATAGAAACGATTTTTAATCTTTATTTGTTTTCTGAAAATTTATGTTTTTCAATCTTTAAAAAACCCCCTATCTTTTATGTTTTGTGTTTTTGTATATTTGTAAATAATTAAAATTAACTTAGAGTTTTTAGGTAGCATGTTCATGTAAATAATAAATAAAATAAAAAAATGTTTTTAAAATTCGTGAATAGTGATCCGTGAATAGTAAATATGTGTTAGTGTTTTCTAGGAATTAATTTAGTGGTTTTTAGGAAATTGTTTTGTGTTTTTTTTAGGTGTTCCTAAATTTTAGGGATTTCTTTGGTGTTTTTTAGGAATTGTGTTTCTTAGGGATTTTTGGTGGTGTTCTTTAGGAATTTTTGTTTCCTTGTTGTATATGGATTCCCTATGTGATATGGATTTGTAAATTGTGTATAAATAGGAGTAGGATTTCCAAAACCTTTTCTAACTTAGTTTTCTCTCTAATTTTCGATCTTATATATATGTAGACTTGTATATTTGTTTTTTTCATTCCTTGCTCTCTAATTCGTGTGAACATGTATGTGTGCTCTCTAACTCTTTGTTGTTTCATAATTCTTTCCTTGTAAACTTGTAATTTTCGTGTGAATTTGTAAAGTGTTCTTTTAATTTTCGTAACTTGTATATTGTTTTATTAATTTGTTCTCACATGTTAGCACCCTCAATGGGGGTTTTGAACGATACCCTATTTGCTCTATACTAACGATGATATTTTTCAGGGTTTAAATTGACGATGCTTTTGCACGTATCACAACATTAAGAAGTACACAAGTTAGTAAATTACAAAATACACAAAATACAAGTTAATATTTTATACAAGAAAAACGTCACTATTCACAAGGCAACAAAAGAGACTTACAAAGTTTGTACAAGTGAGAGAAGTATGAAACAAACCAATTTACATGTGAAGGGTATGTACAAGTATTTTATTTTTACATGGAAATGTTATAAACATGGTTAATAACTCAATTGATTCCAAGTTGTAAGTCGAGCCCAATAGAAACCACTACTATTGGTGAGCTACGATATAGGGATAGTCGCTTAGACATAAGTCACTTCCTTTGTTTCAGAAGGCCAGATAGCCAGATTAAGAGGTAAGTGAGAGGGAGGACTCATTTTGGTGATACTACGGAGGCTACTCCCTCATTGAGGTTTACGCCCCTATTGGCTACTTCCACATTGTGGTTTACGCACAGTCTATAGTATCTCTGAGATCCAATTTGAACCCATCACCTAGGGTCTCAACCTAAGACACCATCTGTAATGCCCCTTACTCAGCTTGGAAATTACTCATGTGTTAAACTGTTCTCCAAATGTTAATAAAGGCCGCCCTCAACCTCATACGACCTTAGAAAGGTACGAATGAAGGGTTAAGGCCAATATTAACAAAAGGGCCCTTGTCTACTCATACGATTTTACATACTCACAACAATTAAGTATTTAACGAAATTCATAACTCCATTTTTATTTTCTTTAAGTAAAATTGTTTATAAATATAATTAGACAAAACAAGTACCAAAACTTTCACACATGTACAAAACGTCACTATTCACATCTATTTTTTTTTTCGTTTATTTTACAATTATTTTCAACATTTAGGTACGGGAACAGGGAATCTCGGAGTGCAATGGGCTGGAACAGCTACCTTTCCAAGATTATGTTTAATCCAATATACCTTAATGCATCACAACACTTTCTTACATTTTCTTTTGTCATAAATATTATTGATATCAAATTTAATTCCAAGCGGTAAATCAAGTGGACGTGCGGCCCAAGTATAACTGTCTAGACACTAAGTCCCTCCTACATCCTTTGGGCAACCTTACTGAAATGGCCAGGTAGGGGAGGGCGAACACAAGAGGTAGGATCCATTTTGGCATAGGCTACTCCCTCATTGAGGTTTACGCCCATTTGTAAGCACTTCTGAATCCAGAACCCGTTATGAACGTTGTCCCCTTCCTAGACACCATCTCACATAGGCTATACTTACTTGGATATAAAAGGTCCTAAGTGTGAAGACAGTTCAATGAATGTTAATAAAGGCCGCCCTCAACCTTAAGGGACCTGAACTAGGTACCAATAAGGGGTTTAGGCCAATATTAATAAACACGACTTCACCTATTCCTTCTTTAATTTACAACTAACAATTAAACTCGTGTTCAACAATATAAATAACAACCTAAGTAATTAAATAACTAAAATTCGACAATTACAAAAAAAATTAACAAGTAAATTTTTTTTTTTTTTTCGGTCACAATATAAACAATACATATATTCACAAAGTGACAAATGATTTTTCAATCCCCGGCAACGGCGCCAAAAATTGATACGCTTAAAGCAAGCGCATAATTTAACCCTGAAATGTCATTAGTAGTATAAGTAAATAGGGATCGTTCTATTCCGGGGATTGAGGGTACACCTGTCATTGTCAAACAATTAAACAATTAAAATTAAAACAAAGTATAATATTCACAAGTATCAACAATTATTTACGAAAAAAGGGGGGATTTTTGATTTAGGTTTTCGAAAAAATAAACTAAGTTAAGAAAACAAATAAAACATAAGTAAACGAATGGACTGAGAAAACAAAGATCAAAACCGAACATCATGATTAAAATCGACTCAAGTTCTAACATTGTTCATCAAAGTCATGCAATAGGAGTTGATCATGTGAAACGTTAAAATCAAACAATTTCCCATATTTTACTTTTCAATGCTAATTAATCTAAGTGAAAGCACAAAGACTAACCCTATCAAACATGCATTCAAGCCCTAGAAAGCTAGTCAATCATACATGGTTAACGCAATAAGCACCTAGAAAGGCTATCAACTCAAGTGTTCAACTTAGTTTGGAAAAGTCCACCTAATTGCAATTCTCTTTGATTAATTCCGATTTTTGCACAAAACCTTTACTACTTTTCGATTCAAGAACACAAAACCAAAAAGTTGATTCATGTTCTTAAATTCGTAGCACCAATCATATAAAAACCCTAAAAGTTTCGAACCCTTTAAGATTAAAATACAAAAGATATCTATAAAGCAAAGTTAATCAAACAATCACACATAAGCAACAATGAATCACAATATATAGAATCTGAAATTTATTCAACCATAGAATTCGAAATTAAAATCTTGTTCAAACATATATGTCAACTAGTTCATAACCAGCGAAATTCAAAGCAATGGTTACAAAGGAGAATCGGATTACACCGTGGATGAAGATGAGATGGATGATTCACGTTGTGGTTTCTTGAAACTCGAAAGCAAGCTTCAAGGATGGGGGATGAATGGTGATGCTCACGGCTTCTTCTCTTCTTCTTTGGCCTTGCTTGAACTCGTGGAGATGACTAGAGGATGGAGGAAGCAAAGAACAAACTCACGGCACTAAGAGGAATTTCTGATTTTTTTCTAAAGTGTAGAACGTATATGGTGAGGAACCCCTTGACGTTGAGAAGAGGTGAGTATATATAGGGAGCGGCAATGCTTGCTCTCCAAGCCGTAATATTCCTCTTAATATCCCATGGAATTAATCTGAAAATGCCACATAATTTCCTCCAATAATAGCTTGCCAAATAAGCCCTATGACATGGTTCAACCAATCACAAAACTCCATTTTAATTCCCTAATATCTTGGCCGAAATATATAGAGATATATTCTGATTTTGTAGTTCAATTTCGGCCAAACTTCCTTAGAGAATATAGGGAACGAACCTAGACTCCTTTTTGGCCGTTTCTTGGTCTCCACACTTTGGCTTTCCTTAAAACTCTCCCCTAGAATCTCTCTAGGCGTCATCCTCTAGGGTTTCACGTTAATCCTCCTCTTTTCTCTCTTAATTCTTCACGGCAACAACATAAAATAATTCTCCAAGAATATTTCATTCCAAGAAAATCTCCCTAGAAAATCTCTCTAGAAAATCTTCTTTTATATTTCTGATTTTCCACGGCAAACTCCTTGTTTCTCTCATAGCTTTGGACGGCAACAACATCTCTAGGGTTTCATCCTTGCGTCACAACCCTAGTTCCATGGGCTCTTGTGGGCTTTTATCCAATTTGCCGAAAATCCAACGAGTCTTGAGAGTTCTTGGGCCTTGTTGCTTCAACTTCAAGCCTTGTCATCTTCCAACTTCAACCACTTCATCTGATCAATCACCACCACATACACCGCTATCACAACATTCAAGAACCACCCAACGCCCCACTACCTTTGCTTTTACCACCACCACCACCACCAATGGCTCTCACCATAAGGCAACTCTCTACATCCGTCATCCCACCTGGGGGAGTGCCAACCTGCATAACCTACCCTGCTGCAGCTGAGGGATTAACAGCTGATTTTGAGTTGAAGTCTGGGTTGCTTCATCGTCTTCCTACATTCCATGGACTCCCTATGGAAGATCCCAACAACCACTTGATGGAATTTCAGTTCATCTGCACTAGCATGAAGCCTCAAGGAGCTGATGAGCATATTTTGAAGTTGAAAGCCTTCCCTTTTTCGTTGGCTGACAAGGCAAAACAGTGGCTCTACGAGTTGCCTAGTGGACGAATTACATCTTGGGGAGACATGATGAAGGCGTTTCTTGAGAAGTACTTTCCTACATCTCGCATCATCATGTTAAGGAAGAAGATAAGTGGCATCCAACAAGGGCAAGATGAGTCCTACGCAGAATACTATGAGAGATTCAAGTCTCTTATCACTCAATGCCCTCAACATGGCATGAAGGATGAGACCTTGCTCACTTGTTTTTATGATGGTCTCACACCTTTGGAAAGAGACATGCTAGATGCCGCTTCTGGTGGATCTTTTGTTGACAAGGAGCCTGCGGCTGGAATGATCCTTATTGAGAATAGGGCCTTGAATCAACAACAGTATGGGAGCTCTAGGTCCAAGACCACCACCACACGTGAAAGGGTCCATGAGGTAAGTACATTAGCTCAATTGGAAGAGAAAATTAACAAACTTACTACTCTTGTGTCTCAGGGAGCACAAGGACAAGTCATGGTGTGTGGAGTATGTTCTATGCAAGGGCATGTATCTGACCAATGCCCTCAACTCATGGAAAGTGGAGGACAAGAAGGTGTCAACGCAATAGGCTTCCAACAAGGTTTCCAACGTCCTAGGAATGATCCATACTCGAATACTTACAATCCTGGATGGAGGGACCACCCCAATTTTCGTTGGAAGGATAATGAGAATGTTCAAAGTGCACCTCAAGGGTTCCAACAACGTCCTCAAGGCTTTTATCAAAAGCCTCAACCTCCTAACCCTACTCCTTTTAATTCGAATTTTAATTCAAATGCTTCTTCTTCTTCTCTTGATGAATTGATTCGTACTCTAACCAAATCTACTCAAGCTTTGATTGCAGGTCAAACTCATCATGGGAATCAGATCAATGCCATATCCACGGATGTGAATGAGATGAAGAAACAAATGAGTCAAGTTGTGGAATTTATGGGTAAGTTTCATGAGCAAGGAAAGCTGCCAAGTGGTACCATCCCAAATCCTCACTTTGAGCAAGCCAAATTCGTCACTACAAGGAGTGGTAAGACCCTTATAGATCCTCCAAAGCCTCCCAAGAAGGTCTCAACGTCCATAATAGAGGAGGAGGATGACCCTGCAACGTCTAAGGCTCAAGTGACGTCTCCACCTTCAAATGCAAAACCGAAACCTCAAGGACAATTTTCTAACTCTTTCAATTCGGTTATTGCTAATCCATCTTCTTCTCCTTTGCCTTTCCCAAGCAGATTTGCTAAGTCCAAGAAGGATGAGGCCGAAAAGGCCATCTTGGAAACTTTTAAGAAGGTGCAAATCAACATCCCTCTCCTTGAGGCCATCAAGCAAATTCCTAAGTATGCCAAATTTTTGAAGGAGCTTTGCACCACAAGGAGACAAAACCGTGAGAAAGAAGTGGTTAAGGTAAGTGAGAATGTCTCAGCTGTGCTTCAACGCAGAATGCCAGAAAAGTGTAAGGATCCAGGGAGTTTTTCTATCCCTTGTGTTATTAAAACAACTAGAATCGAAAATGCCATGCTAGACTTAGGAGCTTCTATTAATGTCATGCCTTATTCTGTTTATGAAGCTTTAGGTCTAGGTGAACTTAAACATGATAATGTTATTATTCAATTGCCTGATCGATCTAATGCATACCCTAAGGGGTTAGTTGAGGATGTACTTGTGCAGGTTGGAGAGCTAATCTTTCCAGCTGATTTCTATGTCCTTGAGATGGAGGAGTCCCCTAAGAGTGGAACGCCATTGTTGCTAGGCCGCCCCTTCATGAGGACGGCTAGAACTAAAATTGATGTTTATTCTGGCTCATTAACAATGGAGTTCGATGGTGAAATTGTTGGCTTCAACATCTTTGAAGCAATGAGGTATCCTTTGGTTGATTTTTCATCATGTTTCTCTATTGACATACTTGATGAACTTGCGCAGAAATTCATGGAGATGATGAATGAAGATACTTTGGTTTCAACCATTGCAAATGGTGTTGGAATAATGCAGGATGACACCACCATCCCTAAGGAGGAGCTCACGGCCATTCATAGTGATTCCATAATGGAACATGTTGCCCTTCTTGAGGCAACACCATTCGAGCTAGGTAATGTTTCTTCTGTGTTTATTTCCCCCTCTACTAATAAACCTCTACCTTCAGTGATTCAGGCACCTACTTTAGAACTTAAGCAATTACCGGATCACTTGAAGTATGCTTACTTGGGGGAAAACGAAACATTACCTGTCATCATTTCATCATCTTTGACGTCAACTCAAGAGGGCAGATTAGTAGAGATGCTTAAGCAACACAAGACTGCAATTGGTTGGACTTTAGCGGATATTAGAGGAATTAGTCCTACCACTTGTGTGCATCGAATTTTGCTTGAGGAAGGAGCCAAGCCAACTAGGGAGGCTCAACGACGTTTGAACCCACCTATGATGGAAGTTGTGAAGAAGGAAGTCATCAAACTCCTTGATTGTGGCGTCATTTACCCTATCTCAGACTCCAAATGGGTTTCACCAGTTCAAGTAGTGCCTAAGAAATCTGGAATAACTGTTGTGAAGAATGCAGAGAATGAGTTAGTGCCTCAGAGGACTGTGACTGGACATTGAGTTTGCATAGACTATAGGAAGCTCAACGCCACCACTAGGAAGGATCACTTCCCCTTGCCATTCATTGATCAGATGCTTGAGAGGTTAGCTGGTCATGAGTTCTATTGTTTCTTGGATGGGTATTCTGGGTACAACCAAATCGCCATTGCTAATGAAGACCAAGAGAAAACGACATTCACATGCCCCTTTGGGACGTTTGCCTACAGAAGGATGCCCTTTGGACTTTGCAACGCTCCAGGCACGTTTCAGAGATGCATGGTAAGTATTTTTTCTGATTTTATTGAGAAAATTATTGAAGTATTTATGGATGATTTTTCAGTTTTTGGTAAAGACTTTGATGATTGCTTAAATAACTTAGAATTAATACTTAGGCGTTGTGAAGAGACTAATCTTGTGCTTAATTGGGAAAAATGTCACTTTATGGTGAAACAAGGGATAATCTTAGGGCATATTGTTTCTAAACGTGGAATAGAAGTTGATAAAGCTAAAGTAGATCTTGTTAAGTACTTACCATACCCCACAAGTGTGAGGGAGGTCCGCTCTTTTCTTGGACATGCAGGTTTCTACAGGCGCTTCATCAAGGACTTCTCCAAGATTTCTAGGCCTCTATGTCGTCTTCTACAAAAGGAAGTGGCATTTGAGTTCAAGGAGGATTGCAAGGATGCATTCAATGCTTTAAAGGAGCTTCTGACGTCTGCACCCATCATGCTTCCTCCAGATTGGTCTCTTCCCTTTGAGATCATGTGTGACGCCTCAGATTATGCTATTGGGGCCGTGCTAGGCCAAAGGAAGGACAAAAAGCCTTATGCCATCTATTATGCATCAAGGACACTCAATGATGCTCAACTCAATTACTCTACAACTGAAAAAGAACTTTTAGCTGTTGTTTTTGCCTTAGAAAAATTTTGATCTTATTTATTGGGTACTAAAGTTATTATTTATTCTGATCATGCAGCTTTAAGGTACCTAATGTCAAAGAAGGAGGCAAAACCTAGGCTAATTCGTTGGATACTCTTGCTTCAAGAGTTTGATGTGGAGATCAAGGACAAGAAGGGCTCTGACAACGTGGTGGCGGACCACTTGAGCAGACTAGTGAGTGAGGAAGACGCCATACCTATAGTGGAGATGTTTCCGGATGAACAACTCTTCGGAATCCAGGTAAGTGAGCCTTGGTATGCTGATATTGTTAATTACTTGGTGTCTAAAACGTTCCCTAGTAATATGCTAAGTGCTCAACGTGATAAACTTAAGAATATGGTTAGACAATATGTTTGGGATGATCCTTATTTGTGGAAATATTGCTCTGATAAATTAATAAGGAGATGTGTGCCTAATAATGAACAAAAAGCTATACTTGAGTTTTGTCATTCTAAACAATGTGGTGGTCACTTTGGCTCTGATAGAACTGCTAAGAAGATATTGGAATCTGGTTTTTATTGGCCTACTTTGTTTAAAGATGCATATGAATTTTGTATGACATGTGATAGATGCCAACGAACTGGAAATTTAGGACCTAAGGATCAAATGCCTTTTAATTATGTTATAGTGGTCGAAATCTTTGATGTTTGGGGTATTGATTTCATGGGTCCTTTTCCTTCATCTAATGGTTTTCTTTATATTCTCTTGGCTGTTGATTATGTTTCTAAGTGGGTGGAAGCGAAAGCCACCAGGACTAATGATTCTAAGGTTGTTTCAGAGTTTATACAATCCAACATTTTTAGTAGGTTTGGAATGCCTAGAGCAATCATTAGTGACGGAGGTTCTCACTTTTGCAACAAGACCATTGAGGCTTTGCTTAGGAAGTACAACGTCACTCATAAGATTTCAACGCCTTATCATCCTCAAACGAGTGGACAAGCAGAAGTTTCAAATAGGGAGATCAAGAGGATACTTGAGAAAACGGTGGGACCATCAAGGAAAGATTGGAGCCAACGTTTGGAGGATGCTCTTTGGGCATATAGGACGGCTTACAAGACCCCAATAGGGATGTCACCATTTCGGTTAGTGTATGGTAAGCCGTGCCATTTACCTGTGGAGTTGGAGCACAAAGCTTGGTGGGCCGTGAGGAGGTTCCATATGGATTTGGATGAGGCTGGACTTCATAGGAAGCTGCAACTCAATGAGCTTGAGGAAATTCGAAATGATGCCTATGATAGTGCACGGATATACAAGGAAAAGACAAAGGCTTTTGATACGTGCAAAAGCATCGCCAATTTAAACCCTGAAAAATATCATCGTTAGTATAGAGCAAATAGGGTATCGTTCAAAACCGGGGATTGAGGGTGCTAACATGTGAGAACAAATTAAAGAAAAGAATATACAAGTCACGAAATCAATGATACAATATACAAGTTTTTACGAAAATATTACAAGTTTACAAGCATGCATAGAATTAGAACAAACAAAGAATCACAAAGAGTTAGAGAGAGAGCACATACATGTTACGAATTAGAAAGCAAAGGAATGAGAGAAAGAAACGAAATTCACAAGTATATATATAGACAAGGACGAAATTAAAGAGAAAACAAGTTAGAAAAGGTTTTGGAATCCTACTCCTATTTATACACAATTTACAAATCCATATCACATAGGGAATCCATATACAACAAGGATTACTAGTTATTATCTACTTAGAATTACTTAATCTACAAGAAAACAAAATCCCTAAAAAAAACACCAAGAAAATCCCTCAATTTTAGCAATCCCTAAAAAACACAAAACAAATCCGTAAAAAACACCAAATTAATTCCTAGAAAACACGAACACATATTTACTATTCACGGAGACACTATTCACTAATTTTAAAAACATTTTTTATTTATTTTATTTTATATGAACATGCTACCTAAAAACTCTAAGTTAATTTTAATTATTTACAAATATACAAAAACACATAACATAAAGATGGGGGGGGGGGGGGGGGTTTTTGAAGATTGAAAAACATAAATTTCGAAAACATTAAATAGTAAAAATCGTTTCTATACAAAGGTGGGAAAAGAAGAATTTTCGAAGAACAACTTATCAAGAACCATTCAAGAACAACATATTCATGCATCCCTTAATCTTTATTAGTTACCATGGAAAGCTATCAACCAAGACACAAAGATCAAAGCAACCATTGTCCCTTTTTACTTTCTTTCTTAAGTTAAATCGAAATAGCAAGAACCAAATCAATTTTATTTTGAAAAGTTCGATATCACACACTCAAAGCAACTGCGTTGAAAATCCCGTTTTCAAATCATTAAGTTCAAGAAAGAATCAATAGACATGCAAATCCAAGCACTCAAAGCAAGTCAACTTATCATCACATGCATAACCTAATTTCGACTCAAAGCAAGCCTTTACTACTTTTTCGAATTAGGTTTCACAAAGCATCAAACCTAATTACTAGCAAGTTACATGCAAGTCTTCCTATGTTTCGAACCACAAGAACGTTCCATGTAATGAAGCACAAAATCAGATTATCAATTGATACGTGCAAAAGCATCGTCAATTTAAACCCTGAAAAATATCATCGTTAGTATAGAGCAAATAGGGTATCGTTCAAAACCGGGGATTGAGGGTGCTAACATGTGAGAAACAAATTAAAGAAAAGAATATACAATTTACGAAAATTAAAGAACAAACATACAAGTTTTACAAGTTCTACGAAAATATTTTACAAGTTACAAGCATGCATAAAATTAGAACAACAAGAGTTAGAGAGAGAGCACTTACATTTAACATACGAAATTAGAAGACAATGAACAAAGAAAGCAACGAAATCACATATATATACTCACACAAATTTAAACAAACAAAGAAAACCAAGTTAGAATGGGTTTTGGAAATCCTACTCCTATTTATACACAATTACAAATCCATATCACATAGGGAATCCATATACAACAAGGAAACAAATTATCCCTAAAGAACACCACCAAAAATCCCTAAGAAACACAATTCCTAAAAAACACCAAAGAAATCCCTATTTTTTAGCAATCCCTAAAAAACACAAGACAATTTCCTAAAAACCACCAAAATAAATCCTAGAAAACACCAACACATATTTACTATTCATGGAGTTACTATTCACGAATTTTAAAACACTTTTTATTTTATTTATTATTTATATTAACATGCTACCTAAAAACTCTAAGTTAATTTTAATTATTTACAAATATACAAAAACACATAACATAAAAGATAGGGGGGTTTTTGAAGATTGAAGTATAAATTTTCAGAAAATAAATAAAAGAATAAAACGTTTTCTATACAAAGGTGGGAAAAGAAGAACTTTTGGAAAACAATTTATCAAGAACAATTCAAGATCAATCCATTCATGCATCCCTTAATCTTGTTAATTACCATGGAACGATATCAACCAAGAAACAAAGTTACAAGCGCCCAATGTCCCTTATATGACTTCCCTTTACACAGTTGATCAAGCAACGCACTTAATCCAACATATTTCAAATGCAGGTATCACACAATCGAAGCGACTCATAATCTCATGCATTCAAATCATTAAGAGCAAGTGAAAGTTTAGTCAATAAACATGCAAATTCAAGTACTCAACGCAAGTCTTTTCATTACATGCATAATCTGATCTCGACCTTTGTCCAAAGCCTTTACTACCATATTGAATTAGGGTCACAACGCATGAACCTAATTACTAGCTCCAATTACATGCAATCATCCTAAGCGTGCACTCAAAGAACAAAAACATGCAAAAGTTATCTATAAAACAAAATCAGATTATCAATCCATATTTCGGCAACCTACAAGCATCAAAGACACACAAGCACATCAATCATTAAAAAGAACATCAAAATAGCATCCAAAAATCAGAAAGTTAACTCATGGTTTCGGTTTTACACAAAGAAAATCAAAACAGAAATTTCTATCTAACAAGTCATAAAACCGAGAAGAATACATATGAAAGGTGGTATGAACAACCCTTAGTTACGTCCCAAGGTCCAACGCAGATCCAAGGCGGCGGCACAAAGTGAAGATCATGGCAAAGATGGAGGATGGCACGGCTAGGAACTTGCAAGATGCGAAAACCTGAAACTCAAGAGCAAACCGGTGAGAAACGAAATTGTGGAGAATAATGTGTCTACCCCTGAACGTCATACACACAAGGTATATATAGGAAGACGTCCAAAGCACTCCCAATTCGTTTCTACTTGGTTTCTCCAAAGTTGTGTTGATTTAGGACTTGTTTGGCACAAAGCAGATTTCCGGCAGACTTGACCTCAATGCACTAAAACGGCCATAACTTCTTCTAGAAAATAGATATCGACGAAATGTAAAAAGTTATGGAAACTAGACATCTGTAGCTTTCCATCCATATAAAGATCATAATTTTCTGAGCTCTGAGCGATTTTCTATGCTCCGTTGAAGTTGACTGATCTGCACAGGCAGTAATCCGAATCTGTAATGGATTTGACTTTTAAAGCACAACTTAAGTCTAATTCGATTTTCCTTCACATCACATGCCTCTCACATGTCTTCCACGCCTTATTGAAGAATGAAACGTCAAGAACTCCCTAGAACCTTCAAAAATCTCACGGAAATTCCAATCCATACTCAACTAGAAATCCAAACTCCACATTGCTTTGAAATCCGAATTCCTTGTTGCTTTCTCTTCCATGTGCACGGCATATGATCTTCTTGAGACTTCTAGATACTTCATGAACGTTCCAAGGCTCTCCTAGTATGAGTAGAACTCCATATGCAAGTAGGTTTCCTAGTTGAATACTGCTTCCTTTTCCGAGATGCTTCTACACTCTTCCGGAACCTTCTTGAGTAATCCTTATCCAACAGGGACTCCTTGTCACACTAGTATTCCTTATCTGAGTAGAATTGGGTTTCCTTGTCCAAGTAGAACTCCTAGTCCAAGTCAGCTTCAGACTCCTACTTCAACTGGGATTCCTTTTCCTAGTCAAACTGGGAAACTTCCGTTTCTTCATTTTTCTTCATTTCTGCGCCACTTGTGCCTTCCTTAGCCATTTTTGGACTTTGAGACTCCATTTACACCTGTAAACACTAACTAAGTTAAATTGATCAAGATAAAGGAAATAACTTAGCAAAATATAGGGTTTAAACATTATAAACGTCGCATTTTATGCTCCTATCAAATTCCCCCACACTTAGCTTTTGCTAGTCCCTTAGCAAAATCAACATAACAAACCAAAAGACTAAGAAACAAAACCAACGAAAATACTAAGTATGGAAAACGAAAAACACTAAAACACAAAGACTCAAACAAAAGAAAACGCAAAAGACACTTAGACAAAAATCAAGACACAAACGAAAATCAAAACCAAAAACAAAGATACAAACGTCACAAACACAATGACTCCAACCTTGACTCACAAAATGACTTCTAAGCCCTTTAACATATTGTCTCAGCAATCTCATACTTTCAAGTCACCAAGATTAGCACTTAACCAAGCATCACATCTTCAAGATATTCAAGAGCTAATTACAAAATATAATCCACATATAAGCATGTAAGACTTGGGAGTAAACAATGGTGATGGTTTAGCTCAACACATTTCGAACAAGTAATGATTCAAACCTCACATGGATATATCACTCTTTCTTCTCTCAGATTCAAGGCTCATGCTTAAAAGCTTATCACTCAATGGTATGTGAAAGATTACGAAGTAGATCACATACATAAGAAACGAAAGCATATATATTTTTTCAAAGATCTCATGAAAGATATCAACTACATGCACGAATGAACCCAAGCCATAAGTTCAACAGTTATAATTCATCTCCACATCAAAGGCTGTCCCATCTTAAGGATCAAAGAGGTCTTACAATTAAGGGTTGTAATGGGGCCAAGGCTTAAGGTTAAAAGAAACGAAGGGATAGGAAAATCACAAAGTATCCTAAAAACCTAGCAGAGCACTTGTTGATGTAGAGAGACTATCTTCGAAATCCACCATGTATAGCAAAACGTCATGTCCTCCTTAGGGCTTTATAAAAGGGCCAAGTGTCATCATGTTGGGCCCAAACTTCATTCTAACCTTCTTTTGAACAAGTGTGAATAGGACAAAGACCAAATTCTTCAACAATGGGCCTTCAATTTAAAGTAAACTCCAAATCCACTAAGTATAGGGGACTAAAATCCATAGACACTTAAACAATATCACACATTTTTTCTTTTAATTGCCGAAAATTCTTTCTCTTGTTTTTTTTTTTTCGATTTCTTTTTCCCTTTTTTTTCTTTTTTCGGCAATTACATACAATTTTTCTTATGGACAAGTCTACCCCCACACTTGAACTTCTTCATGTCTTCAAAATTCTTCCTTGACGCCAAAACTCAAAGCAAAGTCTCAAAAATATGCTCCACTAAGTCTTTAGAACAAAGGGTAAGGATGTAACTATACTAGGGTTAAGGGTTAAGGAATTTTGAGGGTGATGAAAGAAAAGGTTCAATGTAGGCTCAAAATGGTTAAACTAAGGGAGTCCCACGACGGGCACAAATAGGGACACAGGCTTTATTTGGCAATGGTGGTAAAATCCTAAGTAAGTACCTTTATCCTTTCCAGAATCAGGGCCATATATTGATCATAAACGTCTCAACAAGCATAACAGTGAATTCTAGCATTCTCTAGTCCATTAAAGAGCTATGGCATGTAGTCAATCAAGGTGAAAGAATAATGAGATCATCAAAATCATCGCCAAGAAAATTAGAGTATAATTCATTTTTTTTCATTAATCACTCACAAAGAAAGGGCACATGGCTCAAATTCTCACAAAGGGTTATTATGAATCATAACTTATCTTCCACATGTTCATATTCTGTACCAAAGTTACGCATGCACCATATCTACTACACATTCATATGCTTTTCATAAATCATAATTAACCAAAGAATATCATCAAACATTATCTCAATCTTGTGATCCTCTTTTAGCCTTAATTTCAGAGATATAAGTTCATCCTAGACAGTTAAAAGGGCATCCTAAGACTCAATCACACAACAAAACAAAACAAAAAACAAAAAGATTTTTTTTTAAATTTTTTTTTTTTTTTTTTTTTTTAAACAGTGACGATTTTTTTTTATTATTAATAAAGTGACGAAAATAATTTTTTTTTTTTTTTTTTTAAGACCACAAAACTAGCTATCTAAAAACAAAGTGAAACGTTAAACCCTTCCCCCACACTTAAATCATACATTGTCCTCAATGTATAAACAAGTATAAAGCATGCAAAGCATAAATCAAGCATAGAAGAATAGTTAACGCAAAGAAACCTAAAAACAAAACAAAATAACGAAAATAAAAGAGATGGAAGAGTTCAAGAAAGCAAATCTGCGTTGATGGCTCCTCCACAGCTACGGTTGAAATGGGTTGCCTCCCAAGCAGCGCTTAATGTTTAAAGTCTTTCAGCCTAGACTTGTACCTCCATTTACTCCTCTGGTTGTGGCGCCTCTTGGAGGGGTACATCCTCCACATTGTGCTCCACAAACGCCTCATAGTAAGGCTTAAAACATCATATATATACATTCATACACATGGCCAACGAAAATTTTAGTCATTAGTTACAATCTTCTACAATTTTCGAATTAATCAACTTCAATAAGAGATCTTGTAAGTCAAAGTTTAGACGTGCGGCCCAGAGATTCTAATGTTAATACAAGTCTCCCCTCCTAAATCTTTTGGTAACTCTTTTCACACAGAGCCAGGTAGTAGAGGAACGATTTTGGCGGAGCTCAGCTCACTTGATTGACAGGGGACGAGACCCTTTGTCAGCACTTCTCGTATCCAATCAACCGAGACACTTTGTGCTACTAAGGTGCGCCTACTTGATAAAGAAGGTTGATTGACAAGTATTAATAAAAGAACTCTCACCTATTCCGTTATGACTTACTTTCTTCTTACCAAAACCAATTTATGCGAAAATTGTCTAAGTATATGACTTTAATAAAACATCATGAACTATTGTTTTGGACGTGCGGCCCAAGTCCTTGCCTCCACACATATTTCTTCGCAAATCCTTTGGGCAACCTTACTGAAATGGCCAGTGCGGGGGAGGACGAGCACGAGAGGTAGAAACCATTTTGGCACAAGCTACTCCCACATAGTGGTTTACGCTCGTTTGATTGCCTTTCTGATTTCAAAACCCGTCATGAACGTTGTCCCCTTCCTAGTCACTATCTCACATAGGCTATACTTACTAGGATAAGGGAAAAAAATTAAGTGCAAGACATTTTTTCAAGTGTTAACAAAAGCCGCCCACAACCTTAAGAGACCTAAATTAGGTGCTAATAAGGGGTTAAGGCTATTGTCAACAAAAGAGACTTCACCTATTCCATAATAGTTCATAATCCCTTACCAAAATCATACCTTAGTGGCGTTTTCATCACATGAAGACTTTTCAATCCCCGGCAACGGCGCCAAAAATTGATACGTGCAAAAGCATCGTCAATTTAAACCCTGAAAAATATCATCGTTAGTATAGAGCAAATAGGGTATCGTTCAAAACCGGGGATTGAGGGTGCTAACATGTGAGAAACAAATTAAAGAAAAGAATATACAATTTACGAAAATTAAAGAACAAACATACAAGTTTTACAAGTTCTACGAAAATATTTTACAAGTTACAAGCATGCATAAAATTAGAACAACAAGAGTTAGAGAGAGAGCACTTACATTTAACATACGAAATTAGAAGACAATGAACAAAGAAAGCAACGAAATCACATATATATACTCACACAAATTTAAACAAACAAAGAAAACCAAGTTAGAATGGGTTTTGGAAATCCTACTCCTATTTATACACAATTACAAATCCATATCACATAGGGAATCCATATACAACAAGGAAACAAATTATCCCTAAAGAACACCACCAAAAATCCCTAAGAAACACAATTCCTAAAAAACACCAAAGAAATCCCTATTTTTTAGCAATCCCTAAAAAACACAAGACAATTTCCTAAAAACCACCAAAATAAATCCTAGAAAACACCAACACATATTTACTATTCATGGAGTTACTATTCACGAATTTTAAAACACTTTTTATTTTATTTATTATTTATATTAACATGCTACCTAAAAACTCTAAGTTAATTTTAATTATTTACAAATATACAAAAACACATAACATAAAAGATAGGGGGGTTTTTGAAGATTGAAGTATAAATTTTCAGAAAATAAATAAAAGAATAAAACGTTTTCTATACAAAGGTGGGAAAAGAAGAACTTTTGGAAAACAATTTATCAAGAACAATTCAAGATCAATCCATTCATGCATCCCTTAATCTTGTTAATTACCATGGAACGATATCAACCAAGAAACAAAGTTACAAGCGCCCAATGTCCCTTATATGACTTCCCTTTACACAGTTGATCAAGCAACGCACTTAATCCAACATATTTCAAATGCAGGTTGATAGGAGCATTTTAATGCGACGTTTTAACTGCATTTCCTTACATTTCTTGCGTCATTTCCTTAGTAAAACTCTGTTTAGGAAAGTTTCCATTCTTTGATTGGGAAAGTTCCTATTTGTAGAAAGTTTCCATTTTTCTTAGTTTCTATTTTCCATTTTTAGAAAGTTTCTATTCTTGTAGTTTTCATTTCTCATTTCTGGCAAGTTTCTATTTTTTTTCATTTTTAGTAACTTTCTATTTTTCATTTTTAGTAAGTTTCTATTTTTCAAATTAGGAAAGTTTCTATTTCTCATACTAGTTTCTATTTTCAGGACCTCCGAGCTAAAAAGTGGAAATGAACGCACGAATGGAAGGAGGAGCCTGCGAACATCAAGACAAACAAATATGAGAGAAAACGGTCCACACATTTGAGCAGAAATGAAGAAACAAGCTTTCCTAGTGCAACCAGGAAACCCTGCGAAATGGAGGAGAGCTTACCAATGAAGTTTCCAACGCAACTATGAAAAGAAATGAAGAAAATGAAGTGTTTTGCGTTGGAAAAGAAGAAGGCTTGAAGATGAAGCAACGAAGCCCAAGAGCACTTTGAATTTTCGGCAAAATGGATCATGGCCCATCATGGCCCAAGAGATTAGGGTTTGTGACGCATGAAGAAACCCTAGGAGAGTTTTGCCGTCCAAAATGAAGAGAGAAACAAGGAGTTGGCGTCCAAAAATCAGAAATTAAAAGGAGATATTCTAGGGAGATTTTCTAGGGTTATTTTTATGGAAATACATCAAGAGATCAACCCTAGAATATCTTTTGCCGTCCAAGCCAAGAGGAAAAGGAGGAATTGCCGTGATATTCATGAAGAAACCCTAGAGAATTCGGCAAAGAGAGATTCTAGGGGAGAGTTTTAAGGAAAGCCAAAGTGTGGAGACCAAGAAACGGCCAAAAAGGAGTCTAGGTTCGTTCCCTATTTTCTCTAAGGAAGTTTGGCCGAAATTGAACTACAAAATCAGAATATATCTTTATATATTTCGGCCAAAATATTAGGGAATTAAAATGGAGTTTTGTGATTGGTTGAACCATGTCATAGGGCTTATTTGGCAAGCTATTATTGGAGGAAATTATGTGGCATTTTCAGATTAATTCCTTGGGATATTAAGAGGTTTACACGGCTTGGAGAGCAAGGAGGCGTCCAATATATATTCTCACACATTCTCAACGTCAAGGGTTCCTTTGCTTTGTGTTTTACAACTTTAGAAAAAATTCAGAAAAGCTCTCTAGCCTAGCCGTGCTCTTCTCCATCCTCTAAGGCAACCACGAAGTGCAAGCAAGGCCAAGGAAGAAGAAGACAAGCCGTGAACACCATCCATCCTCCACCTTGAAGATTGCTTTCGAAATTCAAGAGATCACATCACCTTTTCGTTCATCACCATCTCCATCTCTTGGTGTAATTCGATTCTTCCTTGTAACTTTGTTTGTATTTTCGTTGGTTATGCCTTAGTTGACACATATGTTTGAACAAGTATTGTTTTCTGAAATTTTATGATTAATAGTTAATTTTCAGATTCATACCTTGCGAATTATGGTTGCTTATGTGTGAGTGTTTGATTAAATTTGCATGATAGAAATCTTTTGTATGTTAATCTTAAAGGGTTCGAAACTTTTAGGGTTTTTATATAATTGGTGCTACGAATTTAAGAACATGAATCAACTTTTTGGTTTTGTGTTCTTGAATCAATAAGTAGTAAAGGTTTTGTACAAAAACCGAATTTAATCAAAGAAGATTGCAATTAGGTGGACTTTTTCATACTAAGTTGCACATTTGAATTGATAGCCTTTCTAGATGCTTAATGCGTTAAACATGTATGATTGACTAGCTTTCTAGGGCTTGAATGCATGTTTGATAGGATTAGTCTATGTGCTTTCACTTAGATTAATTAGCATTGAAAGTAAAATATGGGAAATTGTTTGCTTTGAACGTTTCACATGATCAATTCCTCTTGCATGACTATGATGAACAATGATGAACTTGAATCAACTTTAATCATGGGTTTCCATTTGATCTTTGTTCTTGCATTCCATTTGTATTTTTATGTTTTAGCATTTTAATTATTTTGTTAACTTAGTTTAATTTTCAGAAAAACCAAAATCAAAAACCCCCTTTTAATTCGTAAATAATGTGCATATGTGTAAATATTATACTTTGTTTTAATTTTAATTGTTTAATTGTTTGACAATGACAGGTGTACCCTCAATCCCCGGAATAGAACGATCCCTATTTATTCTATGCTACTAATGACATTTCAGGGTTAAATTATGCGCTTGCTTTGAGCGTATCAATTTTTGGCGCCGTTGCCGGGGATTGAAAAATCATTTGCCATATTGTGAATAATTGTTTTGTTTATATTGTTATCGGAAAAAAAAAAAAAAAAAAAAAAAAAAAAAAAAAAAAAAAAATTTTGCTTGTTAATTTTGTAATTGTCGAAAATTAGATAATTAATTACTTAGGTTGTTATTTATATTGTTGAATACTAGTTTAATTGTGAGTTGTAAATTAAAGAAGGAATAGGTGAAGTCGTGTTTATTAATATTGGCCTAAACCCCTTATTGGTACCTAGTTCAGGTCCCTTAAGGTTGAGGGCGGCCTTTATTAACATTCATTGAACTGTCTAACACACTTAGGACCTTTTACATCCTAGTAAGAATATCCTATGTGAGATGGTGTCTAGGAAGGGGACAACGTTCATGACGGGTTCTGGATTCAGAAGTGCTTACAAATGGGCGTAAACCTCAATGAGGGAGTAGCCTATGCCAAAATGGATCCTACCTCTTGTGTTCGCCCTCCCCTACCTGGCCATTTCAGTAAGGTTGCCCAACGGATGTAGGAGGGACTTTGTGTCTAGACGATTATACTTGGGCCGCACGTCCACTTGATTTACCGCTTGGAATTAAATTTGATATCAATAGTATTTATAACAAAAAGAAAATGTAAGAAATTGTTGTGGCACTTAAGGTATATTGGATTAAACATAATCTTGGAAGGGTAGCTGTTTCAGCCCCATTGCACAACGAGATTCCCTGTTCCCGTACCTAAGTGTTGAAAATAATTGTAAATAAAAGATTCAAAAAAAAAAAAAAAAAAAAAAAAAAAAAAAAAAAATAAATTGTGAATAGTGACGTTTTGTACTTGTTTGGTGTGAAAGTTTTGTCTAATTTTACTTGTAAAGAAAAAAAGAAAAGAAATTTAATAAAAATTGAATTATGAATATTGTTAATTATTTAATTGTTGTGGGTGTGTAAAATCGTATGAGTAGACAAGGGCCCTTTTGTTAATATTGGCCTTAACCCTTCATTGGTACCTTTCTAAGGTCTTATGAGGTTGAGGGCGGCCTTTATTAGCATTAGGAGAACAGTCTAACACATGAGTACTTTCCAAACTGAGTAAGGGGCATTACAGATGGTGTCTTAGGTTGAGACCCTGGGTGATAGGTTCAAATTGGATCTCAGAGATACTATAGACTGTGCGTAAACCACAATGTGGAAGTAGCCAATAGGGGCGTAAACCTCAATGAGGGAGTAGCCTCCGTAGTATCACCAAAATGAGTCCTCCCTCTCACTTACCTCTTAATCTGGCTATCTGGCCTTCTGAAACCACGGAAAGAGACTTATGTCTAGGCGACTATCCCTATATCGTAGCTCACCAATAGTAGTGGTTTCTATTGGGCTCGACTTACAACTTGGAATCAATTGAGTTATTAACGATGTTTATAAGTTCTAAAAAAAATAGTAATAAAATACTTGTACATACCCTTCACATGTAAAGTGCCTTGTTTTTACTTCTCTTACTTGTACAAAATGTAAGTCTCTTTTGTTGCATTGTGAATAGTGACGTTTTTGTATGAAAATATTAACTTGTATTTTGTTTGTTTTCGTAAGTTACTCACTTTTGTACATCTTAATGTTGTTCAGGAATTCCATGAATGTCCGAGTCCTCTAAACTCCCTACCATACGAGAGATTGAAGAAAGACTTGCTCGTTTGAAGAATCCTCCACAACTTGAGTACAGAAGACCTTCTCCCTTGCAATTCAAGCCATATACATTCAACGAGCAAGGGAAAAGAATCTTAGATCCTTCAGAGGAATCCACATCACCTACACCAACTCCATCTCCACCACTTTCACCATCACCTTTGATTTCACCTAACTTACCATCACCACAAATTACTTCCCCTCTTTCACCTTCACCACCACTTACACCACCACCTGAAGAAGTTCAAGAAGAGAGAATGGCATCCATTAGGGAACTATCCACAGCAACAGTTGAGGGAGGACCCCCTATAGGTATTGTGTACCCTGCCCCTGCTGCAGGAAGGAATGCAGAGTTTGAGCTGAAGAGTGGATTATTGCACCAACTCCCTAAGTTTCATGGGCTTCCTATGGAGGACGCCAACAAGCATCTTAGGGCATTTCAGGTTGTGTGTTCTAATATGCAACCACAAGGAGCAGATGAGAACATTCTAAGGATGAAAGCATTTCCATTTTCCTTAGCTGACAGAGCCAAAGATTGGCTATATGAGATTCCTGCTGGACGTATCACCTCTTGGGACACTATGAGGAAGGCCTTCTTGGAACGATACTTCCCAGCTTCCAAGGTCATCACACTCAGGAAGAAGCTTAGTGGAATTGAACAAGCTCCAGATGAGTCCTATTCTGCCTATTATGAGAGGTTCAACTCCTTACTTGCTCAATGTCCTCAACATCAGATGAAGGATGAGACCCTACTGACATGCTTCTATGAGGGACTCTTACCCTTAGAGAGGCAAATGCTTGATGCTGCAGCTGGAGGAGCTTTTGTGGACAAGTCACCTGCAGAGGGAAAGGAACTTATTGAGAATCGTGCCCTCAACAGTCAACAATACGAGGGTGTAGGGCACTCCATTCGAAAGGTACATGAAGTGGGTAGGAACAATGCCATTGAGGATCAACTGAATAAGCTCACCTTGCTCATGAACCAAGTCATAAGTTCCAAGGGACCTAGTGCATCCATAGCTTGTGGGGTATGCTCTATGCAAGGGCATGTTACTGATCAATGCCCTCAACTCAATGAACATGGAGGATGGGAATCTGCTAATGCTATTGGAGGATATCAAGGAGGATATCAGGGAGGACCTCAACGTCCTAGACATGACCCGTATTCCAATACTTATAACCCAGGATGGAGGGACCATCCCAACTTCAAGTGGACCAACAATGACAATGTTCAGAATCCTCTTGGTGGGAACTTTCAACGTCCTCAAGGGCCTACTTTTCAACGTCCTCAAGCTCCTTACATGCCTCCTCCTCAACAGAACTCTGGGAATTCCAATTCCCATTATGATAAGACGTTGGAAGCCTTGACTGCTTCTACACAAGCCTTGACAAACTCTACTCAGGCTTTGATCCAAGGGCAACAGACCCATACTAAGGACATTGCAGAACTCAAGAAGCAGATGGGCCAAGTTGTGGATTTCATGAGCAAGATTCATGAGAATGGGAAGCTCCCTAGTGTCACAATACCTAATCCTAAGGGTAATGTGGAGAATGCATCAGTTGTGACTACAAGGAGTGGAAGGCCATTTCTGGATCAACCCAAGCAACCCAAAAAGGCCCAAGTAAGCATAGAGATTGAGGAAGGCCATGAACCCACAAAGTTGGGTATTGAAAAGGACCCTGCAACGTCCAAGGAAGAACTCAAGGCGTCCTCACCACCAAAGGCAAACCCGGATATTCAAGGTATTAATTCTAACTTATCCAATTCGGTTATCACTAACCCTTCTTCTTCTTGCATACCCTTCCCACGCAGGTTTGCCAAATCTAAGAAGGATGAGAGTGACCAAGCTATCTTGGAAACTTTCAAGAAGGTGCAAGTAAACTTACCCCTCCTAGAGGCCATCAAGCAAGTCCCGAAGTATGCCAAGTTCCTTAAAGAGCTTTGCACTACTAGGAGAGTGAACCGTGAAAAGGAGGTGGTAAAGGTAAGTGAGAACGTTTCTGCCTTGATTCAGAGGAAGATTCCTCCAAAGTGTAAGGATCCTGGAAGCTTTACTATTCCATGTACTATTGGTAACTCCAGATTTAAGAATGCCATGCTAGATCTAGGTGCATCTGTTAATGTTATGCCCTACTCTGTTTATGAAACCCTAGGTCTAGGGGAACTTAAATCTGATAATGTTATCATTCAGTTAGCTGACAGATCCAATGCATACCCTAGAGGTTTGTTGGAGGATGTGCTTGTGCAGGTTAACCATCTTATCTTCCCAGCTGATTTTTATGTGTTAGAAATGGAGGATTCCCCTGTGAGTTCCACTCCTTTGCTTTTGGGACGTCCTTTCTTAAGGACAGCTAGGACAAAGATAGATGTGTATGCAGGTTCTCTCACCATGGAGTTTGATGGTGACGTTATTGGCTTCAACATTTTTGAAGCCATGAGGTATCCTCTTGATATAAATGACTGTTATTCTATTGATATTTTGGATGACCTTGCCCAGAAAATGTTTGAGGCCATGAATGAGGATACCCTAGCCACAACCCTCGAACAAGGAGTAGGGTACACAAAAGGTGGTGCCATTATCTCAAAGGAGGAATTGAAGGACACTTGTGAAGGAAAGATAATTGAAAACGTCTCCTTCCTTGAAGCATCCCCTTATATAGGTAAGTCTAATTCTCCTTTGTCCATTCAGTTATCTACTAACAAGACTTTACCTTCAGTGGTCCAGGCCCCAGAACTTGAGCTTAAACCTCTTCCAGACCATTTGAAGTATGTCTACTTAGGAGACAAGGAGACCTTACCAGTGATAGTGTCCTCTGCGCTTACGACTCCACAAGAAGAGAAGTTGGTGGAGATGCTGAAGCAACACAAGACCGCCATAGGATGGACATTGGCGGACATCAAGGGAATTAGTCCTACAACTTGCGTCCATAGGATACTTCTAGAGGAGGGGTCTAAACCCACAAGAGAGGCTCAACGTCGTCTCAACCCTCCAATGATGGAAGTTGTGAAGAAGGAGGTTATCAAACTCCTAGATTGTGGGGTGATCTACCCCATTTCAGACTCCAAGTGGGTCTCTCCAGTTCAGGTTGTGCCCAAGAAATCTGGGGTAACTGTGGTGAAGAATGCTGAGAACGAACTGGTGCCCCAAAGGACAGTCACAGGTCACCGAGTGTGCATTGATTATAGGAAGCTCAACGCAACAACAAGGAAAGATCACTTTCCTCTTCCATTCATTGATCAGATGCTTGAGCGCCTAGCTGGACATGACTACTACTGCTTCTTGGATGGCTACTCAGGCTACAATCAGATTGCCATAGCCAATGAAGATCAAGAGAAGACAACCTTCACTTGCCCCTTTGGGACGTTTGCCTATAGACGTATGCCCTTTGGCCTTTGCAACGCTCCAGGTACCTTTCAGAGGTGTATGGTAAGTATCTTTTCAGATTATATTGAGAAAATCATAGAGGTATTTATGGATGACTTTTCAGTCTTTGGAAAGAATTTTGATGATTGTCTTAATAATCTGGAAATAATTCTCAAACGTTGCATGGAAACTAACCTTGTACTTAATTGGGAGAAATGCCATTTTATGGTTAAGCAAGGAATAGTTTTAGGACATATTGTCTCTGCTAGGGGAATAGAGGTCGATAAGGCCAAGGTTGACATTGTGCGTTACTTACCCTCTCCCACTTCTGTGAGAGAGATTCGTTCTTTCCTTGGCCATGCAGGTTTTTATAGGAGGTTTATTAAGGACTTCTCCAAGATTTCGAGACCTCTATGTCAACTGCTCCAGAAGGATGTGCCCTTTCACTTTGACAAGGAATGTCAAGCTGCTTTTGACAAGCTTAAGGAGTTGTTGACGTCAGCCCCCATCATGCTACCTCCAGATTGGTCCTTGCCCTTTGAGTTGATGTGTGATGCCTCTGACTATGCAGTTGGAGCTGTTTTGGGGCAAAGGAAGGACAAACGACCCTATGCCATCTACTACGCCTCAAGGACTCTGAATGATGCACAAATGAATTATTCCACCACAGAGAAAGAGCTCCTTGCAGTTGTTTTTGCCCTTGAAAAGTTTCGTTCCTACTTACTTGGTACCAAGGTAATTATTTATACTGACCATGCAGCTTTGAAGTACTTGATGACCAAGAAGGAGGCGAAACCAAGGCTTATCAGATGGGTCCTACTCTTGCAAGAGTTTGACGTTGACATCAAGGACAAGAAGGGTAGTGAAAACGTGGTAGCTGACCACTTGAGTCGTTTGGTACATGCAGAAGACCCTCTCCCTCTGGTGGAGACGTTTCCAGATGAGCAGCTTTTTGGACTTCAGGTAAGTGAACCATGGTATGCTGATATTGTGAACTATATTGTTTCTAGGAAGATTCCTGATACCATGTCACGTGCTCATAGAGATAGGCTTAAGAAAACTGTTAAGCAATATGTTTGGGATGAACCTTATTTGTGGAAATATTGCTCTGATCAACTGATTAGGAGATGTGTGCCTGAACATGAACATAATGCCATACTTTCGTTTTGCCATTCTAAAGCATGTGGGGGTCACTTTGGGTCTAAAAAGACTGCTTTTAAGGTGTTAGAGTCTGGGTTCTTTTGGCCAACGTTATTTAAGGATGCACATGCATATTGTTTAACTTGTGATAGATGCCAACGAACCGGAAATCTAAGTTCTAGAGATCAAATGCCATTGTCCAATATCATAACTGTTGAAATATTTGATGTCTGGGGCATAGATTTCATGGGACCTTTCCCTTCATCTTTTGGGTTTCTATATATCTTACTTGCAGTGGACTATGTTTCCAAATGGGTGGAAGCAAAGGCCACTAGAACTAATGACTCTAAGGTTGTTGCAGATTTTATCAAGTCTAACATCTTTAGCAGGTTTGGAATGCCTAGAGTTCTCATTAGTGATGGTGGATCCCATTTTTGCAATCGGACGATTGAGGCCTTGTTGAAGAAATATGATGTTACACATAAGGTTTCTACACCTTATCACCCCCAAACTAGTGGGCAGGCTGAGGTCTCAAATCGTCAGATCAAGGGGATATTGGAAAAGACTGTGAACCCCAATAGGAAGGATTGGTCCCTCCGCTTGGAGGATGCTTTGTGGGCCTACAGAACTGCATACAAGACTCCCATAGGTATGTCCCCATATCGTATTGTCTATGGCAAACCTTGCCATTTACCTGTGGAGTTAGAGCACAAAGCTTGGTGGGCTGTGAAGCAGTTTAACATGGATATTGATGAAGCTGGGCTTCATAGGAAGCTGCAGTTGCAAGAGTTAGAGGAGATTAGGAATGATGCTTTCGAAAGTGCCAACATCTATAAAGAAAAGACTAAGGCATTCCATGATAAAATGATTCGAAGGAAGACTTTTGTTGTGGGTCAAAAAGTTCTTCTCTTCCATTCTCGTCTAAAACTCTTCCCAGGTAAACTTCGTTCTCGTTGGATTGGACCTTTTGTTATCACTAATGTGTTTTCTCATGGAGCTGTGCAGATAAAGAGTGAACAAACAGGTAACGAGTTCAAAGTGAATGGCCATCGCTTGAAGCCTTACTATGAGGCCTTTGTGGAACACGAAGTGGAGGAAGTACCCCTCCAAAACGTTCCACCTCTTGAGGATTAAATGGAGGTACAAGTCTAGGCTGAAAGACTATAAACATTAAGCGCTGCTTGGGAGGCAACCCAATTCAGAAGTAGCTGTGGAGGAGCCTTCAACGCAGATTTGCTCTTTTTCCTCCCTACTTCTTTATTTTATGCTTTTTGTTTGTCTTTGAACTTTATTTTCGTAAATTCCATCTCTATATGCTTAAGTGTTTCATTGCATGCTTATAATTGCTTACATTGAGGACAATGCAATATTTAAGTGTGGGGGAAGGGATTTACATTTTTGTCTTTTATTTTGAGTCATATATATTGGAAAATACAAAAAAATCGAAAAATGTCAGAAAAGAAAAATGTCAGAAAAATAAAAAAAAATTTCGTTGCTTTTGTTTTTGTTTTGAGTCATAGGATGCCCCTTCAACTGTCTAGGATGATTCTATATCTCTGAAATCATGACTAAAAGAGGATCACAACATTGAGATGATTTTTAACATGGTATTCTTTGGTTAATTGAGATATATGAAAAATGTATGCATGTGTAGTGGATATGGATCTCGTGACCTTGGTACAGAATATGAGCATGTTAGGATGAGTTTTGATTCATAAAACCCATGTGAGATATTTGAGCCATGTTCCTTTTTCTTGGAGTGAAAATGAAAATATATTCTTAATTTCTTGGCGATGTTTTGATGATCTCATTATTCTTTCATCTTGATTGACTGCTTGCCATAGATTAAGTTTAATGGACTAGAGATGCTAGAATTCGCTCTTGTGCTTGTTGAGACGTAATATCAATACATGGCCCTGATTCTGGAAGGGATAGAGGTTCTCTAGGAATTACCACCATTGCCATATAAACTTGTGTCCCTATTTGTGCCCGTCGTGGGACCCCCCTAGATAAGCCCCTTTGAGCCTACATTAAGCCTTTTCGTTCATCACTTTAAAATCCTTAACCATGAAGCTTAGTATAGTTACAACTCTACCCTTTGTTATAAGAACTTAGTAGAGCTAACTTTTGAGACATATTACATGGGTTTGGTGTTAAAGATGAAGATTGAGAAGAGGTGAAAGTTCAAGTGTAGGGGTAGACTTGTCCATGAAAAGAAAAAAATATGAGAAAGCCGTGAAAAAAATGAAAAGAAAGAAAAAATATATACGGCTAAAAAGAAATAAAAAGAAAGAAATGTTTATGGATTAAGTCCCCTATACTTAGTGATTTTGGAGTTCTGCTTTAAATTGAAGGCCCACTACAGAAAAATTTGGCCTTTGTCCATTTCACTAGGGTCAAGGGAAGTTTACATTGAAGATTGGGCCCAACATGAAGACATTTGGCCCTTTTATGTGACCTATATGGGGAAGTGACGTTTTTGCAATGCCTTGGTGGAATTTCGAGATCTCTACATTCATATGAGCTCTACTAGGTTTTTAGGACACTTTGATAAATCCTTACCTTTCGTTTCTTTAAACCTTGAGCCTGAGCCCCATTACAACCCTTGAGAGAGAGGACCTTCTTGATCCTTAAGATGGGACAGCCCTTGATGTGGAGATGAGTTACAAGAGTTGAACCTATGGCAGTCCATTCGTGCAAGTAGTTGATATCCTTCATGAGATCTTTAAAAGAATATTTATGTGCTTTCGTTTCTTTATATGTGATACACTTGTTTATCTTTCACATATACTTGAGTGAATAAGCTTTTAAGCATTGCCATGATCTGAGAAAAGAAAGAGGGATATACTTGTGAGATTTGAATCATACTTGTCTGAAGCATGCTAAGCTTAAACCCATCACCATTGTTACAACCAAGTCCTACTCGTGTATGTGTGGATTATATGTTTTAATTAATTCTCGAATGCCTAAACATTGATTCTTGGAGAAATGCTAATCTTGGTGTTGTGAAAGTAAGAGATTGCTGAGACAAATAGTTGAAGGGCAATAGAGTCTTTGTATTTATTTGAGTCTTTAATTTTCGTTGAGTCTTAGTGTGTGTCTTTGTTTGATTTTGCTAAGGGACTAGCAAAAGCTAAGTGTGGGGGAATTTGATAGGAGCATTTTAATGCGACGTTTTAACTGCATTTCCTTACATTTCTTGCGTCATTTCCTTAGTAAAACTCTGTTTAGGAAAGTTTCCATTCTTTGATTGGGAAAGTTCCTATTTGTAGAAAGTTTCCATTTTTCTTAGTTTCTATTTTCCATTTTTAGAAAGTTTCTATTCTTGTAGTTTTCATTTCTCATTTCTGGCAAGTTTCTATTTTTTTTCATTTTTAGTAACTTTCTATTTTTCATTTTTAGTAAGTTTCTATTTTTCAAATTAGGAAAGTTTCTATTTCTCATACTAGTTTCTATTTTCAGGACCTCCGAGCTAAAAAGTGGAAATGAACGCACGAATGGAAGGAGGAGCCTGCGAACATCAAGACAAACAAATATGAGAGAAAACGGTCCACACATTTGAGCAGAAATGAAGAAACAAGCTTTCCTAGTGCAACCAGGAAACCCTGCGAAATGGAGGAGAGCTTACCAATGAAGTTTCCAACGCAACTATGAAAAGAAATGAAGAAAATGAAGTGTTTTGCGTTGGAAAAGAAGAAGGCTTGAAGATGAAGCAACGAAGCCCAAGAGCACTTTGAATTTTCGGCAAAATGGATCATGGCCCATCATGGCCCAAGAGATTAGGGTTTGTGACGCATGAAGAAACCCTAGGAGAGTTTTGCCGTCCAAAATGAAGAGAGAAACAAGGAGTTGGCGTCCAAAAATCAGAAATTAAAAGGAGATATTCTAGGGAGATTTTCTAGGGTTATTTTTATGGAAATACATCAAGAGATCAACCCTAGAATATCTTTTGCCGTCCAAGCCAAGAGGAAAAGGAGGAATTGCCGTGATATTCATGAAGAAACCCTAGAGAATTCGGCAAAGAGAGATTCTAGGGGAGAGTTTTAAGGAAAGCCAAAGTGTGGAGACCAAGAAACGGCCAAAAAGGAGTCTAGGTTCGTTCCCTATTTTCTCTAAGGAAGTTTGGCCGAAATTGAACTACAAAATCAGAATATATCTTTATATATTTCGGCCAAAATATTAGGGAATTAAAATGGAGTTTTGTGATTGGTTGAACCATGTCATAGGGCTTATTTGGCAAGCTATTATTGGAGGAAATTATGTGGCATTTTCAGATTAATTCCTTGGGATATTAAGAGGTTTACACGGCTTGGAGAGCAAGGAGGCGTCCAATATATATTCTCACACATTCTCAACGTCAAGGGTTCCTTTGCTTTGTGTTTTACAACTTTAAAAAAAATTCAGAAAAGCTCTCTAGCCTAGCCGTGCTCTTCTCCATCCTCTAAGGCAACCACGAAGTGCAAGCAAGGCCAAGGAAGAAGAAGACAAGCCGTGAACACCATCCATCCTCCACCTTGAAGATTGCTTTCGAAATTCAAGAGATCACATCACCTTTTCGTTCATCACCATCTCCATCTCTTGGTGTAATTCGATTCTTCCTTGTAACTTTGTTTGTATTTTCGTTGGTTATGCCTTAGTTGACACATATGTTTGAACAAGTATTGTTTTCTGAAATTTTATGATTAATAGTTAATTTTCAGATTCATACCTTGCGAATTATGGTTGCTTATGTGTGAGTGTTTGATTAAATTTGCATGATAGAAATCTTTTGTATGTTAATCTTAAAGGGTTCGAAACTTTTAGGGTTTTTATATAATTGGTGCTACGAATTTAAGAACATGAATCAACTTTTTGGTTTTGTGTTCTTGAATCAATAAGTAGTAAAGGTTTTGTACAAAAACCGAATTTAATCAAAGAAGATTGCAATTAGGTGGACTTTTTCATACTAAGTTGCACATTTGAATTGATAGCCTTTCTAGATGCTTAATGCGTTAAACATGTATGATTGACTAGCTTTCTAGGGCTTGAATGCATGTTTGATAGGATTAGTCTATGTGCTTTCACTTAGATTAATTAGCATTGAAAGTAAAATATGGGAAATTGTTTGCTTTGAACGTTTCACATGATCAATTCCTCTTGCATGACTATGATGAACAATGATGAACTTGAATCAACTTTAATCATGGGTTTCGATTTGATCTTTGTTCTTGCATTCCATTTGTATTTTTATGTTTTAGCATTTTAATTATTTTGTTAACTTAGTTTAATTTTCAGAAAAACCAAAATCAAAAACCCCCTTTTAATTCGTAAATAATGTGCATATGTGTAAATATTATACTTTGTTTTAATTTTAATTGTTTAATTGTTTGACAATGACAGGTGTACCCTCAATCCCCGGAATAGAACGATCCCTATTTATTCTATGCTACTAATGACATTTCAGGGTTAAATTATGCGCTTGCTTTGAGCGTATCAAGTTCTCGTCCGAACCTATTACCAATAACTCTTTTCATATGACTGCTTGGCAGAATTTTCTTTTTGCCACAATGATACGCTCAAAGCAAGCATATAATTTAACCCTAGAAATATCATTAGTAGTATAAGCAAGTAGGGATCGTTCTATTCCGGGGATTGAGGGTACACCTGTCAATGTAAGACAATTTAAACAATTAAAATAAAACAAAGTATAATATTTACACATATAAACACTATTCACGAATTTAGGGGGGTTTTTAGATTTTTGGTTTGTTTTTTGAAAATTAAAAGAATTAAAACTAAGTATAAACAAAAACACAAATACAAGAATGAAATGTAAGAAACAAAGATTAAAACCAAGTTCATGATTAAATTCGAATTAACCCTACATTGTTCTTCCAAGTCATGTGAAAGGAGTTGATCATGTGAAACATTCGAAAGCAAACGATTTCCCATATTTTACTTTTCATCGCTAATTAATCCAAGTGAAAGCACAAAGACTAATCCTATCAAACATGTAATCAAACCCTAGAAAGCTAGTCAATCATACATGTTCAACGCAAGAAGTTCAAAGAAAGGCTATCAACTCAAGTGTACAACTTAGTATGAATAAGTTCATCTAATTGAAATCCTCTTCAATTGAATTCGATTTTTGTCCAAAACCTTTACTACTTTGATTCAAGTTTACACAAAACGAAAAGTCGATTTCATGTTCTTAAACCTAGCACCAATCATATCGAAACCCTAAGTGTTTGCAACCACATAAGATTAAAATACAAAAGTTATCTATAAAGCAAATTCAATCGATCAATCACACATAAGCAACTTTGGAATCACAAGGTATGAATCGAAATCTTCATTCAATCATAAAATTTCAGAATATAAATCTTGTTCAAACATCAATGTTAACTAGAACAACATCCAACGAAATCAAACAAGGAGAATCAAAAGTGATTACAAGAAAGAAGGTTGAATTACACCGTGAATGAAGAGATGGATGAATGATTTGAATGATGAACTAATGAAACTTGAAAGCAAGCTTCAAAGTGCACGGCTTCAAGGTGGAATGGATGATGATGCTCACGGCCTAGTCTTGCTTCTTCCTTCCTTGCTCGAAAACGCCAAAAGTTGAACTAGAGAATGGAGAGAGCTTCCGCGCGTAGAGAGAATTTTCTGAATTGTGTAGTGTTCCCTTTGAGACGTCTAGGGTATAGTATTTATAGGAAAAGTGTGAGCCCCCGAAAATTTTATTTAATTTTTGAAGGTAAATTTTTCGCCAATAAGATTTTTTTTACCAGGTCACCCAAGTGAAGGAGTTGAGTTTGAAGATTTCTTTGGTGACGAGATTCTTTAATTTGGGCCATGTGATTTAAGTTTGGGCCAATGTTCTTTTATTTGGGCCTAAATTGTTACTAGAATTTATCGAGACAAATTGTCGAAGTAAATTGGAATAGGATACGAATTAGGTTGTAGCGAATTTGAATATTGAGTCTTTAGAGAAATCGTTGGTGAAAAACGAATAAAAGTTACGAGCCCGAAAACCCGAAAGCGATCAGCAGGGAGTATTACGTAATTTGACGCGAGGGCAAATTCGACATTTCTCACGCGCTAGTATAAATAGGAATAGAAAACCCTAAAATCTCATTCTCTCCCTTTCTCCTCTCCCAGCCGCGTCCTCTCCTCTCTCTCTCCCGACCTCTCGTTCCCTCTCTCTTCTTCTTGATGCAGCTAAAATAGCCTCACAATTTAACCCTGCAAAATGTAGTTGTCAGTATAGGATAAGCAGGGATCGTTCAGTCCGGGGATTGTAGGGTACACCTACACAAAAAGGTCAATTAACAAATAAAAGAATAAAATGGGGGTTTTGAGATTTGGTTCCTAATCTACTTAAAATAAAAACGAAACAAATAAACCTATATACAATGATCGACTTCCCTAACCTAGACCAATACCACTCGGAAATTACTAAGTGTAAAAACAGAAAATTCATTTCAACATGCTACAAAACTGTGCCCATCTTGAATGCATAGATAAGAGCCCAAATGAAAAGCCTCAGCGGATCAATCCATTTATCTGATTCGTTCTAATGTAGGCTTGGATCGGAAAAGTCCTTACCAAGCCTAATACTACTAATTTTCGAAAACACTCAGCGCAATTCTCTTAACTAGTAGTATTATCTAACCCTCGAATCAACTCACACGTGCAAATTAACCATTACACATAGAATTTAACACGTAATTTCCAGAATCGTTTAATCATTAAAGCATGATTTTTACCACTTTTTAGAACTAATTGCTACTTGTTTAACTCAGTGATACGTGCAAAAGCATCGCCAATTTAAACCCTGAAAATGTCGAGCGTTAGTATAGAGTAAGCAGGGATCGTTCTAAACCGGGGATTGAGGGTGCTAACATGTGAGAACAAATTTAAAAGAAGAATATACAAGTTACGAAATCAAAGATAAAGAATTTACAAGTTACACGAAAATATTTTACAAGTTTACAAGCATGCATAAAATTAGAACAAACAAAGAATCAAAAAGAGTTAGAGAGAGAGCACATACATTTAACATACGAATTTAGAAGACAATGAATAAAGAAAGCAACGAAATCACATATATATACTCACACAAATCGAAACAAACAAAGAAAACCAAGTTAGAATGGGTTTTGGAAATCCTACTCCTATTTATACACAATTACAAATCCATATCACATAGGGAAAACCATATACAACAAGGAAACAAAAATCCCTAAAGAACACCACCAAAAATCCCTAAGAAACACAATTCCTAAAAAACACCAAAGAAATCCCTATTTTTTAGCAATCCCTAAAAAACACAAAACAAAACCCTAAAAACCACCAAATTAATTCCTAGAAAACACTAACACATATTTACTATTCACGGACACTATTCACGAATTTAAAAACATTTTTTTTATTTTATTTATTATATTAACATGCTACCTAAAAACTCTAAGTTAATTTTAATTATTTACAAATATACAAAAACACAAAACATAAAAGATAGGGGGTTTTTTGAAGATTGAAAACAGAAATTTTCAGAAAACAAATAAAGATTAAAAATCGTTTCTATACAAAGGTGGGAAAAGAAGAATTTTTGAAGAACAATTTATCAAGAACCAATCAAGAACAACATATTCATGCATCCCTTAATCTTCATTAGTTACCATGGAAAGCTATCAACCAAGAACACAAAGATCAAAGCAACCATTGTCCCCTTTTAACTTTCTTTCTTAAGTCAAATCGAAATAGCAAGAACCAAATCAATTTTATTTTGAAAAGTTCGATATCAATAATGAAAAATCCCGTTTTCAAATCATTAAGTTCAAGAAAGAATCAATAGACATGCAAATCCAAGCACGTCACAACTTATCATCACATGCATAATCTGATTTCGACTCAAAGCAAGCCTTTACTACTTATTCGAATTAGGTTTCACAAAGCATCAAACCTAATTACTAGCAAATTACATGCAAGTCTTCCTATGTTTGCAACCACAAGAACGTTCCATGTAATGAAGCACAAAATCAGATTATCATTCCATATATTCGGCAACTAAGCAAGATCAAGAACACATAAACACATCAAACATGAAAAGAACCATCTAAATTGAATCCAAAAATCAGTTTTGTCACATCATAGTTTTGGTTTAAACAACAGAAATTCCAAAGCAGAAATTCTAACTACAAGAAAGCCACAACCGTGAAAGTACATGAGAAGATTATGGTGTGGACAACCCCTTAGTCACGTCCCAAGGTCCAAAGCAGATCCAAGATGGTGCACAAGTGATGAACACGGCTAGGAAGGTGGATGGTCACGGCTATGCTCCTTGAAGATTGCGAAAACCTGAAAACTAGAGAGAACAAGTGAGAAATCGAAATTGTGGAGAATATTGTTGTTGCCCCTGAACGTCATACACACAAGGTATATATAGGAAGACGTCCAAAGCACTCCCAATTCGTTTCTACTTGGTTTCTCCAAAGTTGTGTTGATCTAGGACTTGTTTGGCACAAAGCAGATTTCCGGCAGACTTGACCTCAGTGCACTAAAACGGCCATAACTTCCTCTAGAAAATAGATATCGACGAGCTGTAAACCGTTCTGGAAACTAGACATCTGTAGCTTTCCAACAATATAAAGATCATAATTTTCTGAACTCCGAGCGATTTTCTATGCTCCGTTGAAGTTGACTGATCTGCACAGGCAGTAATCCGAATCTGTAATGGATTTGACTTTTAAAGCACAACTTAAGTCCAACTCGATTTTCCTTCACATCACATGCCTTCCACACGTCTTCCACGCCTTATTGAAGAATGAAACGTCAAGAACTCCCTAGAACCTTCAAGAATCTCACGGCAATTCCAATCCATACTCAACTAGAAATCCAAACTCCACATTGCTTTGAAATCCGAATTCCTTGTTGCTTTCTGTTCCGAGATGCTTCTACACTCTTCCGGAACCTTCTTGAGTAATCCTTATCCAACAGGGACTCCTTGTCATACTAGTATTCCTTATCTGAGTAGAATTGGGTTTCCTTGTCCAAGTCGAACTCCTAGTCCAAGTCAGCTTCAAACTCCTACTCCAACTGGGATTCCTTTTCCTAGTCAAACTGGGAGAACTTCCATTTCTTCATTTCTTTCCATTTCTGCGCCACTTGTGCCTTCCTTAGCCATTTTTGGACTTTGAGACTCCATTTACTCCTGCAAAACACTAACTAAGTTAAATTGATCAAGATAAAGGAAATAACTTGGCAAAATATAGGGTTTAAACATTATAAACGTCGCATTTTATGCTCCTATCACTCAGCGTCTTAACAAATAACAATTACTCTTGGCAAATTAAGCAAACACACAAGAATACTCAGCGTGATTCTAGCATGCAAACTTTTTAACCTAACTCTGAAAATTACCTAAAAACATAAAAGGGCACAAGATTGTAACATGCATCATAAAAGAATTCTCGAAATTAACTCAATAATAAACTGAAAATCTCAAAAATATTAATAAAAATATTCTGAAAATCTCATGTCTCCAATTAAACAACTCACAAATCCAAACCCACAAAACCGAAACAAAAATTGTAAGTAGAGTCATAGTTACACTTTGAAGCTTTCCTCAGCGGCTTGGCAACAAGGTGATGAACTCGTCTCTACTATGGTGGTGGAGCGTCCTTGACTCAGCGCCTAAGAACTTCGTAGAATGATGGATGGATGGTGGTCACAGTCTTGTGAGTGATGGAAGTTTAAGGAGTGAATTGGGCAGAGTCTTGGAATAGTTTTTGGCCAGGAAGTGATGGAAATTCTGTTCTGGACGTTGCCTATTTATAGGGGAGCATTGGTTGGCTTTTGTCGATCATACCCTTCATCATTGGACGGATGGGATTGCATCATAATTCCTTTAATTTTCCAACTGAAAACGTCTCCTTTATGGCCTTAACTCCTCTCATAGTGGGGTCTTTTAACAGCTGAAACGTCTTTCTCCTTTATTCCCGAACTGAAAACGTCTTTCTCCTTTATTTATTTTCCAGCTGAAACGTCTTTCTCCTTTATTTATTTTCCAGCTGAAACGTCTTTCTCCTTTATTTCCCTTCTTCATTGCTTGGTCAAACGTCTTAAATTTCCTACAAAAAGGTGGAGAATATCAGATTTTTTTAAGAGAAAATAAAGGGAATTAATGTAAAGACCGCAAAAACGTCGACGGTAAGGAATCCTGATCCCGTTAGGATTTTTTTCATAAATTTCACATTTTGCGCCTATTTTACGCCAAACACTGTACGAGACTCTTAAACTGACTCGATGACTCAAAACACAAAACTTAAGGGGGAAACAAGTCTAAAATGGGGCATATACTCAATAATATCGTCGCACTTTATGCTCCTATCAAATACCCCACACTTAGCTTTTGCTAGTCCCTTAGCAAAACAGAAATACAAAACAAAACAAAGACTCGACAAAAAGCAAGTAAATGACTCTACTACCCCTAACTGTTGTCTCAGAGACTCCAAACTCATGGCTTTCGCGTTAAACACTTAATCAAAATCGCATAGATAATTCCATGGTTAATAAACATGTAACGCTCATATGACTAAGTAAGATGTGGAGAACTTAAGTTATACAGTGAATGATAGCATGTTTCGAACAAGTCCAATCCAAACTCACAAGGCATACTCTCGATTTTTCTCTCAGAAATGGCTATGCTTAAAAGCTTCACACTCAAGTATATGCAAGAGAACAAATTGTAAGGCAACAAACAGCTTGCATATTTCATCAATAAACGCATTTTGTGAAGAATTATTAAAGACCTCAAGAAATGACTAAGTGCACAAATGGACCTAAACCATAAGCTCGACTGCGTACCTGACTCCACTAACCAAAGACTGCCCATCTCAAGGATCAAGTCAGCACTTAAAATAGGTTGTAATGGGGCTAAGCTAGGGTTTTCGAAATGAAGATTAAGGATACAAAAATCCTAAGGACCTAGCAGAGCATATATGGACCACCTTATGTCATCATTTTTGTAGACCAAATATCATTGTTTTGGGCCAAACCTTCACTCTAACCAACATGGGAATGGACAAAGGCATAATTTTCAACTTTGAGCCTTCTACAAATTTGAAAGTCCAAAACCACACTTCAACAATTTCCCAAGAGTTTTCTTTTCAATTTTTCTTCTCTTTTGCCACTTTTCTTTCTTTCTTTCTTTTTCATTTTCATTTTCTTTCAATTTTTTTTTTTTATGGCAAATTTTTTTTCTCTTCTTTTTTTTTCTTGGATTTTCCCCACCCCACACTTGTCTTTCATCGTCACCCCTACACATTATGTCATGCTCTACTAAGTCCCTAGGACAAGGGTAGAGATATCCTGTACTAAGCTCATGGTAGGGTAGTGAGGGTGATGAAACAAAGGTTTTCAACGTAGGCTCAAAGGGGTTCATTCTAAGGAGTCCCACGACGGGCACAATTGGGGACACATGCTTGTTTGGCTATGGTGGTTACCCTAATGCCTTCTATCCTATCCAGGATCAGTGCATATTATGGCATACAAGTTTTGACAGTCACAACAGCCGAGTTCTAGTACTCTCTAGTCCATTAAAATCTATGGCACATGATCATTGGATTTTCAAAGAATGATGAGGTTTTGCAAATACAGCCACGAAATTCTAGAATTATCAATTAAGCACTCGAAAAGAAAGTATTTTAGCTCAAAAGCTCACTTAGGGTCAAATGAATCAGACTTAATCCTAGCATGCTTAATGAACCAAGTTACAATCCTATCTCAAATCTTCATACAAGTATCACAACGTCGATTAACCACAGAATTCAATTAAGTCCTATTTCGATTGTGTAAACCTTCAGCCATGAATTCAGAGACATGTTCATCCTAGACGTTAGGGACATCCTAAGACTCAAACAAACAAAAAGACTCTAAAACCAACGAAATAATTTTTGTTTTTTTTTTTTTTTTTTTTTTTTTTTTTTTTTTTTTTTTTTTTTTTTACTGAAAAAAATTCTGAAAATAAAGGTGTAAACCCACCCCATACTTAGAATCTACATTGTCCTCAATGTAGGCAAAAGAATATGGTATATAGACCCTAAATATGGGAAGGGTAAAATAAACAAACAAACAAACAAAGACACAAGTACAATTCAACCTAAGCAAGTGAAGGGATAGAAATGTCAAACTCTCGTTGATGGCTCCTCCACAGCTTCGGTTGAAATGGGTTGCCTCCCATGCAGCGCTTAATATTTATAGTCCTTCAGCCGGGACTCTTTCCTTGTTCACACGTCATGGGGTGCCTCCTGGAGGGGTATCTCTTCCAATGTGTGCCCCACGAAGGACTCATAGTAGGGCTTGAGACGATGCCCATTTACCTTGAACTCCTTCCCCGTCTGCTCACTCTTGATCTCTACAGCACCATGAGCAAACACATTTGTAACTATAAATGGGCCAACCCAACGAGAACGAAGTTTACCTGGGAATAGCTTAAGTCTGGAATGGAATAACAGAACTTTCTGGCCCACTTGGAAGCTTTTTCCGCGGATCATTTTGTCATGGTAGGCCTTTGTCTTCTCCTTGTAGCTCCATGAAGCATCGTAGGCCTCATTCCTTATCTCCTCAAGCTCATTTAGCTGTAGCTTCCTATGTAGGCCCGCTTCATCATAATCCATGTTGAACTTCTGGACAGCCCACCAAGCCTTGTGCTCTAGCTCCACTGGAAGGTGGCATGCCTTTCCGTAGGCCAACCTAAAGGGAGACATCCCAATAGGCGTCTTGTAGGCTGTTCTGTAGGCCCACAATGCATCATCTAATCTTGATACGCTCAAAGCAAGCGCATAATTTAACCCTGAAAACATCGTTAGTAGTATAAGCAAATAGGGATCGTTCTATTCCGGGGATTGAGGGTACTCCTGTCATTGTCAAAAACAAATAAAGAATTAAAATAATAAAGTAAAAAGTATTATGTACAAAAATAAAATAAAGAATAAAAATATATACAAGTTAATATAAAAAGGGGGGTTTTGAGATTATAGAATTGGAATTAAAATTAAATGAAATAAAGAAAGTGTAAAAACACATATACAAGGGTGGAACACAAGAAACAAAGATCAAAACTACAATCATATGAATGAAATCCAATTACAATTCCTATAGTTGATTATCTATGTCATGAGAAATAAGTTGACCATGTGAAACATTCGAAGCAAATGATTTCCCATATTTTACTTTCCTTGAATATTTAATCTAAGTGAAAGCACCTAAATTAAACCTATTGAACATGCAATCATAGTCTAGAAAACTAGCTAATCAAGAACACATTCAATGCATGAAGAACAAAGAAAGGATGTCAACCAAAGTGCACAACCTAGTATGAAAAAGTCCATCTATTTGCAATCCTCCTTAATTGATTTCGACTTTTGTCCAAAGCCTTTACTACTTAAATCTAGCACCAATTACATGCATATATCCTAAGTTGGCCATCAAAGAACACATACATATAAAAGTTTTCCATAATCCAAAATCAATTAAGCAATCTCACATAAGCAACATAAAAATCAACATAAAGAAATCACAATTTTTTATTCAAACATAGAAATTGGGCTTAAACTTTGCCCTTAATGTTATTGTTAACTAGAAACAAATTCTTACGAAATTAAATAAGGAAAAAGAATGAATTACACCATGAGTTGGAGATGGAGATGGAGTGCTTGAAACGTTGAAATCTTGAATCTTGGAAGCAAGCCTTCAAGGTGGACGATGGAGGATATGATATTCCCGGCTCCTTCTTCTTCTTCTTCTTCTTACTTGAAAACGCAGAATTTTGCAACTAGAGAATGGAGAGAAAAATGGAATGGAAATGGAGAGACAAAGAAGATGAAATGGATGAAGGAATCTTTTTTTAGAGTGAGAGGAGAAGGTGTTTATATAGGGAAGAAAAAGAAGAGTGAAATGATAAATGGAAGAAAAATAATGAAAGTGGTTTGTAAAATATGGAAAAGATGGAGTAATGATGAAATGAAAGCAAGGCATGAAGGTGTAGAAGTATGGAAGTGATGATGATCTATTGGAGCAGAAAAATATATCCAAGGAAAAAGGGAAAAGCATCTAGCTTTCTTCATGTGGGTAGGAAACATGAACATGTGGTGTTGAGCTGTTTTTAGATCAGTTTCTGCCCCTTTATTCCTTCAATTATTTCTCCAACAAGCATTCCCAATTTCACTATAACCTCTTCATAAAAAATGTTCCATTATGAGTGTAGATCACCCTGGTAAAATTTCATATTTTTATTCCATGTGGTTGGGCCGAAAATGCTGCTGGACCTCTTACAGGTCCAGTTTTCCAGTTTTGCTTCTGCAGGAAATTGGGCTGACTGTTTGAAGGCCTTCCGCTCAATTCTAGCTCTGGCACTCTTCATAAGAAACGATCCTTAGGATGTCTAGAATGGATCTGGAAAGTTTCAGCTCATTTGAAGTTCATTTGGTCCGGCGGCCGCTCCTTCTTCCTTGCTTGGCTTGGTTTTTCCTAGCCGGAGTAGGAAAATGTGTAAAATTGACATTTTAGTACATTTCCATTTTTCTCCACCATTTATAGGTAAGTGTGGACCTAATGCTCATTTCACCATCATTTACTCCAATGTACCTAAGAAAATAGAAATTGAGTTAAAAATCGATTCGTTAAGGAATTAACTAAGCAAAATGTGAGGAATTAACTATTAAAATACCACTTTAAAATGCTCCTATCAAATTCCCCCACACTTAGCTTTTGCTAGTCCCTTAGCAAAATCAAAAACTAACAAACCAAAAAGACTATGACACGAAACAAAGAAACCAACGAAAAAAAATGACTAAGTATGGAAACAAAAACACAAAGACTCAAAGAAACCAAAAACGTAAAACACAAAGCAAAACACAAAGAAAAAAAAAAAAAACGTCACACATAAAAGAGTAAATTCAAAGACAAAGACCAAGATGTTGACATTACAAAGACCTCTATTGCCCTTTAACATATTGTCTCAGAAATCTCATACTTTCACAACACCAAGATTAGCACTCAATCAAGAATCAATGTTAAGCATTCGAGAGTTAATTAAAACATATGATCCACACATACACAAGTAGGACTTGGTTGTAATAATGGTGATTGGGGTTTAGCTTAGCATGCTTCAGACAAGTATGATTCATATCCTCACAAGGTATATCCACTCTTTCTTCTCTCAGATCAAGGCAATGCTTAAAAGCTTATAATCACTCATTTATATGTGAGAGAACATATTTTAAGGCAGTCAAATAGCTCACATATATAAGAAACGAAAAGCACTTTGTGAATATAATTTTTTTCAAAAGATCTCATGAAGGATATCAACTACTTGCACGAATGGACCCAAGCCATAGGTTCAACTCTTGTAACTCATCTCCACATCAAAGGCTGTCCCATCTTAAGGATCAAGAAGGTCCTCTCAAAGGTTGTAATGGGGCTAAGGCTCAAGGTTTAAAGAAATGAAAGGTAAGGATTATCAAAGTGTCCTAAAAACCTAGTAGAGCTCATATGAATGTAGAGATCTCGAAATATTTCACCAAGGCATTGCAAAAACGTCACTTCTCCATAGAGGTAATATAAGAGGGCCAAATGTCTTCATGTTGGGCCCAATCTTCAATATAAACTTCCCTTGAACTCTAGTGAAATGGACAAAGGCCAAATTTTTCTGTAGTGGGCCTTCAATTCAAAGCAAACTCCAAAATCACTAAGTATGGGGGATGAAAGTCCATAAACATATATTTTTTTTTTCTTTTTTTCTTTTTAGCCGTACACAATTTTTCTCTTTTCTTTTCATTTTTCACGGCTTCAACATATCTTTTTCTTTATGGACAAGTCTATCCCCACACTTGAACTTTCACCTCTTCTCAATCTTCATCCTTAGCACCAAACCCATGTAGTATGTCTCAAAAGATAGCTCCACTAAGTCCTTAGAACAAAGGGTAGGGTTGTAACTATACTAAGCTTCATGGTTAAGGATTTTAAGGGTGATGAACGAAAAGGCTTAATGTAGGCTCAAAGGGGCTTATCTAGGGGGGTCCCACGACGGGCACAAATGGGGACACAAGTTTATTTGGCAATGGTGGTAATTCCTAGAGAACCTCTATCCCTTCCAGAATCAGGGCCATGTATTGATATCACGTCTCAACAAGCACAAGAGCGAATTCTAGCATTCTCTAGTCCATTAAACTTAATCTATGGCAAGCAGTCAATCAAGATGAAAGAATAATGAGATCATCAAAACATCGCCAAGAAATTAAGAATATATTTTTCATTTCACTCCAAGAAAAAGGGACATGGTTCAATTATCTCACATGGCTTTATGAATCACAACTCATCTTAACATGCTCATATTCCGTACCAAGGTCATGCAATCCATATCCACTACAAGGCACACATTTTTCATATATCTCAATTAACCAAAGAATACCATGTTTAAAATCATCTCAATGTTGTGATCCTCTTTTAGTCATGATTTCAGAGATATAGAATCATCCCAGACAGTTGAAAGGCATCCTAAGACTCAAAACAAAAACAAAAGCAACGAAAATTTTTTATATTTCTGACATTTTTCGATTTTTTTGTTTTGTTTTCTTTTTATGACAAAAACTAACTACAAGCATTAATCCTTCCCCCCACACTTAAATCATACATTGTCCTCAATGTTAAACAAGTTAGAGCATGCAATGAACAATTATCATGTGAATGGAATGATTAACTCAAGAAAACCTAAAAACAAAAACTAAAAACGCAAATAACAAAGATACAATCAGAAAATAGTAATAGAGGAGATAGAGTTTAAGAGAGCAAATCTGCGTTGATGGCTCCTCCACAGCTACGGTTGAAATGGGTTGCCTCCCATGCAGCGCTTAATGTTTAAAGTCTTTCAGCCTAGACTTGTACCTCCATTTACTCCTTTGGAGGAGCGGTATGCGGGCGAGTGGCAGCCTTCTTGCTGGTTTCAGCCTTCGGAGGAGGGTTCTGATGGAGTGACATAAATAAAAAAAAACGGGGGAGGCAAGGTTCGAAACCTTAACCTGCTGCACGAAACCTTTGTCCCCAACCACTGGAGCACAAGCTGTGCTTAATATAATGTGTACAAATTTTATACTTATTATGTCATAAACGAACATAATAAAAATAAACGAGAGGCGAGGTTCGAACCTCAGACCTCTTGTACACGAACTTTACACTCAACCACTCGAGCACAGCTGCTCACGTTATTATCCATACCAATCCTTTTATTTAAACCAACTGTTTCAACTGTTTCAACAATTCGGCACAAAACATCCAAGACTGTTGCAGAAACCCAGCCCAACTCATCCAAAACTGTTTCAGAAACTCGGCCCATCATGTCCAAAACTGTTTCTGAAACTCGGCCCATCAGGCCTCCACCCACAGCTACAGTGATGCCTTGATCCGAGACAGGCCCAAGTACGGCCCACTTGTGTCACGGCTTATCCCTTCCGTGATTTACGGCAGTCAAATCTGCTTTCGGCTACAGCTGTCTGCCACAGCGCCTCGAGATTCCCTCGGTCCCCTTACACGCTCTCCACGCGCCAACAACTTTTCCGGGTTTCAGGGCGACTTTAATCCAACGCGTAGAATGAATCACAGGAATCGTCCATCCAACGGTGGAGATCTGCTCACCTCGCTCTATAAATAGGTGCATTCTGAGGGCGCAACTGTTCACTCCAAAGGAACGAAAATCTCTCCTGAGTTCCAGCCCCTCTCTCCCAACTCTTCAGCTTTCCTCTTCTTTCAAAACTCAAAATATTTCTTCTTCGATTCAATCCTTCTCTTCTGATCTTCTCTCCCATCTAGTTGATTCAATCCCATCTTTCCTCTGAACTTTCAGATCTCCAACACACCATCATCATCCTTAATCCCTTTAACAACAACTCCTTCAAACACTCGACAACTTTACTCTTCGATCTTCACATCCCCTCAACCCATCACCATGGAACCACGAACTCTGCAACTGATGGAGCTACAAACCCAGCAACAAATCGAGGATGGAGGAAACAACCAAGCAGCCGGGAGTAGTGCCAACACAGATTTCTGGCGAAGCCGTGCCAGGTGGGTTCCTACTCCAGATCAAATAAGGATCCTCAAGGATCTTTACTACGACAAGGGAGTTACGCGCCCAACTACAGAGCATATATATTCACGAGATCTGTCTCCAGCTGAACCAGTATGGACATGTTGAGGGCAAGAACATTTATTTTTGGTTCCAGAATGTCAGGGCTCGAGAGAAGCAGATGAAGAGGTGCAATCAGGCTGCTCAAGTGCCCATGGGAACTAGTTCTCCTGGTACTGGTGGATCCATTGATCTCAATTTTGGGTCCACTGGTTCTACTGGTGCTGGTGGATCCATCGACATCAATTTTGGGCCAGCTGGTGGATCCATTGACATCAATTTTGGGTCCACTAGTTCTACTGATGATGGTAGATCCATTAATCTCAACTTTGGTTCCACCGATTCTACTGGTAATGAAGGATTTCTTGATTTAAATTTTGTTTCATATTCTTCCTCACACTTCAACACTAATACCAGTACAACTCTTTTGGCACAACAGGAGGACAAACATCCCTGCAACAACGAGGAGGAGATCACCAGGAGATTGAAACCCTTCCATTGTTCCCCATGCATGGTGAGGACATCTTGGGCATCATGAAGACTACTTCCGAGGGAGGTAGCGGTTATGGCGGTGGCTCTCACATTTCCCTTGAGCTCAGCCTCAACTCCTACAGAGATGCAGACATGGCTTAGTATAGAGTATTATTATTATTATTATTATTATTATTATTTTTTTTTTTTTTTTTTTTTTTTTGTAAATAGCTGAAATTAATAAGACTAAATGAATGCATTTTTTTTATTTTTTTATTATTATTATTATTATTTTTTTAATTTTTTATTATTATTATTATTATTTTTTTTTTTTTTTTGTAAAAAGCTGAATTTAATAAGACTGAATGAATGCATTTTATTTTATTTTTTTATTATTTTTTTTTTATTATTTTTTATTATTATTATTATTATTTTTTTAAAAAAAATATAGGACTCAAAAATATTTATAGGACACAAAATGAAAGACAAAAATATTTATAGGATTCAAAATGAAAGACAAAAATATAAATCCCTTCCCCCACACTTAAATATTGCATTATCCTCAATGTAATCAATTAAAAGCATGCAATGAAATAAGTAAGCATATAGGGATGGAATTTACGAAAATAACTACTAAAACAAAAAGAAAATGGAGGAGTAAAAGGGGAAGAGAAAGCAAATCTGATTATATTCTGAATTGGGTTGCCTCCCAAGCAGCGCTTGTATTTTACGTCTTGCAGCCAGACGGTACCTACATTAAATAAAGTTAGTAACTTAATATTAACAAAGAAATACAAAAAAAAATAAACAAGTAACTATGAATTACAAACTACAAGTATAATTAACAAGTATTTTGTACATAAGACACAAGTTAAGTACACAAGTGAGTATAAAACGTAAAAAGTATTTTTACAAGTATAAAGTGTGAAACAACAAAATAATTTACACGTAAAGAGTATGCACAAGTATTTCTTTTGTTATAAACATTATTGATATCAAATCTAATTCCAAGCGGTAAATCAAGTGGACGTGCGGCCCAAGTATAGTCGTCTAGACACAAAGTCCCTCCTACATCCGTTGGGCAACCTTACTGAAATGGCCAGGTAGGGGAGGGTGAACACGAGAGGAAAAATCCATTTTGGCATGAGCTAAGCCCATTTATAAGCACTTCTGGATTCAAAAACCCGTCATGAACGTTATCCCCTTCCTAGACACCATCTCACATAGGATATTCTTACTAGGATGTAAAAGGTCCTAAGTGTGTTAGACAGTTCAATGAATGTTAATAAAGGCCGCCCTCAACCTTAAGGGACCTGAACTAGGTACCAATAAGGGGTTTAGGCCAATATTAATAAACACGACTTCACCTATTCCTTCTTTAATTTACAACTCACAATTAAACTCGTATTCAACAATAAAAAAAAACAACCTAGTTAATTTAAACTAAGTATCAAACAGTTTATATACAACAATTATAAACAAAAACAAGTGATTTTTCAATCCCCGGCAACGGCGCCAAAAATTGATACGCTCAAAGCAAGCGCATAATTTAACCCTGAAAACATCGTTAGTAGTATAAGCAAATAGGGATCGTTCTATTCCGGGGATTGAGGGTACTCCTGTCATTGTCAAAAACAAATAAAGAATTAAAATAATAAAGTAAAAAGTATTATGTACAAAAATAAAATAAAGAATAAAAATATATACAAGTTAATATAAAAAGGGGGGTTTTGAGATTATAGAATTGGAATTAAAATTAAATGAAATAAAGAAAGTGTAAAAACACATATACAAGGGTGGAACACAAGAAACAAAGATCAAAACTACAATCATATGAATGAAATCCAATTACAATTCCTATAGTTGATTATCTATGTCATGAGAAATAAGTTGACCATGTGAAACATTCGAAGCAAATGATTTCCCATATTTTACTTTCCTTGAATATTTAATCTAAGTGAAAGCACCTAAATTAAACCTATTGAACATGCAATCATAGTCTAGAAAACTAGCTAATCAAGAACACATTCAATGCATGAAGAACAAAGAAAGGATGTCAACCAAAGTGCACAACCTAGTATGAAAAAGTCCATCTATTTGCAATCCTCCTTAATTGATTTCGACTTTTGTCCAAAGCCTTTACTACTTAAATCTAGCACCAATTACATGCATATATCCTAAGTTGGCCATCAAAGAACACATACATATAAAAGTTTTCCATAATCCAAAATCAATTAAGCAATCTCACATAAGCAACATAAAAATCAACATAAAGAAATCACAATTTTTTATTCAAACATAGAAATTGGGCTTAAACTTTGCCCTTAATGTTATTGTTAACTAGAAACAAATTCTTACGAAATTAAATAAGGAAAAAGAATGAATTACACCATGAGTTGGAGATGGAGATGGAGTGCTTGAAACGTTGAAATCTTGAATCTTGGAAGCAAGCCTTCAAGGTGGACGATGGAGGATATGATATTCCCGGCTCCTTCTTCTTCTTCTTCTTCTTACTTGAAAACGCAGAATTTTGCAACTAGAGAATGGAGAGAAAAATGGAATGGAAATGGAGAGACAAAGAAGATGAAATGGATGAAGGAATCTTTTTTTAGAGTGAGAGGAGAAGGTGTTTATATAGGGAAGAAAAAGAAGAGTGAAATGATAAATGGAAGAAAAATAATGAAAGTGGTTTGTAAAATATGGAAAAGATGGAGTAATGATGAAATGAAAGCAAGGCATGAAGGTGTAGAAGTATGGAAGTGATGATGATCTATTGGAGCAGAAAAATATATCCAAGGAAAAAGGGAAAAGCATCTAGCTTTCTTCATGTGGGTAGGAAACATGAACATGTGGTGTTGAGCTGTTTTTAGATCAGTTTCTGCCCCTTTATTCCTTCAATTATTTCTCCAACAAGCATTCCCAATTTCACTATAACCTCTTCATAAAAAATGTTCCATTATGAGTGTAGATCACCCTGGTAAAATTTCATATTTTTATTCCATGTGGTTGGGCCGAAAATGCTGCTGGACCTCTTACAGGTCCAGTTTTCCAGTTTTGCTTCTGCAGGAAATTGGGCTGACTGTTTGAAGGCCTTCCGCTCAATTCTAGCTCTGGCACTCTTCATAAGAAACGATCCTTAGGATGTCTAGAATGGATCTGGAAAGTTTCAGCTCATTTGAAGTTCATTTGGTCCGGCGGCCGCTCCTTCTTCCTTGCTTGGCTTGGTTTTTCCTAGCCGGAGTAGGAAAATGTGTAAAATTGACATTTTAGTACATTTCCATTTTTCTCCACCATTTATAGGTAAGTGTGGACCTAATGCTCATTTCACCATCATTTACTCCAATGTACCTAAGAAAATAGAAATTGAGTTAAAAATCGATTCGTTAAGGAATTAACTAAGCAAAATGTGAGGAATTAACTATTAAAATACCACTTTAAAATGCTCCTATCAAATCTCTGGCTCCAATCCTTCCTTGTTGGGCCCACTGTCTTCTCGAGTATCCTCTTGATCTCCCTGTTGGACACCTCTGCTTGGCCACTGGTCTGAGGGTGGTAGGGTGTGGACACCTTATGGGTTACCCCATACTTCTTCAGCAAAGCCTCGATTGTCCGGTTGCAAAAATGAGAACCTCCATCACTGATCAGCACACGTGGCACACCAAACCTGGAAAATATGTTAGTTTTCAAGAAACCTGCAACCACTTTTGAATCGTTAGTCCTGGTGGCTTTTGCTTCCACCCACTTTGATACATAGTCCACAGCCAGTAGTATATATAAACAGCCATTAGACGAAGGAAATGGGCCCATAAAGTCAATGCCCCAAACATCAAAAATTTCTACAGTTATTATTGGGTTCATGGGCATTTGATCTTTTGGGCCAAGATTACCAGTCCGTTGGCATCTATCACAAGAAATACAAAACAAGTTTGCATCCTTGAAGATAGTGGGCCAATAAAATCCACAGTCTAAGACCTTCAAGGCCGTTCTACGAGGCCCAAAGTGGCCTCCACAAGCCTCACTATGGCAAAATGACAGAATTGACCTATGCTCAGACTCTGGGACACATCTCCTAATGACTTGGTCACTACAATGTTTCCATAAATAGGGCTCATCCCAAATAAAGTGCCTAGCCATTTTCTTCAATTTATCCTTACTAGCTTTGGAAAGTGTGTCAGGAAATGTCCTAGTGACTAAATAGTTAACTATATCAGCATACCAGGGCACACTAACCTCTATCCCAAAGAGCTGCTCATCTGGGAAAGTTTCCTGTAGGGGCTGGACGTCCTCCTCATGTACTATCCTGCTCAAATGGTCCGCCACCACATTCTCGCTTCCCTTCTTGTCCTTGATCTCTAGGTCAAACTCCTGCAGCAGCAAGATCCATCTAATCAATCTGGGCTTGGCCTCCTTCTTGATCATCAGATATCTCAAGGCTGCATGGTCAGAGTAAACAATTACTTTAGAGTGCAATAAATAAGAACGAAACTTATCTAAAGCAAAGACTACAGCCAAGAGTTCTTTTTCAGTGGTGGAGTAGTTGAGCTGGGCGTCGTTGAGGGTCCGAGAAGCATAGTAAATAGCATAGGGCTTCTTATCCTTCCTCTGGCCCAACACAGCTCCAACAGCATAGTCTGATGCATCACACATAAGCTCGAAGGGTAGACTCCAATCCGGAGGACAGATAATGGGGGCCGTGGTCAACAACTCCTTGAGCTTTTCAAACGCCTTCTTGCAATCCTCATTGAACACAAAGGGCACGTCCTTTTGCAATAGGGCACACATAGGTCTCGCCACCTTGGAGAAGTCTTTGATGAACCGCCTGTAAAATCCTGCATGGCCAAGAAAAGAGCGTACCTCCCTCACAGTTGTGGGGGAGGGTAAGTGACGTACAAGATCAACCTTAGCCTTATCTACCTCAATGCCCCTAGCAGATATTATGTGTCCTAACACTATCCCTTGTGTCACCATGGAGTGACACTTCTCCCAATTCAGCACAAGGTTAGTTTCTACACACCTCTCAAGTATCAATCCTAGATTCTCTAAACAAGTATCAAAATCTTTACCGAAGACACTAAAGTCGTCCATAAAGACTTCAATAATATTTTCAATGTATTCTGAGAAAATGGAAAGCATACATCTTTGGAAAGTACCTGGTGCGTTGCATAAGCCGAAGGGCATGCGCCTATAAGCAAAGGTCCCAAAGGGGCACGTGAAGGTCGTCTTCTCCTGATCCTCGTGGGCTATGCAGATCTGGTTGTACCCACTATATCCGTCCAAGAAGCAATAGTAGGAATGGCCCGCTAAGCGCTCCAACATCTGGTCAATAAAAGGCAAGGGCATATGATCCTTCCTTGTTGTGGCATTCAGCTTCCGGTAGTCGATACATACCCTATGACCAGTCACTAATCTCTGGGGCACTAGCTCATTATCCTCGTTCTGTACCACTGTCACCCCAGACTTCTTGGGCACCACTTGCACTGGAGAGACCCACTCACTATCAGAAATGGGGTAGATCACCCCACAATCTAGCAACTTGATCACCTCGTCTTGGACCACCTTCATCATGGGCGGATGTAGACGCCTTTGGGCTTCTCTTGTGGCCTTGGCGCCATCTTCTAACAGGATCCGGTGGACACACGTGGTTGGGCTGATCCCCTTGATATCTGCTAGAGTCCAACCAATGGCAGTCTTGTGCTTCTTCAACACGTCCACCAACTTCCTTTCTTGCTCTACCTCCAACGTTGACGATATGATCACTGGGAGGGTCTCCTTTTCTCCTAGGTACGCGTACTTCAAATGCTCAGGGAGTACCTTCAATTCCAACTTGGGTGCCTGAACAATAGAGCGTAGCATTTTATTAGTAGAAACCGGAATTGACAAATAGGAAATTGACCTCTTTATAGGCTGAGCCTCCAGTGAGGCCACAGTCTTGATCACTCTAGGCTCCTCAACGTCCCACTCAACCTTGGGGATAGGTTCCCCATTTGCATCATATCTAACCCCTTCCTCTAGGGTCAGAGCCAATTCATCCTCAACCATTGCTTCAGAAAAAACCTGCGCGAGTGAATCAACTACATCAATAGCAAAGCACGGTTTCAAGTCAGAAACAGGGTACCTCATGGCTTCAAGAATGTTGAAGCGTATAACATCACCATCAAACTCCATGGTGAGAGTCCCTTTGTACACGTCGATCTTCGTTCTTGCAGTCCTCATAAAGGGACGCCCTAAAAGTAATGGAGTGGTATTTAGGGGTGATTCCTCCATGTCCAATACGTAGAAATCCGCAGGGAATATCAGATGGTTTACCTGCACAAGAACATCCTCAACATACCCTTGAGGGTATTTGTTAGACCTATCAGCAAGTTGAATGACAACATTATCCCTTTTAAGAGGGCCTAGACCTAGGGACACATACAAATTATAAGGCATAACATTTATGGATGCCCCTAAGTCTAACATCACATTTTCAAACCTGGTGTCACCAATGATACAGGGAACAGAAAAACTCCCTGGGTCCTTTAACTTTGGGGGTAGTTTCCTCTGGATAACGGCTGATACCGTCTCGCTCATTTTCACCACCTCTTTCTCTCTTGTCTGCCTCCTTGTGGTGCATAGCTCCTTCAAGAACTTGGCGTATTTAGGCACTTGTTTGATGCACTCAATCATGGGCATATTCACTTGAACCTTCTTGAAAATTTCCAAGATCTCTTGATCAGATTTATCTTTCTTCGTCTTGGCAAACCTGCTTGGGAAAGGTATAGAAACAACTGGGTTAGTCTTAACTAAACCACTAGAGTTAGGAATTGTACCTTTGGGTGACTCAGCTTGGGGCACGTTAACTTCCACCCTTGATGTAGCTAGGTCCTTCTCAACATCCTCCTTAGACACCTCCACAACGTCTTCTTCTTCATTATGGGCCGCTTGGGTCTTCTTGTGGGCTCTGGGAGGGTCAACTAGTACGCGTCCACTCCTAGTGATGATGGCTTGGGCGTGCTCATTTCTTGGGTTAGGCACTGTGTTGCTTGGTAGCTTCCCTGTTTCAGCAATCCGACCCATGAAATCCACCACTTGGCCCATTTGATTCTTGAGCTCTGCAATATCCTTTGAATGGGTCGCCTGTCCTACAACCAAAGCTTGAGTAGCCGTGTTAAGTTGTTGTTGCCCCGCAGCAAGGGACTTCAATAGTTCATCATAATTAGGGGTACTCAAAGTATTAGAAACAGGAGGTGGAGGGACAGAATTGGGAATACCAAAAGTTTGAGGTACCTGAGGCCTCAAAAACAAACCTGGTGGGCGCTGAGAATTCTGACCTGGGCCTTGAGGTGGTCTCAAGGTGTTATCATTGTTGGCCCAACGAAAGTTGGGGTGATCTCTGAGCCCAGGATTGTACGTATTGGTGTAAGGGTTGTACCTCGGGCCGCCTTGACCTACATGATACCCTAGGGCGTTAACAGATTCCCATCCTTCTGGAGAGGCAAGCTGGGGACATTTATCAGTGGGGTGCCCTTGAGTCGAGCACATCCCACACACTTGAGCCATTGCTCCTCCTCCATTACCGTTTAAGACTTGAGACAGCAGAGTAGACATCTTGTTGACCTTGTCTTCAAGAGCAGAGTTAGTGGACACCTCATGTACCCTCCGTTGAGAGGAAAGCACCCCCTCATATTGCTGATAGTTTAGTGCACGATTAGTAAGTAGCTCCCTTGCATCAGCAGGTGTCTTATCCATAAAGGACCCTCCAGCAGCAGCATCTAACAGACCACGCTCATTAGCGGTGAGTCCTTCATAAAAATAGGTAAGGAGGGACCCCTCACTCATCCCATGGTTAGGGCATGATGCTACAAGGCTCTTAAACCTGTCCCAATAATTGCAGAAATTCTCCTCATGTCCTTGCGTGATTCCACTAATCTGCTTCCTCAAAACAGTGACCTTTGAGGCAGGAAAGTACTTCGTAAGGAACTCGCCCTTCATCCTATCCCAAGTGTTGATAGTCCCAGCAGGCAGCTCAAATAGCCAAGTCTTGGCCTTGTCCTCCAAAGTAAAGGGGAATGCCTTCATCTTCAAGATATTGATATCAGCTCCTTTAGGGCACATACTCCCACAGACAAACTCGAACTCCTTGAGATGCTTGTTGGTGTCTTCACTACTCATCCCATGAAACTTGGGTAGGTGATGCAGAAACCCACTCTTTAACTCAAAATCATCATTAAGCCCCTCTCCTGGTTCTGGATAGGCAATGCATAAGGGCGCAGCACCCCCACCTGTAGGATTAGACAGTTGCCTAATAGTCTCAGCCATTGGTGCTTGTACTTGCTCAACACGGGCGTGCTCTTCCTCTTCTTCCTCTTCTGTGTCTGCAACGTCCTCTTCAGTGACCTCCTCTTCTTCCTCTTCAAAGACTTGTTCTTCTCCTTCTTCAGAATGGTCAGGTTTGTTGATCTCCTCGGTTGATCTAGTTGAGGAGTTATAACCTGAATAGCTTGAGTCCTGAGAATCCCTCCTTTCTAGAGGAGGGCGGTCTGAAAAAGTGAGTTCTGCCCTTTGCTTAGCACGTTCCAATTTCTCAAAGAGCTCCTTAGTCTTATCAGAGACAGTGGACATTCATGGACCTTTAAGACCAAATCAAGTGTTAGTAACATATACAAGGTTCGAAATACAAACATTATGTCTTTCCTACTTTCTAAGTTACTTTTACATTTACATACTTAGGTACTGGAACAGAGGTCCTCGTTTGTGCAATGGGACTATAGAACAGCTACCCTCGACAAGGTCATGTTTAATCCAATATACCTTAAGCATGTCACACAACATTTTTTTTTTTTTTTTTTTTTTTTTTAAGTTTAAGTTTGTTATAAACTTAGTTAATATCTCAATTGATTTCAAGTTGTAAGTCGAGCCCAATAGAAACCACTACTATTGGTGAGATACGATATAGGGATAGTCGCCTAGACATAAGTCTCTTTCCTTTGTTTCAGAAGGCCGAATGGCCAGATTAAGAGTTAAGTGAGAGGGAGGACTCATTTTGGTGATACTACGGAGGCTACTCCCTCATTGAGGTTTAGGCCCCTATCGGCTACTCCCACATAGTGGTTTACGCACATTCTATAGTATCTCTGAGATCCAATTGAACCCATCACCCAGGGTCTCAACCTTAGACACCATCCGTATGCCCCTTACTCAGCTGGGAAATTAACTTATGTGTTCGACCGTTCTCCAAGTGTTAATAAAGGCCGCCCTCAACCCCAAGAGACCTTAGCAAGGTACTAATGAAGGGTTTAGGCCAATATTAACAAAAGGGCCCTTGTCTACTCATACGATTTTACACACTTAAAACAATTAAGTATTTAACTAAATTAATAACAACCTAAGTATATTAATCTAAGTAAAACACATACAATTTACAACATGCTATAAAAAACAAACTTCTACAAATTGTACAACAATTATAAAAGACATGCTTAATTTTGTAACACTCATAAAACTTAAACTAAATCACAATTATAGCTTGGCCTAACATAAATCGCAATTTGTCACCATTCCACAAGTGTAGTACAAAAATTTAGCAGGCATTCTATATACAACAAAATCGATGACACTTTAAGTACTAGGGATTTTAACAATCCCCGGCAACGGCGCCAAAAATTGATGCAGCTAAAATAGCCTCACAATTTAACCCTGCAAAATGTAGTTGTCAGTATAGGATAAGCAGGGATCGTTCAGTCCGGGGATTGTAGGGTACACCTACACAAAAAGGTCAATTAACAAATAAAAGAATAAAATGGGGGTTTTGAGATTTGGTTCCTAATCTACTTAAAATAAAAACGAAACAAATAAACCTATATACAATGATCGACTTCCCTAACCTAGACCAATACCACTCGGAAATTACTAAGTGTAAAAACAGAAAATTCATTTCAACATGCTACAAAACTGTGCCCATCTTGAATGCATAGATAAGAGCCCAAATGAAAAGCCTCAGCGGATCAATCCATTTATCTGATTCGTTCTAATGTAGGCTTGGATCGGAAAAGTCCTTACCAAGCCTAATACTACTAATTTTCGAAAACACTCAGCGCAATTCTCTTAACTAGTAGTATTATCTAACCCTCGAATCAACTCACACGTTCAAATTAACCATTACACATAGAATTTAACACGTAATTTCCAGAATCGTTTAATCATTAAAGCATGATTTTTACCACTTTTTAGAACTAATTGCTACTTGTTTAACTCAGCGTCTTAACAAATAACAATTACTCTTGGCAAATTAAGCAAACACACAAGAATACTCAGCGTGATTCTAGCATGCAAACTTTTTAACCTAACTCTGAAAATTACCTAAAAACATAAAAGGGCACAAGATTGTAACATGCATCATAAAAGAATTCTCGAAATTAACTCAATAATAAACTGAAAATCTCAAAAATATTAATAAAAATATTCTGAAAATCTCATGTCTCCAATTAAACAACTCACAAATCCAAACCCACAAAACCGAAACAAAAATTGTAAGTAGAGTCATAGTTACACTTTGAAGCTTTCCTCAGCGGCTTGGCAACAAGGTGATGAACTCGTCTCTACTATGGTGGTGGAGCGTCCTTGACTCAGCGCCTAAGAACTTCGTAGAATGATGGATGGATGGTGGTCACGGTCTTGTGAGTGATGGAAGTTTAAGGAGTGAATTGGGCAGAGTCTTGGAATAGTTTTTGGCCAGGAAGTGATGGAAATTCTGTTCTGGACGTTGCCTATTTATAGGGGAGCATTGGTTGGCTTTTGTCGATCATACCCTTCATCATTGGACGGATGGGATTACATCATAATTCCTTTAATTTTCCAACTGAAAACGTCTCCTTTATGGCCTTAACTCCTCTCATAATGGGGTCTTTTAACAGCTGAAACGTCTTTCTCCTTTATTCCCGAACTGAAAACGTCTTTCTCCTTTATTTATTTTCCAGCTGAAACGTCTTTCTCCTTTATTTCCCTTCTTCATTGCTTGGTCAAACGTCTTAAATTTCCTACAAAAAGGTGGAGAATATCAGATTTTTTTAAGAGAAAATAAAGGGAATTAATGTAAAGACCGCAAAAACGTCGACGGTAAGGAATCCTGATCCCGTTAGGATTTTTTTCATAAATTTCACATTTTGCGCCTATTTTACGCCAAACACTGTACGAGACTCTTAAACTGACTCGATGACTCAAAACACAAAACTTAAGGGGGAAACAAGTCTAAAATGGGGCATATACTCAATAATATCGTCGCACTTTATGCTCCTATCACTTCTTCACTCTGCAACCACCGGAAAACGCCATCTCCGGCCACCACCTTTTGACACAGCCTCCACCCTTCGAACCAGCACCCAAATCTGATCAAAGCCCAACCATTTCGCCGCCGATCAGAAGTGCCTAACCGCCACATGCATGCCCGGAAAGCTACGACGCCACTGCCCCTTCCCATTCGTTGATTTCCGGCGATTTCCTCGCCCTTCCGCCACTGTCATTCTACTCAGCAAGCAATGTGGAATTAAACCCAGAGAGTCCTCTTCGTCTTCAACGCCAGGAAACGCCGTACGAGCTCGCCGGAATTCGTAGCTAGCTCTGCATGCCTTCGTTCCCCAACCTCTAGTCCAAATCGAGCTAAACTACCACCATAGATGTAATCAGCGCCTCACTACCCACCTGTTTCTGAGACGCCGACCTCCGATCCCGACCAGGACCACCGCACGCGCTACACGCGCCGGTTATAGCACGTGGACCACCACATCCACCGTGGACGCCGCTGTGAGCGCCACCAGCTTATCCTCTTCGTCTGGTAAGCTGGATTTTTATCCCTTCTTCTTAGTTGAGGCTTCTGCTTCGATTTAGATTAAAAACCTAATTTCTGTTGCGAAAATTGGATTGTGTGAGGTTTGGAGAATCTGCGTTTTTGGGCTTGAAGAGGAGAGCCTGGAGCTGAGGTTTCGATTGAGTCACCCTTGAAGATGAAATGGTAAGGACACTCTGCAGTTTCTGTTTTGGATACGAAAGTTGGTGATGGGTTGACTGTTGATTTTGTTCTACATGTTAGGGGTTCGAATGGTTGATGGTGTTTTGGTGCAGCAATGTTAACTCGACTGCTAGTCTGGAAAAGAAGAATGGTAAGGGTCTGGGTTTTGAATTTGTTGTTGGTGAAACTGTGGTGGTTGTAATCTGTTGTTTGTAGCCTCATGAATGGGAAAGTGTTAAAATGGTGATATGGATATGTTGTTGAGTGGATAGGAATTGATAGGAAATTGTCCTAGTTGATTTAATTATGAAAGCGGTGATTTGGCTAATTGCATGAGAAAAATTATAAATAAGAATGGACCGGTTTTGGATAAGTGAATTAATATGTGGAATGTTCAATTTAAGGTCCGTGAATAGAAATATTCCAAACCTACCATATCCCGGAATTATCGTATAATGAAATTATTCGGGAATGGTGGTTGCTATTTAATAGCTTAGGGTTTAAAGGCTAAATAAAATGAGGTCAAACCGGTTGACCGAAATTTTAGTATGGGAAGAAGTGTGATCACCATATCCCGAATGAGCTTACTATGTTAAATGAATTGTCCGGGAATGGAAATTGCCATTTGTTTTCTTAAGGTAAAAAGGGTAAAGAAATGAAGGTGAAAGTGCTAAGTATAATCACCATATCCTAAATGATTCAAATGCTATATCATTTGGATTTGGATTGTTTGGGAATGGATAATAGAATTTATCAACTAAAGGAAAATTCTACAAACACAAGTTCTAGATCATTGTTCGATTAAAGGATAATCCGATGGATTATAAGGAAATTAAGTAAATGTTTTGGTAGCTCGGTTAGTTGAGTTATAATGAAGTCAAGTTACTTATTGGTTTAATTTTATTATAAAGGACCCGAGCGTGTGCAATTGGATTTGGATAAAGGATCGAAAGTCGGGAACGAACCCGAATGTGGGCAAGCACTCCAATTCCAGGTAGGGTGAGCTGTCCCTTCCTTGTTAGAGGCTTTTCAGTATATGTGGAATGCTATACTATGATAGTATGTTGCCTGCAAGAACGTTTTTGGTTGTTCATTAGTCGATGCCTCGTGATACATGTGTTTTCAGAACTGATAATTGCAAATTGTGAAAACCGAGGCTAGACTTGCATGTTGAGATACTGTACCCTTGTATGTGTGTACTTGTGACCTGAAAGTGAATGGGACCTAGACGCGTAGATTCCTAGGGATCCCACGGTGTCGATAACCGTGAACCTCCGGAGGGGGCTGTGCTCCTATGTTTGTCAAGGAAAGGTAAATACAGACAGTGAACCAGTCATAGGAGACTCAGAGCCAGGAAATGGACACTTTCGCTACTTGTAGTCGGAAGTACTACAGAGTAGTTGGCCGGTTCTCGTACTCAGGACGAACCAGGTCGGTCACTGATTTATCTTATTTTAGCCGGCAGGTAAGTATCTCGGAGCTCCAAGTGTGTGAAGCATACTGCACATGTTTTATGAAAGAAAACAAATGTTTGTGGTTGCCACTTTTCTTAAAGCATTTTTCGATAAGCGTGCACAATATTATGTAGTAAATATCTTCAAGTATATTATTTTTCAAACCTAGCATGGTTGGGTCGGCCCCTACTGGGCATGCGAGGACGAAAGCTCACCCCTACTATAGTGTGCAGGTTTCGAGCATGTGGTCGGGAAGCGTACAGGGGAGGCACATGGCACGGCTTGGCGCATTTCTCTTTAGTTTTATCAAAAGAAGGTTTTGGTCCTTAATCGGATTTTGTAATAGCTTGTTTATTTACTTTTTATTTATTTCCTACTCGTTTACAAAAATTCTGGGAGACCCGTAACCCTGGGGCGCGTCTCCCATACTTGTCGTTACTTAGAGATCAGTTTTATTTTCCAAATTGGGCTCCGATCGCAAGCCCAAAACTCTTAGCCCATTTCGAATTCCGCTTTTGAAAATGTGTTGTTAGGTTGCTAGAATGATTTGTCCAAGAAAGTGTTTTGTAAACCAACAACCTAAACTCAAAAGGCCTTGCGGTTTCGGGTTGATGAGCTATCGAGATGTCATTCGTGACATGTCGATTCCTCATTGGCTCGGAGTCGTGGCGCTGTGGGACCCCCTCTCGGGTCACCACAAAACGTCAAGTCTTGGCCTCCAAGCCGTGAATTTCTGATTTATTTTCCAAGGAATTAAATTAATAATTCCACATGCCTTCCACCAATGAGAATTTGCCAAGTAAGCCCTAGTGTGTCATCCAACCAATCATAAAACTCCAAGAACATACCCTGATATATTCTTGCCGAAATTCCTTGAATATTTTCTGATTTTCTTCTTGATATTTCGGCCAAAACATGCTTAGGGTTTCTAGGAATGAATTCTTTCCATAAAATTCACCCTAGAAAATCTCTTGTGTAATCTTTTATTCTTCTTTTGATTTTCACGCCACCTTCACTCTCCCCCCTTTGGTTTTCACGGCAAAGCATCCCTAGGGTTAGGGTTTTGCGTCACAAACCCTAATGTTATGGGCTTTGATGGGCCTTGATCCATTTTGCCGAAAATCCATAGAGTTCTTGGGCCTCGTTGCTTCATCTTCAAGCCTTCTCATCTTCCAACGCAAAACACATTGTTTTTCCATTTCTTTTTCATAGTTGCGTTGGAAACTTGCTAGGGAAGCCTTCCTCCATTTCGTAGGATTTCCTGGTTGGACTAGGAAAGCTTATTTCTTCATTTCTGCTCAAATGTGTGGGCCGTTTTCTCTCAAATTCGTTCGTCTTGATGTTCGCAGACTCATCTTTCCATTCGTGCGTTCATTTCCACTTTTTAGCTCGGAGGTCCTGAAAATAGAAACTGTATTAAAAATAGAAACTTTCTAAAAATGAAAAATAGAAACTTACTAAAAATGAAAAATAGAAACTTTCCTAAACTGAAAATAGAAACTTGCTAGAAATGAGAAATGAAAACTACAAAAATTGAAACTTTCTACAATAAGGAACTTTCCCAATCAAAGAATGGAAACTTTCCAAAACAAGGATTTTTCAAGGAAATGGCGCAGAAAAATGTAGGGAAATGCAGTTAAAACGTTGCATTAAAATGCTCCTATCAAATTCCCCCACACTTAGCTTTTGCTAGTCCCTTAGCAAAATCACAACACAGACACGACTACGACTCAACAAAAATTAAAGATTCGACACATAACAGACTCTATTGCCCTTCAACTATTTGTCTCAGCAATCTCTTACTTTCACAACACCAAGATTAGCACTTTACCAAGAATCACTGTTTAGGCATTCGAGAGTTAATTAAAACACATAATTCACATATACACAAGTAGGACTTGGTTGGAACAATGGTGATGGTTTCTGTTAAGCATGCTTCAAACAAGTTTGATTCAATTCCTCACAAGGTATATCCACTCTTTCTTCTCTCAGATCATGGCAATGCTTAAAATCTTATACACTCAAGTATATGTGAAAGATAGCAAGTATATCACATAATGCAAGAAACGAAAGCACAAGTATAATTTTCTTTAAAGATCTCATGAAGGATACCAACTACTTGCACAGATGGACCCAAGCCATAGGTTCAACTCTTGTAACTCATCTCCACATCAAGGGCTGTCCCATCTTAAGGATCAAGAAGGTCTTATCAAGGGTTGTAATGGGGCTATGGCTCAAGGTTTAAAGAAACGAAGGGTCCTTTAACAAAGTGTCCTAAAAACCTAGCAGAGCTCATGTAAATGTAGAGAGACTTCTAGAAATCCACCAAGTATGCAAAAATGTCACTATTCCTTGGGGGTGTTATAAAGGGGCCTAATGTCTTCATGTTGGGCCCAAACTTCACTCTAAACTTCCTTTGGTCACTAATGAGTTGGACAAAGGCCAAATTTTTCTGTAGTGGGCCTTCAATTCAAAGTAAACTCCAAACTCACCAAGTATGGGGGACTAAAATCCATAGATATTTCTTTCTTTTTCTTTCTTTTTATTTTCTAGCCGTGCATATTTTTTTTTTTTCTTTTTCTTTTTCTCGGCTTTTTCATACATTTTCTTCCATGGACAAGTCTACCCCCACACTTGAACTTTCACCTCTTCTTATCCTTCATTGTTGACGCCAAAAATCTTCAAGTAAAGTCTCAATTTAGCTCCACTAAGTTCTTAGAACAAAGGGTAGGGTTATAGCTATACTAAGGCTTAGGTTAAAGATTTTAAGGGTGATGAAAGAAAAGGCTTAACGTAGGCTCAAAGGGGTTTATCTAGGGGAGTCCCACGACGGGCACAAATAAGGACACAGGTTTATATGGCAATGGTGGTAATTCCTAGGGTGACTCTATCCTTTCCAGAATCAGGGCCATGAATTGATATAACGTCTCAACAAGCACAAGAGTGAATTCTAGCATTCTCTAGTCCATCAAATTTAATCTATGGCAAGTAGTCAATCAAGATGAAACAATAATGAGATCATCAAAACATCGCCAAGAAATTAAGAATATATTTTTCATTTCACTCCAAGAAAAGGGACATGGGCTCAATTATCTCACATGAGTTTATATGAATCAAAACTCATCTTAACATGCTCATATTCTGTACCAAAGTCACGAAATCCATATCCACTACAAGGCACATCTTTTTCATATATCTCAATTAACCAAAGAATACCATTTTAAGTCATCTCAATTTCGTGATCATCTTTTAGTCATGATTTCAGAGATATAGAATCATCCTAGACAGTTGAAAGGGCATCCTAAGACTCAAAACAAAAACAAAAGCAACGAAAATTTTTGAATTTTTGAATTTTTTGACATTTTTCAATTTTTTTTTTTTGTATTTTTCAATATATGACTGAAGACAAAAGTATAAATCCCTTCCCCCACACTTAAATATTGCATTGTCCTCAATGTAATCAATCATAAGCATGCAATGAACACATAAGCACATAGGGTTGAGATTTACAAAAATATCTACTAAAAACGAAAAGAAAACATGAAAATAAAGAGAAATAGGGAAGGAGAAATCAAATCTGCGTGTGTAGACTCCTTCACAGCTACTTCTGAATTGGGTTGCCTCCCAAGCAGCGCTTAATGTTTATAGTCTTTCAGCCTAGACGTGGTTTCTTTTTGTCCTCAGTTGGTTGGACCTTCAAAGCCTCCCTTTGGGTTTGGAATTGTGTTGCTTGGAAGCTTACCAGTTTCATGAATCTTGGTCATGAAGTCCACCACTTGTCCCATTTGCTTCTTGAGGTCTGCAATGTCCTTGGTATGGTTCTGTTGTCCTTGAACCAAGGCTTGAGTGGAATTGGTGAGTGCCTCAATAATCTTGTCATAGTTGGGATTCGAAGTACCTGAGGCCTGTTGAGTCTGCATATAAGGCCTTTGAAAGGATGGCCCTTGAGAACGTTGAAAGTTACCTCCAAGAGGATTCTGAGTGTTCTCATTGTTCGTCCACTTGAAGTTGGGATGGTCCCTCCATCCAGGGTTGTAGGTATTCGAATAAGGATCATACCTTGGATGTGGAGGACCTCCTTGGTTCCCTTGATATCCTCCTATGGCGTTCACTGCTTCCCATCCTCCTTTCTCCGTCAGTTGGGGACATTGGTCAGTCACGTGCCCTTGCATAGAGCATACTCCACAAGCTTGCTTTGGTCCCTTGGCGTTTACAACTTGGTCCATGAGAAGGGTGAGTTTGTTCAATCTTTCCTCAATGACCGAATTGGTACCTATCTCATTCACCCTTCGAGTTGTGAGACCTAAACCTTCATACTGTTGGGCGTTCTTCGCTCGATTCTCAATCATGGCTCTCCCTTCAGTAGGTGACTTATCCACAAAGGCTCCCCCAGCTGCAGCATCTAACATGTCACGTTCCAAGGGTAGGAGACCTTCATAGAAGCAAGTTGATACGCTCAAAGCAAGCGCATAATTTAACCCTGAAATGTCATTAGTAGTATAAAGTAAATAGGGATCGTTCTATTCCGGGGATTGAGGGTACACCTGTCATTGTCAAGCAATTAAACAATTAAAATTAAAACAAAGTATAATATTCACACATATACACATTATTTACGAATTCAAAGGGGGGTTTTTGGTTTTGGTTTTCGAAAAATAAACTAAGTTAAGAAAACAAATACAACTAAGTTGACTGAATAATTAAAATGCAAAAAACATAAAAACATCAATGGGATGTGAGAACAAGGATCAAAGTCGAAAATCATGATTAAAATTGATTCAAGTTCATCATTGTTCATCATAGTCACGCAAGAGGAGTTGATCATGTGAAACGTTAAAAGCAAACAATTCCCCATATTTTACTTTCAATGCTAATTAATCTAAGTGAAAGCACATAGACTAATCCTATCAAACATGCATTCAAGCCCTAGAAAGCTAGTCAATCATACATGTTTAACGCAATAAGCACCTAGAAAGGCTATCAACTCAAATGTGCAACTTAGTATGAAAAAGTCCACCTAATTACAATCTTCTTTGATTAAATTCGGTTTTTATACAAAACCTTTACTACTTATTGATTCAAGAACACGAAACCAAAAAGTTGATCCATGTTCTTAAATTCGTAGCAACATTCACATAAAAACCCTAAATGTTTCGAACCATTCAAGATTATCATACAAAAGATTTCTATCATGCAAATTTAATCAAACACTCACACAAAAGCAACCATAAATCGCAATATATGAATCTGAAAATTAACTTAATCATAAAATTTCAGAAATCAACACTTGTTCAAACATGTGTGTCAACTAGGGCAAAACCAACGAAAATACAAAGCAAAGTTACAAGGAGAATCGGATTACACCGTGATGAAGGTGAGATGAATGAAGTGATGATGTGGTCTCTTGAATTTCGAAAGCAATCTTCAAGGTGGAGGATGGATGTTGTTCACGGCTTGTCTTCTTCTTCCTTGGCCTTGCTTGCACTTCGTGGTTGCCCTAGAGGATGGAGAGGAGCACGGCTAGGCTAGAGAGTTTTCTGAATTTTTTCTCAAGTGTAAAACGCAAAGAATGGGAACCCAAGACGTTGAGAATGAGAAGATATATATAGAGAACGGCATACTTGGTCTCCAAGCCGTGTAAGTCTCTAGGGTTTCTCACGGCAAAGACTTGATATCTCCACATAATTTCCTCCAATGAAAGCTTGCCAAGTAAGCCCTATGATGTGTCTCAACCAATCACATAATTCTCTAAAATATCCCCCTTGATTTTCTTGCCGAAATACCATGATAATATTCTGATTTTATCTCTTAAAATTCGGCCACAACTCCTTTAGAGAATATAGGAATGTATCTAGACTTCTTTTGAGAGCTCTTTGTGTTCAACACATATTCTCTTCCCTTAAAAGTCTCCCAATAAAATCTCCACGAAATCTTCTTATTATTTTCTGATTTTTCCCGGCAAAACTCCTTCTTTCTCTCTTGCTTTGGACGGCAAACCCTTCTAGGGTTTCTTCCATGCGTCACAAACCCTAGTTGCTTGGGCCTTGATGGGCCTTGATCCATTTTGCCGAAAATTCAAAGTGTTCTTGGGCTTCGTTGCTTCATCTTCAAGCCTTCTTATTTTCCAACGCAAAACACTTCATTTCTTTCATTTCTTTTCATAGTTGCGTTGGAAACTTCATTGGTAAGCTCTCCTCCATTTCGCAGGGTTTCCTGGTTGCACTAGGAAAGCTTGTTTCTTCATTTCTGCTCAAATGTGTGGGCCGTTTTCTCTCATATTTGTTCGTCTTGATGTTCGCAAGCTCCTCTTTCCATTTGTGCGTTCATTTCCACTTTTTAGCTCGGAGGTCCTGAAAATAGAAACTAGTAAGAAAAATAGAAACTTTCCTAAAATGAAAAATGGCAACTTTCCTAAACTGAAAATGGGAAACTTTCTAAAAATGAAAAATAGAAACTACCGAAAATGGAAACTTACTAAAAATGATAAATAGAAACTACAAAAATAGAAACTTTCTACAAATAGGAACTTTCCCAATCAAAGAATGGAAACTTTCCTAAACAAAGTTTTACTAAGGAAATGACGCAAGAAATGTAAGGAAATGCAGTTAAAACGTCGCATTAAAATGCTCCTATCAAATTCCCCCACACTTAGCTTTTGCTAGTCCCTTAGCAAAATCAAACAAAGACACACACTAAGACTCAACGAAAATTAAAGACTCAAACAACCAAAATGACTCTATTGCCCTTCAACTATTTGTCTCAGCAATCTCTTACTTTCACAACACCAAGATTAGCACTTTACCAAGAATCAATATTTAGGCATTCGAGAGTTAATTAAAACACATAATTCACATATACACAAGTAGGACTTGGTTGGAACAATGGTGATGGTTTCTGTTAAGCATGCTTCAAACAAGTTTGATTCAATTCCTCACAAGGTATATCCACTCTTTCTTCTCTCAGATCATGGCAATGCTTAAAAGCTTATACACTCATGTATATGTGAAAGATTGCAAGTATATCACATAATGCAAGAAACGAAAGCACAAGTATAATTTTCTTTAAAGATCTCATGAAGGATATCAACTACTTGCACAGATGGACTGCCATAGGTTCAACTCTTGTAACTCATCTCCACATCAAGGGCTGTCCCATCTTAAGGATCAAGAAGGTCTTCTCAAGGGTTATAATGAGGCCAAGGCTCAAGGTTTAAAGAAACGAAGGGTAAGGATTTAGCAAAGTGTCCTAAAAACCTAGTAGAGCTCATGTTAGTGTAGAGAGACTTCTAGAAATCCACCAAGTATGCAAAAACGTCACAATCCCATGGGGGTGTTATAAAGGGGCCTAATGTCTTCATGTTGGGCCCAATCTTCAATGTAAACTTCCCTTGAACTCTAGTGAAATGGACAAAGGCCAAATTTTTCTGTAGTGGGCCTTCAATTCAAAGCAAACTCCAAGATCACTATGTATGGGGTACTAAAGTCCATAAACATATTCTCTTTTCTTTTTTTCTTAGCCGTTTACATATTTTCATTTTTTTCTTTTTCTTTTTCTCGGCTTTTTCATACATTTTTCATTCATGGACAAGTCTACCCCCACACTTGAACCTTCACCTCTTTAATATTGACGCCAAAAATCTTCAAGTAAAGTCTCAATTTAGCTCCACTAAGTCCCTAGGACAAAGGGTAGGGTTATAGCTATACTAAGGCTTAGGTTAAAGATTTTAAGGGTGATGAAAGAAAAGGCTTAACGTAGGCTCAAAGGGGTTTATCTAGGGGAGTCCCACGACGGGCACAATTAGGGACACAGGTTCATTTGGCAATGGTGGTAATTCCTAGGGTGCCTCTATCCTTTCCAGAATCAGGGCCATGTATTGATATAACGTCTCAACAAGCACAAGAGCGAATTCTAGCATTCTCTAGTCCATTAAACTTAATCTATGGCAAGCAGTCAATCAAGGTGAAAGAATAATGAGATCATCAAAACATCGCCAAGAAATTAAGAATATATATTTTTCATTCACTCCAAGAAAAAGGGACATGGTTCAAATATCTCACATTGGCTTATTAAATCAAAACTCATCTTAACATGCTCATATTCTGTACCAAGGTCATGCAATCCATATCCACTACAAGGCATATATTTTTCATATATCTCAATTAACCAAAGAATACCATTTTAAGTCATCTCAATTTCGTGATCCTCTTTTAATCATGATTTCAGAGATATAGAATCATCCTAGACAGTTGAAAGGCATCCTATGACTCAATAAATAAAAGCAACGAAATTTTTTTTTATTTTTATGACATTTTTCGATTTTTGTTTGTATTTTTCAATATATGACTCAAAAATAAAAGACTCAAAATATTAATCCCTTCCCCCACACTGAAATATTGCATTGTCCTCAATGTAATTAATTAAAAGCATGCAATGAAATACTTAAGCATATAGAGATGGAATTTACGAAAATAAAGCGCATAGAAAAACAAAAGATACAAAATGGAGAAGTAGGGAGGAAAAAAAACAAATCTGCGTTGAAGGTTCCTCCACAGCTACTTCTGAATTGGGTTGCCTCCCAAGCAGCGCTTAATGTTTATAGTCTTTCAGCCTAGACTTGTACCTCCATTTAATCCTCAAGAGGTGGAACGTTTTGGAGGGGTACTTCCTCCACTTCGTGTTCCACAAACGCCTCATAGTAAGGCTTCAAGCGATGGCCATTCACTTTGAACTCGTTACCTGTTTGTTCACTCTTTATCTGCACAGCTCCATGGGGAAACACATTAGTGATAACAAAAGGTCCAATCCAACGAGAACGAAGTTTACCTGGGAAGAGTTTGAGACGAGAATGGAAGAGAAGAACTTTGTTGGAACTTTGTTGGAACTTTGTTGGAACTTTGTTATCTGGGAAGTCTTCCTTCGAATCATTTTATCATGGAATGCCTTAGTCTTTTCTTTATAAATGTTGGCACTTTCGAAAGCATCATTCCTAATCTCCTCTAACTCTTGCAACTGCAGCTTCCTATGAAGCCCAGCTTCATCAAGATCCATGTTGAACTGCTTCACAGCCCACCAAGCTTTGTGCTCTAACTCCACAGGTAAATGGCAAGGTTTTCCATAAACAATGCGATATGGGGACATACCTATGGGAGTCTTGTATGCAGTTCTGTAAGCCCACAAAGCATCCTCCAAGCGTAGGGACCAATCCTTTCTGTTAGGGTTCACAGTCTTTTCCAATATCCCCTTGATCTGACGATTTGAGACTTCAGCTTGCCCACTAGTTTGGGGGTGATAAGGTGTAGAAACCTTATGTGTAACATCATATTTCTTCAACAAGGCCTCAATCGTTCGTCAATCGTTCGATTGCAAAAGTGGGATCCACCATCACTAATGAGAACTCTAGGCATTCCAAACCTGCTAAAGATGTTAGACTTGATAAAATCTGCAACAACCTTAGAGTCATTAGTTCGAGTGGCCTTTGCTTCCACCCATTTGGAAACATAGTCCACTGCAAGTAAGATATATAAACACCCAAAAGATGAAGGGAAAGGTCCCATGAAATCTATACCCCAGACATCAAATATTTCAATAGTTATGATATTAGACAATGGCATTTGATCTCTCGAGCTTAAATTTCCCGTTCTTTGGCATCTATCACAAGTTAGACAATAGGCATGTGCATCCCTAAATAATGTTGGCCAAAAGAACCCAGACTCTAACACCTTAAACGCAGTCTTTTTAGACCCAAAGTGACCCCCACATGCTTTAGAATGGCAAAAAGAAAGTATGGCATTATGTTCATGTTCAGGCACACATCTCCTAATCAGTTGATCAGAGCAATATTTCCACAAATAAGGTTCATCCCAAACATATTGCTTAACAGTTTTCTTAAGCCTATCTCTATGAGCACGTGACATGGTATCAGGAATCTTCCTAGAAACAATATAGTTCACAATATCAGCATACCATGCATGGTTCACTTACCTGAAGTCCAAAGAGCTGCTCATCTGGAAACGTCTCCACCAGAGGGAGAGGGTCTTCTGCATGCACCAAACGACTCAAGTGGTCAGCTACCACGTTTTCACTACCCTTCTTGTCCTTGATTTCAACGTCAAACTCTTGTAAGAGTAGGATCCATCTAATGAGCCTTGGTTTCGCCTCCTTCTTGGTCATCAAGTACTTCAAAGCTGCATGGTCAGTATAAATAATCACCTTGGTACCAAGTAAGTAGGAACGAAATTTTTCAAGGGCAAAGACAACTGCAAGGAGCTCTTTCTCTGTGGTGGAATAATTCATTTGTGCATCATTCAGAGTCCTTGAGGTGTAGTAGATGGCATAGGGTCGTTTGTCTTTCCTTTGCCCCAAAACAGCTCCAACTGCATAGTCAGAGGCATCACACATCAACTCAAAGGGCAAGGTCCAATCTGGAGGTAGCATGATAGGGGATGACGTCAACAACTCCTTAAGCTTTTCAAAAGCATCTTGACATTCCTTGTCAAAGTGAAACGGCACATCCTTCTGGAGTAGTTGGCATAGAGGTCTCGAAATCTTGGAGAAGTCCTTGATAAACCTCCTATAAAAACCTGCATGGCCAAGGAAAGAACGAATCTCTCTCACAGAAGTGGGAGAGGGTAAGTAACGCACAATATCCACCTTGGCCTTGTCAACCTCTATCCCCCTAGCAGAAACAATATGTCCTAGAACTATTCCTTGTTTAACCATAAAATGGCATTTCTCCCAATTAAGTACAAGGTTAGTTTCCATGCAACGTTTTAGAATTATCTTCAGATTATTAAGACAATCATCAAAATTCCTTCCAAAAACTGAAAAGTCATCCATGAATACTTCTATGATTTTCTCAATATAATCTGAAAAGATACTTACCATACACCTCTGAAAGGTACCTGGGGCGTTGCAAAGTCCAAAGGGCATACGTCGATAGGCAAACGTCCCAAAGGGGCAAGTGAAGGTTGTCTTCTCTTGGTCTTCATTGGCTATGGCAATCTGATTGTAGCCTGAGTAGCCATCCAAGAAACAGTAGTAATCATGGCCAGCCAAACGCTCAAGCATCTGATCAATGAATGGAAGAGGAAAGTGATCTTTCCTTGTTGTTGCGTTGAGCTTCCTATAATCAATGCAAACTCTGTGGCCTGTGACTGTCCTTTGGGGCACCAGTTCGTTCTCAGCATTTTTCACCACAATTACCCCAGATTTCTTGGGCACAACCTGAACTGGAGAGACCCACTTGGAGTCTGAAATAGGGTAGATCACCCCACAATCAAGGAGTTTGATGACCTCCTTCTTCACAACTTCCATCATAGGAGGGTTGAGACGACGTTGAGCCTCTCTAGTGGGTTTTGTCCCCTCCTCAAGAAGTATTCTATGGACGCAAGTAGTAGGGCTTATTCCCTTGATATCCGCCAATGTCCATCCTATGGCGGTCTTGTGTTGCTTCAACATCTCCACCAATCTCTCCTCTTGAGACGAAGTAAGAGAGGAGGACACAATTACTGGTAAAGTCTCCTTGTCTCCTAAGTAGACATACTTCAAGTGGTTTGGTAGAGGTTTAAGTTCAAGTTCTGGTGCCTGAACCACTGAAGGTAAAGTCTTATTAGCAGATAACTGAATGGACAAGGGTGAAGTAGACTTACCTACATAGGGTGAAGCTTCAAGGAATGAGACGTTTTCAATGATCTTTCCTTCACAAGTGTCCTTCAATTCCTCCTCTGAGATAATGGCACCACCTTTTGTGTACCCTACTCCTTGTTCGAGTGTTGTGGCTAGGGTATCCTCATTCATGGCCTCAAACATTTTCTGGGCAAGGTCATCCAAAATGTCAATAGAATAACAATCATTTATATCAAGAGGATACCTCATGGCTTCAAAAATGTTGAAGCCAATAAACTCACCATCAAACTCCATGGTGCTCTCTGCATACACATCTATCTTCGTCCTAGCTGTCCTTAAGAAAGGACGTCCCAAAAGCAAAGGAGTGGAACTCACAGGGGAGTCCTCCATTTCCAACACATAAAAATCAGCAGGGAAGATAAGATGGTTAACCTGCACAAGCACATCCTCCAACAAACCTCTAGGGTATGCATTGGATCTGTCAGCTAACTGAATGATAACATTATCAGATTTAAGTTCCCCTAGACCTAGGGTCTCATAAACAGAATAGGGCATAACATTAACAGATGCACTGATAGGAGCATTTTAATGCGACGTTTTAACTGCATTTCCCTATGTTTTTGATAGGAGCATAAAGTGCGACGATATTATTGAGTATATGCCCCATTTTAGACTTGTTTCTCCCTTAAGTTTCGTGTTTTGAGTCATCGAGTCAGTTTAAGAGTCTTGTACAGTGTTTGGCGTAAAATAGGCGCAAAATGGAAAATTTATGAAAAAAATCCTAACGGGATCAGGATTCCTTACCGTCGACGTTTTTTGCGGTCTTTACATTAATTCCCTTTATTTTCTCTAGAAAATTCTGATATTCTCCTGCTTGTTGTAGGAAACCTTGGCTGGTGGAACTCTTGGAAATAACAACGATGGAGTCATAAAATAAAGCATTTAAGACATTTGACCAAGCAATGAAGAAGGGAAATAAAGGAGAAAGACGTTTCAGCTGGAAAATAAATAAAGGAGAAAAGACGTTTTCAGTTCGGGAATAAAGGAGAAAGACGTTTCAGCTGTTAAAAGACCCCATTATGAGAGGAGTTAAGGCCATAAAGGAGACGTTTTCAGTTGGAAAATTAAAGGAATTATGATGCAATCCCATCCGTCCAATGATGAAGGGTATGATCGACAAAAGCCAACCAATGCTCCCCTATAAATAGGCAACTTCCAGAACAGAATTTCCATCACTTCCTGACCAAGATCAGTTCCTTGTCTATCACTTCCTAGCCAAGATCACTTCCGGGCCTATCACTTCCTGGCCAAAAACTTTTCCAAGACTCTGCCCAATTCACTCCTCAAATCTCCAACACCTACAAGACCGTGACCACCATCCATCCATCATTCTATGAAGTTCTTAGGCGCTGAGTCAAGGACGCTCCACCACCATAGCAGAGACGAGTTCATCACCTTGTTGCCAAGCCGCTGAGGAAAGCTTCAAAGTGTAACTATGACTCTACTTACAATTTTTATTTCGGTTTTGTGTGTTTGGATTTGCGAGTTGTGTAATTGGAGACATGAAATTTTCAGAATATTTTTATTAATATTTTTGAGATTTTCAGTTTATTATTGAGTTAATTTTCGAGAATTCTTTTATGATGCATTTTACAATCTTGTGCCCTTTTATGTGTTTAGGTAATTTTCAGAGTTAGGTTCATAAGTTTGCATGCTAGAATAATGGTGAGAGTTCTTGTGTGTTTGCTTAATTTGCCAAGGGTAATTGTTATTTGTTAAGGCGCTGAGTTAAACAAGTAGCAATTGATACGTGCAAAAGCATCGCCAATTTAAACCCTGAAAATGTCGAGCGTTAGTATAGGATAAGCAGGGATCGTTCTAAACCGGGGATTGAGGGTGCTAACATGTGAGAACAAATTAAAGAAAAGAATTTACAAGTCACGAAATTAAAGAACAAACATATACAATTTCACAAAAATATTTTACAAGTTACAAGCATGCTTAGAATTAGAACAACAAAGAAAAGAGAGAGAACATACATACATTCACACGAATCTAGAGAACAATGAACAATAGAGAGCAACGAAAATCACATATATATACACAAAGAATTCGAAGGAAAGAGAGAAAACAAGTTAGAAAAGGTTTTGGAAATCCTACTCCTATTTATACACAATTTACAAGTCCATATCACATAGGGAATCCATATACAACAAGGATTACTAGTTATTATCTACTTAGAATTACTTAATCTACAAGAAAACAAAATCCCTAAAAAACACCAAGAGAATCCCTAAATTTTAGCAATCCCTAAAAAACACAAAACAAATCCCTAAAAAAAACCAAATTAATTCCTAGAAAACACTAACACATATTTACTATTCACGGAGACACTATTCACGAATTTTAAAAACATTTTTTATTTATTTAATTATCTAAGTTAACATGCTACCTAAAAACTCTAAGTTAATTTTAATTATTTACACATATACAAAAACACATAACAAACGAAACAAGGGGGGGTTTTTGAAGATTTAAACTATAATTTTCGAAAACAAATAAAAGATTAAAAACATTTTATTTACATAGGTGGGAAAAGAAGAATTTTTGGAAAACAATTTATCAAGAACCTTTCAAGAACAACATATTCATGCATCCCTTAATCTTGTTAATTACCATGGAAAGATATCAACCAAGAAACAAAGTTACAAGCGCCCAATGTCCCTTATATGACTTCCCTTTACGCAATTGATCGACGAAGCGCCAAACCAACATATTTCAAATGCAAGTATCACACAATCGAAGCGACTCATAATCTCATGCATTCAAATCATTAAGAGCAAGTGAAAGTTTAGTCAATAAACATGCAAATTCAAGTACTCGAAGCGAATCTTTTCATTACATGCATAATCTGATCTCGACCTTTGTACAAAGCCTTTACTACTATATCGAATTAGGGTCCCGAAGCGTTTTACCTAATTACTAGCTCCAATTACATGCAATCATCCTAAGTTGGCCACCAAAGAACAAGAACACATAAAAGTTATCTATAAAACAAAACCAGATTATCATTCCATATTTCGGCAATTAATCAAGATCAAAAACACACAAACACATCAATCATAGAAAAGCATATCAAAATTGCATCCAAAATTCAGAAAGTTAACTCATGGTTTCGGTTTTACACAAAGAAAAACAAAAACAGAATTTCTATCTAACAAGTCACAAAACCGAGAAGAAAACATGATGAAGATGGTAAGAACAACCCTTGACTACGTCCCAAGGTCCAAAGCAGATCCAAGGCAGCAACACAAGATGAAGATCACGGCAAAGGATGGAGGATGGCACGGCAAGAACTTGCAAGATGCGAAAACCTGAAACTCAAGAGCAAACCGGTGAGAAACGAAATTGTGGAGAATATGTGTCAACCTTGAGACGTCTAATACACAAGGTATATATAGGAGAACGTCCCAAGGCACTCCCAATTCGTTTCTACTTGGTTTCTCCAAAGTTGTGTTGATTTAGGACTTGTTTGGCACAAAGTAGATTTCCGGCAGTCTTGACCTCAGTGTACTAAAACGGCCATAACTTCCTCTAGAAAATAGATATCGACGAGCTGTAAAATGTTCTGGAAACTAGACATCTGTAGCTTTCCAACCATATAAAGATCATAATTTTCTGAGCTCTGAGCGATTTTCTATGCTCCGTTGAAGTTGACTGATCTGCACAGGCAGTAATCCGAATCTGTAATGGATTTGACTTTTAAAGCATAACTTAAGTCTAATTCGGTTTTCCTTCACATCACATGCCTCTCACATGTCTTCCACGCCTTATTGAAGAATGAAACGTCAAGAACTCCCTAGAACCTTCAAGAATCTCACGGCAATTCCAATCCATACTCAACTAGAAATCCAAACTCCACATTGCTTTGAAATCCGAATTCCTTGTTGCTTTCTCTTCCATGTGCACGGCATATGATCTTCTTGAGACTTCTAGATACTTCATGAACGTTCCAAGGCTCTCCTAGTATGAGTAGAACTCCATATGCAAGTAGGTTTCCTAGTTGAATACTGCTTCCTTTTCCGAGATGCTTCTACACTCTTCCGGAACCTTCTTGAGTAATAATCCTTATCCAACAGGGACTCCTTGTCATACTAGTATTCCTTATCTGAGTAGAATTGAGTTTCCTTGTCCAAGTAGAACTCCTAGTCCAAGTCAGCTTCAGACTCCTACTTCAACTGGGATTCCTTTTCCTAGTCAAACTGGGAAAACTTCCATTTCTTCATTTCTTTCCATTTCTGCGCCACTTGTGCCTTCCTTAGCCATTTTTGGACTTTGAGACTCCATTTTACCTGCAAAACACTAACTAAGTTAAATTGATCAAGAATAAGGAAATAACTTAGCAAAATATAGGGTTTAAACATTATAAACGTCGCATTTTATGCTCCTATCAAATTCCCCCACACTTAACTTTTGCTAGTCCCTTAGCAAAATCAACATAACAAACCAAAAAGACTAAGAAACAAAACAAAACAAAGAACTAACGAAAATACCAAGTATAGAAAACGAAAAACACAAGGACTCAAGACTCAAGAAAAACGTCAAAAACACTTAAACAAAATCAACACAAAAACATCACAAACAAAGACTCCAACGTTGACACACACAATGACTTCTAAGCCCTTTAACATATTGTCTCAGCAATCTCATACTTTCAAGTCGCCAAGATTAGCACTTAACCAAGCATCACATCTTCAAGATATTCGAGAGTTAATTACAAAATATAATCCACATATAAGCATGTAAGACTTGGGGGTAAACAATGGTGATGGGGGTTCTCAACACATTTCAAACAAGTCATGATTCAACCTCACATAGATATATCACTCTTTCTTCTCTCAGATTCAAGGTTCATGCTTAAAAGCTTATCACTCAAGTATATGTGAAAGATTACGAAGTAGATCACATACATAAGAAACGAAAGCATATATATTTTTCTTTTAAAGATCTCATGAAAGATATCAACCACATGCACGAATGAACCCAAGCCATAAGTTCAACAGTTATAACTCATCTCCACATCAAAGGCTGTCCCATCTTAAGGATCAAAGAGGTCTTTCAATTAAGGGTTGTAATGGGGCCAAGGCTTAAGGTTTAAAGAAACGAAGGGATAGGAAAATCACAAAGTATCCTAAAAACCTAGTAGAGCACTTGTTCATGTAGAGAGACTATCTTCGAAATCCACCAAGCATAGCAAAACGTCATGTCCTCCTTTGGGCTTATAAAAGGGCCAAGTGTCATCATGTTGGGCCCAAACTTCATTCTAACCTTCTTTGAACAAGTGTGAATAGGACAAAGACCAAATTCTTCAACAATGGGCCTTCAATTCAAAACAAACTCCAAATCCACAAAGTATAGGGGACTAAAATCCATAGAACTTAAACAAGAATACACATTTTTTTCTTTCATTTAATTGCCGAAACATATTCTTTTTCTTTCGAATTTTTTTATTTTTCTTTTCTTTTTCGGCAATTACATACAATTTTTCTTATGGACAAGTCTACCCCCACACTTGAACTTCTTCATGCCTTCAAAATTCATCCTTGACGCCAAAACTCCAAGCAAAGTCTCAAAATATGCTCCACTAAGTCTTTAGAACAAAGGGTATGGATATACTATACTAAGGTTAAGGGTTAAGGAATTTTGAGGGTGATGAAAGAAAAGGCTTAATGTAGGCTCAAAGGGGTTAAACTAGGGGGGTCCCACGACGGGCACAAATAGGGACACAAGATATATTTGGCAATGGTGGTAAATATCCTAAGTAAGTACCTTTATCCTTTCCAGAATCAGGGCCATATATTGATTATAAATGTCTCAACAAGCATAACAGTGAATTCTAGCATTCTATAGTCCATTAAAGAGCTATGGCATGTAGTCAATCAAGATGAAAGAATAATGAGATCAACAAAATCATCGCCAAGAAAATAAGAGTATAATCATTTTTTTCGTTAATCACTCACAAAGAAAGGGCACATGGCTCAAATTCTCACTTAGGGTTGTTATGAATCACAACTTATCTTCCACATGTTCATATTCTGTACCAAAGTTACGCATGCACCATATCTACTACACATTCATATGCTTTTCATAAATCATGATTAACCAAAGAATATCATCAAACATTATCTCAATCTTGTGATCCTCTTTTAGCCTTAATTTCAGAGATATAAGCACATCCTAGACAGTTAAAAGGGCATCCTAAGACTCGATCACAAAACAAAACACCACAAAAAAAAAACAAAAAGATTTTCTTATTTTTTTATTTTTTATTTTTTTTTATTTTTTGAACAGTGACGATTTTTTTTATTATTAATAAAGTGACGAAAATAATTTTTTTTTTTTTTTTTTTTTTTTTTTTTTTTTTAAGACCACAAAACTAGCTATCTAAAAACAAAGTGAAACGTTAAACCCTTCCCCCACACTTAAATCATACATTGTCCTCAATGTATAAACAATTATAAAGCATGCAAAGCATCAATCAAGCATAGAAGAATAGTTAACGCAACAAATCCTAAAAGAAAAGCAAAGTTGACGAAAATAAAAGAGAAGGGAAGAGTTCAAGAAAGCAAATCTGCGTTGATGGCTCCTCCACAGCTACGGATGAAATGGGTTGCCTCCCATGCAGCGCTTAATGTTTAAAGTCTTTCAGCCTAGACTTGCACCTTCATTTATTCCTCTGGTTGTGGCGCCTCTTGGAGGGGTACATCCTCCACATTGTGCCCCACAAACGCCTCATAGTAAGGCTTAAAACATCATATATATATACATTCATACACATGGGCAACGAAAATTTTAGTGATTAGTTACAATCTTCTACAATTTTCGAAATAATCAACTTCAATAAGAGATCTTGTAAGTCAAAGTTTAGACGTGCGGCCCAGAGATTCTAATGTTAATACAAGTCTCCCCTCCTAAATCTTTTGGTAACTCTTTTCACACAGAGCCAGGTAGTAGAGGAACGATTTTGGCGGAGCTCAGCTCACTTGATTGACAGGGGACGAGACCCTTTGTCAGCACTTCTCGTATCCAATCAACCTAGACACTTTGTGCTACTAAGGTGCGCCTACTTGATAAAGAAGGTTGCTTGACAAGTATTAATAAAAGAACTCTCACCTATTCCGTTATGACTTACTTTCTTCTTACCAAAACCAATTATCTCGAAAATTGTCTAAGTATATGACTTTAATAAAACATCATGGACTATTGTTTTGGACGTGCGGCCCAAGTCCTTGTCTCCACACATATTTCTTCTCAAATCCTTTGGGCAACCTTACTGAAATGGCCAGTGCGGGGGAGGACGAGCACGAGAGGTAGAAACCATTTTGGCACAAGCTACTCCCACATTGTGGTTTACGCTCGTTTGATTGCCTTCTGGATTCAAAACCCGTCATGAACGTTGTCCCCTTCCTAGTCACCATCTCACATAGGCTATACTTACTAGGATAAGGGAAAAATTAAGTGCAAGACATTTTTCAAGTGTTGACAAAAACCGCCCACAACCTTAAGAGACCTAAATTAGGTGCTAATAAGGGGTTAAGGCTAATGTCAACAAAAGAGACTTCACCTATTCCATAATAGTTCATAATCCCTTACCAAAATCATACCTTAGTGGCGTTTTCATCACATGAAGACTTTTCAATCCCCGGCAACGGCGCCAAAAATTGATACGTGCAAAAGCATCGCCAATTTAAACCCTGAAAATGTCGAGCGTTAGTATAGGATAAGCAGGGATCGTTCTAAACCGGGGATTGAGGGTGCTAACATGTGAGAACAAATTAAAGAAAAGAATTTACAAGTCACGAAATTAAAGAACAAACATATACAATTTCACAAAAATATTTTACAAGTTACAAGCATGCTTAGAATTAGAACAACAAAGAAAAGAGAGAGAACATACATACATTCACACGAATCTAGAGAACAATGAACAATAGAGAGCAACGAAAATCACATATATATACACAAAGAATTCGAAGGAAAGAGAGAAAACAAGTTAGAAAAGGTTTTGGAAATCCTACTCCTATTTATACACAATTTACAAGTCCATATCACATAGGGAATCCATATACAACAAGGATTACTAGTTATTATCTACTTAGAATTACTTAATCTACAAGAAAACAAAATCCCTAAAAAACACCAAGAGAATCCCTAAATTTTAGCAATCCCTAAAAAACACAAAACAAATCCCTAAAAAAAACCAAATTAATTCCTAGAAAACACTAACACATATTTACTATTCACGGAGACACTATTCACGAATTTTAAAAACATTTTTTATTTATTTAATTATCTAAGTTAACATGCTACCTAAAAACTCTAAGTTAATTTTAATTATTTACACATATACAAAAACACATAACAAACGAAACAAGGGGGGGTTTTTGAAGATTTAAACTATAATTTTCGAAAACAAATAAAAGATTAAAAACATTTTATTTACATAGGTGGGAAAAGAAGAATTTTTGGAAAACAATTTATCAAGAACCTTTCAAGAACAACATATTCATGCATCCCTTAATCTTGTTAATTACCATGGAAAGATATCAACCAAGAAACAAAGTTACAAGCGCCCAATGTCCCTTATATGACTTCCCTTTACGCAATTGATCGACGAAGCGCCAAACCAACATATTTCAAATGCAAGTATCACACAATCGAAGCGACTCATAATCTCATGCATTCAAATCATTAAGAGCAAGTGAAAGTTTAGTCAATAAACATGCAAATTCAAGTACTCGAAGCGAATCTTTTCATTACATGCATAATCTGATCTCGACCTTTGTACAAAGCCTTTACTACTATATCGAATTAGGGTCCCGAAGCGTTTTACCTAATTACTAGCTCCAATTACATGCAATCATCCTAAGTTGGCCACCAAAGAACAAGAACACATAAAAGTTATCTATAAAACAAAACCAGATTATCATTCCATATTTCGGCAATTAATCAAGATCAAAAACACACAAACACATCAATCATAGAAAAGCATATCAAAATTGCATCCAAAATTCAGAAAGTTAACTCATGGTTTCGGTTTTACACAAAGAAAAACAAAAACAGAATTTCTATCTAACAAGTCACAAAACCGAGAAGAAAACATGATGAAGATGGTAAGAACAACCCTTGACTACGTCCCAAGGTCCAAAGCAGATCCAAGGCAGCAACACAAGATGAAGATCACGGCAAAGGATGGAGGATGGCACGGCAAGAACTTGCAAGATGCGAAAACCTGAAACTCAAGAGCAAACCGGTGAGAAACGAAATTGTGGAGAATATGTGTCAACCTTGAGACGTCTAATACACAAGGTATATATAGGAGAACGTCCCAAGGCACTCCCAATTCGTTTCTACTTGGTTTCTCCAAAGTTGTGTTGATTTAGGACTTGTTTGGCACAAAGTAGATTTCCGGCAGTCTTGACCTCAGTGTACTAAAACGGCCATAACTTCCTCTAGAAAATAGATATCGACGAGCTGTAAAATGTTCTGGAAACTAGACATCTGTAGCTTTCCAACCATATAAAGATCATAATTTTCTGAGCTCTGAGCGATTTTCTATGCTCCGTTGAAGTTGACTGATCTGCACAGGCAGTAATCCGAATCTGTAATGGATTTGACTTTTAAAGCATAACTTAAGTCTAATTCGGTTTTCCTTCACATCACATGCCTCTCACATGTCTTCCACGCCTTATTGAAGAATGAAACGTCAAGAACTCCCTAGAACCTTCAAGAATCTCACGGCAATTCCAATCCATACTCAACTAGAAATCCAAACTCCACATTGCTTTGAAATCCGAATTCCTTGTTGCTTTCTCTTCCATGTGCACGGCATATGATCTTCTTGAGACTTCTAGATACTTCATGAACGTTCCAAGGCTCTCCTAGTATGAGTAGAACTCCATATGCAAGTAGGTTTCCTAGTTGAATACTGCTTCCTTTTCCGAGATGCTTCTACACTCTTCCGGAACCTTCTTGAGTAATAATCCTTATCCAACAGGGACTCCTTGTCATACTAGTATTCCTTATCTGAGTAGAATTGAGTTTCCTTGTCCAAGTAGAACTCCTAGTCCAAGTCAGCTTCAGACTCCTACTTCAACTGGGATTCCTTTTCCTAGTCAAACTGGGAAAACTTCCATTTCTTCATTTCTTTCCATTTCTGCGCCACTTGTGCCTTCCTTAGCCATTTTTGGACTTTGAGACTCCATTTTACCTGCAAAACACTAACTAAGTTAAATTGATCAAGAATAAGGAAATAACTTAGCAAAATATAGGGTTTAAACATTATAAACGTCGCATTTTATGCTCCTATCAGCAATTAGTTCTAAAAAGTGGTAAAAATCATGTTCAATGGTTAGACGATTCTGGAAATTACAAGTTAAATTCTATGTGTAATGGTTAATTTGCACGTATGAGTACGTTGATTCGAGGGTTAGATAATACTACTAGTTAAGAGAATTACGCTGAGTGTTTTCGAAAATTAGTAGTATTAGGCTTGGTAAGGACTTTTCTGATCCAAACCTACATTAGAACGAATCGGATAAATGGATTGATCCGCTGAGGCTTTTCATTTGGGCTCTTATCTAAGCGTTTAAGATGGGCACATTTTTGTAGCATGTTGAAATGGATTTTCTGTTTTTACACTTAGTAATTTCTGAGTGGTATTGGTCTAGGTTAGGGAAGTCGATCATTGTATATAGTTTTATTTGTTTTGTTTTTATTTTAAATAGATTAGGAACCAAATCTCAAAAACCCCATTTTATTCTTTTATTTGTTAATTGACCTTTTTGTGTAGGTGTACCCTACAATCCCCGGACTGAACGATCCCTGCTTATCCTATACTGACAACTACATTTTTGCAGGGTTAAATTGTGAGGCTATTTTAGCCGCATCAATTTTTGGCGCCGTTGCCGGGGATTGTTAAAATCCCTAACATATAAAGTGTCATCGATTTTGTTGTATATAGAATGCATGCTAAATTTTTGTACTACACTTGTGGAATGGTGACAAATTGCGATTTATGTTTGGCCAAGCTATAATTGTGATTTAGTTTAAGTTTTATGAGTGTTACGAAATTAAGCATGTCTTTTATAATTGTTGTACAATTTGTAGAAGTTTTTAAGCATATTGTAAATTGTAGAATGAGTTTTTTTTAAAGCATGTTGTAAATTGTATGTGTTTCACTTAGATTAATATACTTAATTGTTGTAAATTGTATGTTGTCATGAATTTAGTTAAATACTTAATTGTTGTAAGTGTGTAAAATCGTATGAGTAGACAAGGGCCCTTTTGTTAATATTGGCCTAAACCCTTCATTAGTACCTTTCTAAGGTCTCTTGAGGTTGAGGGCGGCCTTTATTAGCATTTGGAGAACAGTCTAACACATGAGTTAATTTCCAAACTGAGTAAGGGGCATTACAGATGGTGTCTTAGGTTGAGACCCTGGGTGATGGGTTCAAATTGGATCTCAGAGATACTATAGACTGTGCGTAAACCACAATGTGGAAGTAGCCAATAGGGGCGTAAACCTCAATGAGGGAGTAGCCTCCGTAGTATCACCAAAATGAGTCCTCCCTCTCACTTACCTCTTAATCTGGCTATCTGGCCTTCTGAAACCACGGAAAGAGACTTATGTCTAGCCGACTATCCCTATATCGTATCTCACCAATAGTAGTGGTTTCTATTGGGCTCGACTTACAACTTGAAATCAATTGAGATATTAACTAAGTTTATAACAAACTTAAAAAAAAAAAAAAAAAAAAAATGTTGTGTGACATGCTTAAGGTATATTGGATTAAACATGACCTTGTCGAGGGTAGCTGTTCTATAGTCCCATTGCACAAACGAGGTCCTCTGTTCCAATACCTAAGTATGTAAATGTAAAAGTAACTTAGAAAGTAGGAAAGACATAATGTTTGTATTTCGAACCTTGTATATGTTACTAACACTTGATTTGGTCTTAAAGGTCCATGAATGTCCACTGTCTCTGATAAGACTAAGGAGCTCTTTGAAAAATTGGAACGTGCTAGGCGAAGGGCAGAACTCACTTTTTCAGACCGCCCTCTTCTAGAAAGGAGGGATTCTCAGGACTCTAACTATTAAGGTTATAACTCCTCAACTAGATCAACCGAGGAGATCAACAAACCTGACCATTCTGAAGAAGGAGAAGAACAAGTCTTTGAAGAGGAGGAAGAGGAGGTCACTGAAGAGGACGTTGCGAATACAGAAGAGGAAGAAGAGGAAGAGCACGCCCGTGTTGAGCAAGTACAAGCACCAATGGCTGAGACTATTAGGCAACTGTCTAATCCTACAGGTGGGGGTGCTGCGCCCTTATGCATTGCCTATCCAGAACCAGGAGAGGGGCTTAATGATGATTTTGAGTTAAAGAGTGGGTTTCTGCATCACCTACCCAAGTTTCATGGGATGAGTAGTGAAGACACCAATAAGCATCTCAAGGAGTTCGAGTTTGTCTGTGGGAGTATGTGCCCTAAAGGAGCTGATATCAATATCTTGAAGATGAAGGCATTCCCCTTTACTTTGGAGGACAAGGCCAAGACTTGGCTATTTGAGCTGCCTGCTGGGACTATCAACACTTGGGATAGGATGAAGGGCGAGTTCCTTACGAAGTACTTTCCTGCCTCAAAGGTCACTGTTTTGAGGAAGCAGATTAGTGGAATCACGCAAGGACATGAGGAGAATTTCTGCAATTATTGGGACAGGTTTAAGAGCCTTGTAGCATCATGCCCTAACCATGGGATGAGTGAGGGGTCCCTCCTTACCTATTTTTATGAAGGACTCACCGCTAATGAGCGTGGTCTGTTAGATGCTGCTGCTGGAGGGTCCTTTATGGATAAGACACCTGCTGATGCAAGGGAGCTACTTACTAATCGTGCACTAAACTATCAGCAATATGAGGGGGTGCTTTCCACTCAACGGAGGGTACATGAGGTGTCCACTAACTCTGCTCTTGAAGACAAGGTCAACAAGATGTCTACTCTGCTGTCTCAAGTCTTAAACGGTAATGGAGGAGGAGCAATGGCTCAAGTGTGTGGGATGTGCTCGACTCAAGGGCACCCCACTGATAAATGTCCCCAGCTTGCCTCTCCAGAAGGATGGGAATCTGTTAACGCCCTAGGGTATCATGGAGGTCAAGGCGGCCCGAGGTACAACCCTTACTCCAATACGTACAATCCTGGGCTCAGAGATCACCCCAACTTTCGTTGGGCCAACAATGATAACACCTTGAGACCACCTCAAGGCCCAGGTCAGAATTCTCAGCGCCCACCAGGTTTGTTTTTGAGGCCTCAGGTACCTCAAACTTTTGGTATTCCCAATTCTGTCCCTCCACCTCCTGTTTCTAATACTTTGAGTGCCCCTAATTATGATGAACTGTTGAAGTCCCTTGCTGCGGGGCAACAACAACTTAACACGGCTACTCAAGCTTTGGTTGGTTGTAGGACAGGCGACCCATTCAAAGGATATTGCAGAGCTCAAGAATCAAATGGGCCAAGTGGTGGATTTCATGGGTCGAATTGCTGAAACAGGGAAGCTACCGAGCAACACAGTGCCTAACCCAAGGAATGAGCACGCCCAAGCCATCATCACTAGGAGTGGACGCGTACTAGTTGACCCTCCCAGAGCCCACAAGAAGATCCAAGCGGCCCATAATGAAGAAGAAGACGTTGTGGAGGTGTCTAAGGAGGATGTTGAGAAGGACCTAGCTACATCAAGGGTGGAAGTTAACGTGCCCCAAGCTGAGGCACCCAAAGGTACAATTCCTAACTCTAGTGGTTTAATTAAGACTAACCCAGTTGTTTCTATACCTTTCCCAAGCAGGTTTGCCAAGACGAAGAAAGATAAATCTGATCAAGAGATCTTGGAAATCTTCAAGAAGGTTCAAGTGAATATGCCCCTGATTGAGTGCATCAAACAAGTGCCTAAATACGCCAAGTTCTTGAAGGAGCTTTGCACCACAAGGAGGCAGACAAGATTGAAGGAGGTGGTGAAAATGAGCGAGACGGTATCAGCCGTTATCCAGAGGAAACTACCCCCAAAGTTGAAGGACCCAGGGAGTTTTTCTGTTCCCTGTATCATTGGTGACACCAGGTTTGAAAATGTGATGTTAGACTTAGGGGCATCCATAAATGTTATGCCTTATAATTTGTATGTGTCCCTAGGTCTAGGCCCTCTTAAAAGGGATAATGTTGTCATTCAACTTGCTGATAGGTCTAACAAATACCCTCAAGGGTATGTTGAGGATGTTCTTGTGCAGGTAAACCATCTGATATTCCCTGCGGATTTCTACGTATTGGACATGGAGGAATCACCCCTAAATACCACTCCATTACTTTTAGGGCGTCCCTTTATGAGGACTGCAAGAACGAAGATCGACGTGTACAAAGGGACTCTCACCATGGAGTTTGATGGTGATGTTATACGCTTCAACATTCTTGAAGCCATGAGGTACCCTGTTTCTGACTTGAAACCTTGCTTTGCTATTGATGTAGTTGATTCACTCGCGCAGGTTTTCTCTGAAGTAATGGTTGAGGATGAATTGGCTCTGACCCTAGAGGAGGTTGTCGGATATGATGCAAATGGGGAACCTATCCCCAAGGTTGAGTGGGACGTTGAGGAGCCTAGAGTGATCAAGACTGTGGCCTCACTGGAGGCTCAGCCTATAAAGAGGTCAATTTCCTATTTGTCAATTCCGGTTTCTACTAATAAAATGCTACGCTCTATTGTTCAGGCACCCAAGTTGGAATTGAAGGTACTCCCTGAGCATTTGAAGTACGCGTACCTAGGAGAAAAGGAGACCCTCCCAGTGATCATATCGTCAACGCTGGAGGTAGAGCAAGAAAGGAAGTTGGTGGACGTGTTGAAGAAGCACAAGACTGCCATTGGTTGGACTCTAGCAGATATCAAGGGGATCAGCCCAACCACGTGTGTCCACCGGATCCTGTTAGAAGATGGCGCCAAGCCCACAAGAGAAGCCCAAAGGCGTCTACATCCGCCCATGATGAAGGTGGTCCAAGACGAGGTGATCAAGTTGCTAGATTGTGGGGTGATCTACCCCATTTCTGATAGTAAGTGGGTCTCTCCAGTGCAAGTGGTGCCCAAGAAGTCTGGGGTGACAGTGGTACAGAACGAGGATAATGAGCTAGTGCCCCAGAGATTAGTGACTGGTCATAGGGTATGTATCGACTACCGGAAGCTGAATGCCACAACGAGGAAGGATCATATGCCCTTGCCTTTTATTGACCAGATGTTGGAGCGCTTAGCGGGCCATTCCTACTATTGCTTCTTGGACGGATATAGTGGGTACAACCAGATCTGCATAGCCCACGAGGATCAGGAGAAGACGACCTTCACGTGCCCCTTTGGGACCTTTGCTTATAGGCGCATGCCCTTCGGCTTATGCAACGCACCAGGTACTTTCCAAAGATGTATGCTTTCCATTTTCTCAGAATACATTGAAAATATTATTGAAGTCTTTATGGACGACTTTAGTGTCTTCGGTAAAGATTTTGATACTTGTTTAGAGAATCTAGGATTGATACTTGAGAGGTGTGTAGAAACTAACCTTGTGCTGAATTGGGAGAAGTGTCACTTCATGGTGACACAAGGGATAGTGTTAGGACACATAATATCTGCTAGGGGCATTGAGGTAGATAAGGCTAAGGTTGATCTTGTACGTCACTTACCCTCCCCCACAACTGTGAGGGAGGTACGCTCTTTTCTTGGCCATGCAGGATTTTACAGGCGGTTCATCAAAGACTTCTCCAAGGTGGCGAGACCTATGTGTGCCCTATTGCAAAAGGACGTGCCCTTTGTGTTCAATGAGGATTGCAAGAAGGCGTTTGAAAAGCTCAAGGAGTTGTTGACCACGGCCCCCATCATGTGCCCACCGGATTGGAGTCTACCCTTCGAGCTTATGTGTGATGCATCAGACTATGCTGTTGGAGCTGTGTTGGGCCAGAGGAAGGATAAGAAGCCCTATGCTATTTACTATGCTTCTCGGACCCTCAACGACGCCCAGCTCAACTACTCCACCACTGAAAAAGAACTCTTGGCTGTAGTCTTTGCTTTAGATAAGTTTCGTTCTTATTTATTGCACTCTAAAGTAATTGTTTACTCTGACCATGCAGCCTTGAGATATCTGATGATCAAGAAGGAGGCCAAGCCCAGATTGATTAGATGGATCTTGCTGCTGCAGGAGTTTGACCTAGCGATCAAGGACAAGAAGGGAAGCGAGAATGTGGTGGCGGACCATTTGAGCAGGATAGTACATGAGGAGGACATCCAGCCCCTACAGGAAACTTTCCCAGATGAGCAGCTCTTTGGGATAGAGGTTAGTGTGCCCTGGTATGCGGATATAGTTAACTATTTAGTCACTAGGACATTTCCTGACACACTTTCCAAAGCTAGTAAGGATAAATTGAAGAAAATGGCTAGGCACTTTATTTGGGATGAGCCCTATTTATGGAAACATTGTAGTGACCAAGTCATTAGGAGATGTGTCCCAGAGTCTGAGCATAGGTCAATTCTGTCATTTTGCCATAGTGAGGCTTGTGGAGGCCACTTTGGGCCTCGTAGAACGGCCTTGAAGGTCTTAGACTGTGGATTTTATTGGCCCACTATCTTCAAGGATGCAAACTTGTTTTGTATTTCTTGTGATAGATGCCAACGGACTGGTAATCTTGGCCCAAAAGATCAAATGCCCATGAACCCAATAATAACTGTAGAAATTTTTGATGTTTGGGGCATTGACTTTATGGGCCCATTTCCTTCGTCTAATGGCTGTTTATATATACTACTGGCTGTGGACTATGTATCAAAGTGGGTGGAAGCAAAAGCCACCAGGACTAACGATTCAAAAGTGGTTGCAGGTTTCTTGAAAACTAACATATTTTCCAGGTTTGGTGTGCCACGTGTGCTGATCAGTGATGGAGGTTCTCATTTTTGCAACCGGACAATCGAGGCTTTGCTGAAGAAGTATGGGGTAACCCATAAGGTGTCCACGCCCTACCACCCTCAGACCAGTGGCCAAGCAGAGGTGTCTAACAGGGAGATCAAGAGGATACTCGAGAAGACAGTGGGCCCAACAAGGAAGGATTGGAGCCAGAGATTAGATGATGCATTGTGGGCCTACAGAACAGCCTACAAGACGCCTATTGGGATGTCTCCCTTTAGGTTGGCCTACGGAAAGGCATGCCACCTTCCAGTGGAGCTAGAGCACAAGGCTTGGTGGGCTGTCCAGAAGTTCAACATGGATTATGATGAAGCGGGCCTACATAGGAAGCTACAGCTAAATGAGCTTGAGGAGATAAGGAATGAGGCCTACGATGCTTCATGGATCTACAAGGAGAAGACAAAGGCCTACCATGACAAAATGATCCGCGGAAAAAGCTTCCAAGTGGGCCAGAAAGTTCTGTTATTCCATTCCAGACTTAAGCTATTCCCTGGTAAACTTCGTTCTCGTTGGGTTGGCCCATTTATAGTTACAAATGTGTTTGCTCATGGTGCTGTAGAGATCAAGAGTGAGAAGACGGGGAAGGAGTTCAAGGTAAATGGGCATCGTCTCAAGCCCTACTATGAGTCCTTCGTGGGGCACACATTGGAAGAGATACCCCTCCAGGAGGCACCCCATGACGTGTGAACAAGGAAAGAGTCCCGGCTGAAGGACTATAAATATTAAGCGCTGCATGGGAGGCAACCCATTTCAACCGAAGCTGTGGAGGAGCCATCAACGAGAGTTTGACATTTCTATCCCTTCACTTGCTTAGGTTGAATTGTACTTGTGTCTTTGTTTGTTTATTTTACCCTTCTCTTATTTTCGTAGCCCCCCATATTTAGGGTCTATATACCATATTTCTTGCCTACATTGAGGACAATGTAGATTCTAAGTGTGGGGTGGGTTTACACCTTTATTTTAGTTTTAAAAAAAAAAAAAAAACGTTGGTTTTAGAGTCTTTTTGTTTGTTTGAGTCTTAGGATGTCCCTAACGTCTAGGATGAACATGTCTCTGAATTCATGGCTGAAGGTTTTCACAATCGAAATAGGACTTAATTGAATTCTGTGGTTAATCGACGTTGTGATACTTGTATGAAGATTTGAGATAGGATTGTAACTTGGTTCATTAAGCATGCTAGGATTAAGTCTGATTCATTTGACCCTAAGTGAGCTTTTGAGCTAAAATACTTTCTTTTCGAGTGCTTAATTGATAATTCTAGAATTTCGTGGCTGTATTTGCAAAACCTCATCATTCTTTGAAAATCCAATGATCATGTGCCATAGATTTTAATGGACTAGAGAGTACTAGAACTCGGCTGTTGTGACTGTCAAAACTTGTATGCCATAATATGCACTGATCCTGGATAGGATAGAAGGCATTAGGGTAACCACCATAGCCAAACAAGCATGTGTCCCCAATTGTGCCCGTCGTGGGACTCCTTAGAGTGAACCCCTTTGAGCCTACGTTTAAAACCTTTGTTTCACCACCCTCACTACCCTACCATGAGCTTAGTACAGGATATCTCTACCCTTGTCCTAGGGACTTAGTAGAGCATGACATAATGTGTAGGGGTGACGATGAAAGACAAGTGTGGGGTGGGGAAAATCCAAGAAAAAAAAAAGAAGAGAAAAAAAAAATTTTCCATAAAAAAAAATTGAAAGAAAATGAAAATGAAAAAGAAAGAAAGAAAGAAAAGTGGCAAAAGAGAAGAAAAATTGAAAAGAAAACTCTTGGGAAATTGTTGAAGTGTGGTTTTGGACTTTCAAATTTGTAGAAGGCTCAAAGTTGAAAATTATGCCTTTGTCCATTCCCATGTTGGTTAGAGTGAAGGTTTGGCCCAAAACAATGATATTTGGTCTACAAAAATGATGACATAAGGTGGTCCATATATGCTCTGCTAGGTCCTTAGGATTTTTGTATCCTTAATCTTCATTTCGAAAACCCTAGCTTAGCCCCATTACAACCTATTTTAAGTGCTGACTTGATCCTTGAGATGGGCAGTCTTTGGTTAGTGGAGTCAGGTACGCAGTCGAGCTTATGGTTTAGGTCCATTTGTGCACTTAGTCAATTCTTGAGGTCTTTAATAATTCTTCACAAAATGCGTTTATTGATGAAATATGCAAGTTGTTTGTTGCCTTACAATTTGTTCTCTTGCATATACTTGAGTGTGAAGCTTTTAAGCATAGCCATTTCTGAGAGAAAAATTGAGAGTATGCCTTGTGAGTTTGGATTGGACTTGTTCGAAACATGCTATCATTCACTGTATAACTTAAGTTCTCCACATCTTACTTAGTCATATGAGCGTTACATGTTTATTAACCATGGAATTATCTATGCGATTTTGATTAAGTGTTTAACGTGAAAGCCATGAGTTTGGAGTCTCTGAGACAACAGTTAGGGGTTGTAGAGTCATTTACTTGCTTTTTGTCGAGTCTTTGTTTTGTTTTGTATTTCTGTTTTGCTAAGGGACTAGCAAAAGCTAAGTGTGGGGTATTTGATAGGAGCATAAAGTGCGACGATATTATTGAGTATATGCCCCATTTTAGACTTGTTTCTCCCTTAAGTTTCGTGTTTTGAGTCATCGAGTCAGTTTAAGAGTCTTGTACAGTGTTTGGCGTAAAATAGGCGCAAAATGGAAAATTTATGAAAAAAATCCTAACGGGATCAGGATTCCTTACCGTCGACGTTTTTTGCGGTCTTTACATTAATTCCCTTTATTTTCTCTAGAAAATTCTGATATTCTCCTGCTTGTTGTAGGAAACCTTGGCTGGTGGAACTCTTGGAAATAACAACGATGGAGTCATAAAATAAAGCATTTAAGACATTTGACCAAGCAATGAAGAAGGGAAATAAAGGAGAAAGACGTTTCAGCTGGAAAATAAATAAAGGAGAAAAGACGTTTTCAGTTCGGGAATAAAGGAGAAAGACGTTTCAGCTGTTAAAAGACCCCATTATGAGAGGAGTTAAGGCCATAAAGGAGACGTTTTCAGTTGGAAAATTAAAGGAATTATGATGCAATCCCATCCGTCCAATGATGAAGGGTATGATCGACAAAAGCCAACCAATGCTCCCCTATAAATAGGCAACTTCCAGAACAGAATTTCCATCACTTCCTGACCAAGATCAGTTCCTTGTCTATCACTTCCTAGCCAAGATCACTTCCGGGCCTATCACTTCCTGGCCAAAAACTTTTCCAAGACTCTGCCCAATTCACTCCTCAAATCTCCAACACCTACAAGACCGTGACCACCATCCATCCATCATTCTACGAAGTTCTTAGGCGCTGAGTCAAGGACGCTCCACCACCATAGCAGAGACGAGTTCATCACCTTGTTGCCAAGCCGCTGAGGAAAGCTTCAAAGTGTAACTATGACTCTACTTACAATTTTTATTTCGGTTTTGTGTGTTTGGATTTGCGAGTTGTGTAATTGGAGACATGAAATTTTCAGAATATTTTTATTAATATTTTTGAGATTTTCAGTTTATTATTGAGTTAATTTTCGAGAATTCTTTTATGATGCATTTTACAATCTTGTGCCCTTTTATGTGTTTAGGTAATTTTCAGAGTTAGGTTCATAAGTTTGCATGCTAGAATAATGGTGAGAGTTCTTGTGTGTTTGCTTAATTTGCCAAGGGTAATTGTTATTTGTTAAGGCGCTGAGTTAAACAAGTAGCAATTAGTTCTAAAAAGTGGTAAAAATCATGTTCAATGGTTAGACGATTCTGGAAATTACAAGTTAAATTCTATGTGTAATGGTTAATTTGCACGTATGAGTACGTTGATTCGAGGGTTAGATAATACTACTAGTTAAGAGAATTACGCTGAGTGTTTTCGAAAATTAGTAGTATTAGGCTTGGTAAGGACTTTTCTGATCCAAACCTACATTAGAACGAATCGGATAAATGGATTGATCCGCTGAGGCTTTTCATTTGGGCTCTTATCTAAGCGTTTAAGATGGGCACATTTTTGTAGCATGTTGAAATGGATTTTCTGTTTTTACACTTAGTAATTTCTGAGTGGTATTGGTCTAGGTTAGGGAAGTCGATCATTGTATATAGTTTTATTTGTTTTGTTTTTATTTTAAATAGATTAGGAACCAAATCTCAAAAACCCCATTTTATTCTTTTATTTGTTAATTGACCTTTTTGTGTAGGTGTACCCTACAATCCCCGGACTGAACGATCCCTGCTTATCCTATACTGACAACTACATTTTTGCAGGGTTAAATTGTGAGGCTATTTTAGCCGCATCAGTTTTCTGCGCCATTTCCTTGGAAAAATCCCTGTTTTGGAAAGTTTCCATTCTTTGATTGGGAAAGTTCCTATTTGTATAAAGTTTCTATTTTTGTAGTTTTCATTTCTCATTTCTGGCAAGTTTCCATTCTTTGATTGGGAAAGTTCCTATTTGTATAAAGTTTCTATTTTTGTAGTTTTCATTTCTCATTTCTGGCAAGTTTCCATTTTTCAGTTTAGGAAAGTTTCTATTTTTCATTTTTAGTAACTTTCTATTTTTCATTTTTAGTAACTTTCTATTTTTCATTTTTAGTAAGTTTCTATTTTTCAAATTAGGTAAGTTTCTATTTTTCATACTAGTTTCTATTTTCAGGACCTCCGAGCTCAAAAGTGGAAATGAACGCGCAAATGGAAAGAGGAGCTTGCGAACATCAAGACGAACAAATATGAGAGAAAACGGCCCACACATTTGAGCAGAAATGAAGAAACAAGCTTTCCTAGTGCAACCAGGTGATACGTGCAAAGCATCGCCAATTTAAACCCTGAAAAATATCATCATTAGTATAGAGCAAATAGGGTATCGAACAAACCGGGGATTGAGGGTGCTAACATGTGAGCAACAAATTAAAGAATAGAATATACAATTTACGAAGTCAAAGAACAAACATATACAAGTTTCACGAAATCATTACAAGTTTACAAGAACAAGCATGCATAAATTTCGAACAACAAAAGAAAAGAGATAGAGAACATACATACATTCACACGAATTAGAGAGAAAAGAATGAGAGAACAACAAAAATCACAACTATATATATAGACAAGGATGAAAATAAGAGAGAAAACAAGTTAGAAAAGGTTTTGGAATCCCACTCCTATTTATACACAGTTTACAAATCCATATCTCATAGGGAATCCATATACAACAAGGATTACTAGTTAATATTTAATTAGAAGACTTAATCTCTAAGAAAACACATTTTTGACCAAGTCAAACAAGAAATCCTAAGTCAAAACTAACTCTAACTACTTTTCCTAAAAAACACCAAAGCATCCCTAAAATTAAGGAACACCTAAAAAACACAAAACAAATCCCTAAAAACCACCAAATTAATTCCTAGAAAACACCAACACATATTTACTATTCACGGAGACACTATTCACGAATTTTAAAAACATTTTTTTATTTCATTATTTTATTTATTTTCTAAGTTAACATGCTACCTAAAAATCTAAGTTAATTTTAATTATTTACACAAACAAGAAAACATAAAGATGGGGGGGGGGGGGGGGGGTTTTGAAGATTGAAAACTAAAATTTTCGAAAACAAATAAAAGATTAAAAACAAGAAAACATTTTATTTACAAAGGTGGGAAAAGAAGGATTTTTCGAAAACAATTCATCAAGAACCTTTCAAGAACAACATATTCATGCATCCCTTAATCTTGTTAATTACCATGGAACATCATCAACCAAGAAACAAAGATCAACGCAACCAATGTCCCTTATTTTACTTTCCTTTACTTAGTCAATTAAGCAACGCACTTAATCCAACATATTTCAAACGCAGGTATCACACAATCAACGCAACTCATGATCTCATGCATTCAAATCATTAAGAACAAGTGAAAGTTTGGTCAATGAACATGCAAGTCCAAGTACTCAACGCAAGTCAATTCATCACATGCATAATCTGATTTCGACCTTTGTCCAAAGTCTTTACTACTTAAGTGAATTAGGGTTACAACGCATAAACCTAATTACTAGCTCCAATTACATGCAATCACTCTAAGTTTCGAACCAAAGAACAAGAACATGCAAGAGTTTTCCATAAAACAAAATCAGATTATCATTCCATAAAATCGGCAATCAACAAGAATCAAACACACATAAACACATCAAACATTGAAAAGACTATCCAAATCGCATTCAAAAATCAAAGTATCAAATCATTGTTTCGGTTTTACACAAAGAAAATCAAAACAGAAAATCTAACTACAAGAACACTAAACCGTGAAGAATACATATGGAAGGTGGTATGAACAACCCTTAGAAACGTCCCAAGGTCCAACGCAGATCCAAGGCAGCGGCACCAAGTGAAGATCACGGCAAAGGTGGAGGATGGCACGGCTAGGAACTTGTAGTAGTGAAAACCTGAAACTCAAGAGCACCCAAGTGAGAAATCGAAATTGTGGAGAAAAATTGTGTGAACCTTGAGACGTCTAATACACAGGGTATTGATGCGCTCAAAGCAAGCGCATAATTTAACCCTGAAATGTCATTAGTAGTATAGAATAAATAGGGATCGTTCTATTCCGGGGATTGAGGGTACACCTGTCATTGTTAAACAATTAAACAATTAAAATCAAAACAAAGTATAATATTCACACATATGCACATTATTTACGAATTAAAAGGGGGTTTTTGATTTTGGTTTTTCTGAAAATAAAACTAAGTTAATAAAACAATTAAAATGCAAAAACATAAAATTATAAATGGAATGCAAGAACAAAGATCAAAATCGAAACATATGATTAAAATTAATTCAAGTTCATCATTGTTCATCATAGTCATGCAAGAGGAATTGATCATGTGAAACGTTCAAAGCAAACAATTTCCCATATTTTACTTTCAACGCTAATTAATCTAAGTGAAAGCACATAGACTAATCCTATCAAACATGCATTCAAGCCCTAGAAAGCTAGTCAATCATACATGTCTAACGCATTAAGCATCTAGAAAGGCTATCAATTCAAATGTGCAACTTAGTATGAAAAAGTCCACCTAATTGCAATCTTCTTTGATTAAATTCGGTTTTTGTACAAAACCTTTACTACTTATTGATTCAAGAACACAAAACCAAAAAGTTGATTCATGTTCTTAAATTCGTAGCACCAATTATATAAAAACCCTAGGTGTTTGCAACCACATAAGATTAAAATACAAAAGTTATCTATCATGCAAATTTAATCAAACACTCACACATAAGCAACCATAAATCGCAAAACATGAATCTGAAAATTAACAATTAATCATAGAATTTCAGAATTCGAAACTTGTTCAAACACATGTGTCAACTAGGGCATAACCAACGAAAATTACAAAGCAAAGGTTACAAGGAGAATCGGATTACACCAAGATGGAGATGGGGTGAATGGTCTCTTGAATTTCGAAAGCAATCTTCAAGGATGGTGATGGATGATGTGCACGGCTTGTCCTCTTCTTCCTTGGCCTTGCTTGAACTTCGTGGTTGCCCTAGAGGATGGAGAAGAACACGGCTAAGCTAGAGAGAGTTTTCTGATTTTTTCTAAAGTTGTAAAACACAATGGAAGGGAGCCCCTTGACGTTGAGAGAAGAGAGGAATATATAGGGGACGGCTTCTTGGTCTCCAAGGCCGTGTAAAACCCTAGAGAAACTCACGGCAATTGCTTGCACTTCCACATAATTTCCTCCAATGACTTCTTGCCACATAAGCCCTATGAGGTGTCTCAACCAATCACATAATTTCCTAGAATATTTCCCTTGATTTTCTTGCCGAAATTCTTGAGATAATTTCTGATTTTCTGTCTTTAAATTCGGCCAAAACTCTTTAGGGAATGTAGGAATGTATCTAGTCTTCATTTGAGCTTTTCTTGGTCTCCACCTTTTTCTCTTTCCTTAAAACTCTCTAGGGAATATCTTTGCCGTCCAAAACCCTAGGAATTTCACGTTCTCCCTTGTTTATCTCTTCCTTTTTCACGGCAAGGCATCTAGGGTTTATCTCCAAGTATTTTCTTTCCATAAAAATAGACCTAGATAATCTCCCTAGAAAATCTCTTTTTAATTTCTGATTTTTGGACGCCAAGACTCCTTCTTTCTCTCTTGCTTTGGACGGCAAACCTTTCTAGGGTTTCTTCCATGCGTCACAAACCCTAATTGCTTGGGCCTTGATGGGCCTTGATCCATTTTGCCGAAAATTCAAAGTATTCTTGGGCTTCGTTGCTTCATCTTCAAGCCTTCTTATTTTCCAACGCAAAACACTTCATTTCTTTCATTTCTTTTCATAGTTGCGTTGGAAACTTCATTGGTAAGCTCTCCTCCAGTTCGCAGGATTTCCTGGTTGCACTAGGAAAGCTTGTTTCTTCATTTCTGCTCAAATGTGTGGTTCAATGTTCTTCATTTTTGTTCCCCTTGACGTTCGCAAGCTCCTCTTTCCACTCGTGTGCTCATTTCCACTTTTTAGCTCGGAGGTCCTGAAAATAGAAACTAGTATGAGAAATAGAAACTTTCCTAATTTGAAAAATAGAAACTTACTAAAAAATGAAAAATAGAAAGTTACTAAAAATGAAAAATAGAAACTTGCCAGAAATGAGAAATGAAAACTACGAGAATAGAAACTTTCTAAAAATGGAAAATAGAAACTAAGAAAAATGGAAACTTTCTACAAATAGGAACTTTCCCAATCAAAGAATGGAAACTTTCCTAAACAGAGTTTTACTAAGGAAATGGCGCAAGAAATGTAAGGAAATGCAGTTAAAACGTCGCATTAAAATGCTCCTATCAAATTCCCCCACACTTAGCTTTTGCTAGTCCCTTAGCAAAATCAAACAAAGACACACACTAAGACTCAACGAAAATTAAAGACTCAAACAAACAAGGACTCTATTGCCCTTCAACTATTTGTCTCAGCAATCTCTTACTTTCACAACACCAAGATTAGCACTTTACCAAGAATCAATTTTTAGGCATTCGAGAGTTAATTAAAACATATAATCCACACATACACAAGTAGGACTTGGTTGTAACAATGGTGATGGGTTTAAGCTTAGCATGCTTCAGACAAGTATGATTCAAATCTCACAAGTATATCCCTCTTTCTTCTCTCAGATCATGGCAATGCTTAAAAGCTTATTCACTCAAGTATATGTGAAAGATAAACAAGTGTATCACATATAAGAAACGAAAGCACATAAATATTCTTTTAAAGATCTCATGAAGGATATCAACTACTTGCACGAATGGACTGCCATAGGTTCAACTCTTGTAACTCATCTCCACATCAAGGGCTGTCCCATCTTAAGGATCAAGAAGGTCCTCTCTCTCAAGGGTTGTAATGGGGTCAAGGCTCAAGGTTTAAAGAAATGAAAGGTAAGGATTTATCAAAGTGTCCTAAAAACCTAGCAGAGCACATGTAAATGTAGAGACCTCGAAATATTCCACCAAGGCATTGCAAAAACGTCACTTTCCCCTAGAGGTAACATAAAAGGGCCTAATGTCTTCATGTTGGGCCCAATCTTCAATGTAAACTTCCCTTGACTCTAGTGAAATGGACAAAGGCCAAATTTTTCTGTAGTGGGCCTTCAATTTAAAGCAGAACTCCAAAATCACTAAGTATAGGGAACTAAAATCCATAGATATTTCTTTCTTTTCTTTTCTAGCCGTGTACATTTTTCTTTTCTTTTCATTTTCTCGGCTTTTTCATACATTTTTCGTTCATGGACAAGTTTACCCCCACACTTGAACCTTCACCTCTTCTTATTCTTCAAAATTGACGTCAAAAATCTTCAAGTAAAGTCTCAATTTAGCTCCACTAAGTCCTTAGGACAAAGGGTAGGGTCATAGCTATACTAAGGCTTAGGTTAAAGATTTTAAGGGTGATGAAAGAAAAGGCTTAACGTAGGCTCAAAGGGGTTTATCTAGGGGAGTCCCACGACGGGCACAATTAGGGACACAGGTTCATTTGGCAATGGTGGTAATTCCTAGGGTGCCTCTATCCTTTCCAGAATCAGGGCCATGTATTGATATAACGTCTCAACAAGCACAAGAGCGAATTCTGGCATTCTCTAGTCCATCAAATTTAATCTATGGCAAGTAGTCAATCAAGATGAAAGAATAATGAGATCATCAAAACATCGCCAAGAAATTAAGAATATATTTTTCATTTCACTCCAAGAAAAAGGAACATGGTTCAATTATCTCACATGGGTTTATATGAATCAAAACTCATCTTAACATGCTCATATTCTGTACCAAAGTTTCGAAATCCATATCCACTACAAGGCATATATTTTTCATATATCTCAATTAACCAAAGAATACCATTTTAAGTCATCTCAATTTTTGTGATCCTCTTTTAGTCATGATTTCAGAGATATAGAATCATCCTAGACAGTTGAAAGGGCATCCTAAGACTCAAAACAAAAACAAAAGCAACGAAAATTTTTTTTTTTTTTTATTTTTATGACATTTTTCGATTTTTTGTATTTTTCAATATATGACTCAAAGACTCAAAATATAAATCCCTTCCCCCACACTTAAATATTGCATTGTCCTCAATGTAATCAATTATAAGCATGCAATGAAACACTTAAGCATATAGAGATGGAATTTACGAAAATAAAGTTCAAAGAAAAACAAAAGTTACAAAAATAAAGAAGTAGGGGAGAAGAAGAAAATCTGCGTTGAAGGCTCCTCCACAGCTACTTCTGAATTGGGTTGCCTCCCAAGCAGCGCTTAATGTTTATAGTCTTTCAGCCTAGACTTGGTTTCCTCTCGTCCTCAGTTGGGTGGGCCTTCAGAGCCTCCTTTTGGGTTTGGAATTGTGTTGCTCGGAAGCCTACCAGTTTCATGAAACTTGGTCATGAAGTCCACCACTTGTCCCATCTGCTTTTTGAGTTCAGCAATGTCCTTGGTGTGGGTCTGTTGTCCTTGCATCAAAGTCTGTGTGGCACTAGTCAATGCCTGAGTGGAATTAGTCAATGCCTCAATAGTCTTATCATAGTGGGAATTTGAATTCCCTGAGTTGTGTTGAGGAGGCATGTAAGGCCTTTGAAAAGAAGGTCCTTGAAATGAAGGTCCTTGAGGACGTTGGAAACTCCCACCAAGAGGATTCTGAACATTCTCATTGTTGGTCCACTTGAAGTTGGGGTGATCCCTCCATCCAGGGTTATAGGTATTCGAATATGGATCATACCTTGGACGTTGGGGACCCCCTTGGTTCCCTTGATAGCCTCCTATGGCATTCACAGACTCCCAACCACCATTCTCACTTAGTTGAGGACATTGATCCGTAGGATGTCCTTGAGTAAAGCATACCCCACAAGCAGAAGATCCTCCATGGCCTTGAGTAGTCGCTACCTTGTTCACAAGAAGGGTGAGTTTGCTCAATTGATCCGCAATGGCAGGACTGGTGCTCACCTCATTGACCCTACGAGTGGTCTGTCTCACACCCTCATACTGTTGAGTGTTGAGGGCACGATTTTCAATAAGTTCTTTCCCAGCAGCAGGTGACTTATCCACAAAAGCTCCTCCAGCTGCAGCATCAAGCATTTGCCTTTCCAAAGGTAGGAGTCCTTCATAAAAGCAAGTAAGGAGGGTCTCATCCTTCATCTGATGTTGAGGACATTGCGCAAGTAAGGAATTGAACCTCTCAAAATAGGCAGAATAGGACTCATCTGGGGCTTGTTCAATTCCACTGAGCTTCTTCCTAAGTGTGATGACCTTTGAAGCTGGGAAGTATTTTTCCAAGAAGGCCTTCCTCATTGTTTCCCAAGAGGTGATACGTCCAGCAGGAATCTCATATAGCCAATCTTTGGCTCTGTCAGCTAAGGAAAATGGAAATGCCTTCATCTTCAGAATGTTCTCATCTGCTCCTTGTGGTTTCATGTTAGAACACACAACCTGGAATGCCCTAAGGTGCTTGTGGGCGTCCTCCATAGGAAGTCCATGGAAAATAGGGAGTTGGTGCAATAGTCCACTCTTCAGTTCAAACTCTGCTTGTCTTCCTGCTGCAGGGGCAGGGTACACAATGCCTGTAGGGGGTCCTCCCTCGACTGTTGCTGTGGATAGTTCCCTAATGGATGCCATTCTCTCTTCTTGAACTTCTTCAGGTGGTGGTGTAAGTGGTGGTGAAGGTGAAAGAGGGGAAGTAATTTGTGGTGATGGTAAGTTAGGCGAAATCAAAGGTGATGGTGAAAGTGGTGGAGATGGAGTTGGTGTAGGTGATGTGGATTCCTCTGAAGGATCTAAGATTCTTTTCCCTTGCTCGTTGAATGTATATGGCTTGAATTGCAAGGGAGAAGGTCTTCTGTACTCAAGTTGTGGAGGATTCTTCAAACGAGCAAGTCTTTCTTCAATCTCTCGTATGGTAGGGAGTTTAGAGGACTCGGACATTCATGGAATTCCTGAACAACATTAAGATGTACAAAAGTGAGTAACTTACGAAAACAAACAAAATACAAGTTAATATTTTCATACAAAAACGTCACTATTCACAATGCAACAAAAGAGACTTCCAAAGTTTGTACAAGTAAGAGAAGTATGAAACAAACCAATTTACAAGTGAAGGGTATGTACAAGTATTTTTTTTTTTTTTTTTTTTTTTTTTTTTTTTTTTTAGAACTTATAAACATAGTTAATAACTCAATTGATTCCAAGTTGTAAGTCGAGCCCAATAGAAACCACTACTATTGGTGAGCTACGATATAGGGATAGTCGCCTAGACATAAGTCTCTTTCCGTGGTTTCAGAAGGCCAGATAGCCAGATTAAGAGGTAAGTGAGAGGGAGGACTCATTTTGGTGATACTACGGAGGCTACTCCCTCATTGAGGTTTACGCCCCTATTGGCTACTTCCACATTGTGGTTTACGCACAGTCTATAGTATCTCTGAGATCCAATTTGAACCCATCACCCAGGGTCTCAACCTAAGACACCATCTGTAATGCCCCTTACTCAGTTTGGAAAGTACTCATGTGTAAGACTGTTCTCCAAATGCTAATAAAGGCCGCCCTCAACCTCATAAGACCTTAGAAAGGTACCAATGAAGGGTTAAGGCCAATATTAACAAAAGGGCCCTTGTCTACTCATACGATTTTACACACTCACAACAATTAAATAATTAACAATATTCATAATTCAATTTTCATTGTTTTCCTCTTCTTTTTCTTTACAAGTAAAATTAGACAAAACTTTTCAAACCAAACAAATACAAAACGTCACTATTCACAATTTTTTTTTTTTTTTTTTTTTTTTTTTTTTTTTTTTTTCTTTCTCTTTTTTTTTTTTTTTTTTTTTTTTTTTTTTTATTTACAATTATTTTCAACACTTAGGTACGGGAACAGGGAATCTCGTTGTGCAATGGGGCTGAAACAGCTACCCTTCCAAGATTATGTTTAATCCAATATACCTTAAGTGTCACAACATTTTCTTTTGTTTTCTTTTGTTATAAATACTATTGATATCAAATTTAATTCCAAGCGGTAAATCAAGTGGACGTGCGGCCCAAGTATAATCGTCTAGACACAAAGTCCCTCCTACATCCGTTGGGCAACCTTACTGAAATGGCCAGGTAGGGGAGGGCGAACACAAGAGGTAGGATCCATTTTGGCATAGGCTACTCCCTCATTGAGGTTTACGCCCATTTGTAGCACTTCTGAATCCAGAACCCGTCATGAACGTTGTCCCCAGCCTAGACACCATCTCACATAGGATATTCTTACTAGGATGTAAAAGGTCCTAAGTGTGTTAGACAGTTCAATGAATGTTAATAAAGGCCGCCCTCAACCTTAAGGGACCTGAACTAGGTACCAATAAGGGGTTTAGGCCAATATTAATAAACACGACTTCACCTATTCCTTCTTTAATTTACAACTCACAATTAAACTAGTATTCAACAATATAAATAACAACCTAAGTAATTAATTATCTAATTTTCGACAATTACAAAATTAACAAGCAAAATTTTTTTTTTTTTTTTTTTTTTTTTTTTTTTTTTCGGTCAAAATATAAACAAAACAATTTAACAAAATAACAAATGATTTTTCAATCCCCGGCAACGGCGCCAAAAATTGATGCGCTCAAAGCAAGCGCATAATTTAACCCTGAAATGTCATTAGTAGTATAGAATAAATAGGGATCGTTCTATTCCGGGGATTGAGGGTACACCTGTCATTGTTAAACAATTAAACAATTAAAATCAAAACAAAGTATAATATTCACACATATGCACATTATTTACGAATTAAAAGGGGGTTTTTGATTTTGGTTTTTCTGAAAATAAAACTAAGTTAATAAAACAATTAAAATGCAAAAACATAAAATTATAAATGGAATGCAAGAACAAAGATCAAAATCGAAACATATGATTAAAATTAATTCAAGTTCATCATTGTTCATCATAGTCATGCAAGAGGAATTGATCATGTGAAACGTTCAAAGCAAACAATTTCCCATATTTTACTTTCAACGCTAATTAATCTAAGTGAAAGCACATAGACTAATCCTATCAAACATGCATTCAAGCCCTAGAAAGCTAGTCAATCATACATGTCTAACGCATTAAGCATCTAGAAAGGCTATCAATTCAAATGTGCAACTTAGTATGAAAAAGTCCACCTAATTGCAATCTTCTTTGATTAAATTCGGTTTTTGTACAAAACCTTTACTACTTATTGATTCAAGAACACAAAACCAAAAAGTTGATTCATGTTCTTAAATTCGTAGCACCAATTATATAAAAACCCTAGGTGTTTGCAACCACATAAGATTAAAATACAAAAGTTATCTATCATGCAAATTTAATCAAACACTCACACATAAGCAACCATAAATCGCAAAACATGAATCTGAAAATTAACAATTAATCATAGAATTTCAGAATTCGAAACTTGTTCAAACACATGTGTCAACTAGGGCATAACCAACGAAAATTACAAAGCAAAGGTTACAAGGAGAATCGGATTACACCAAGATGGAGATGGGGTGAATGGTCTCTTGAATTTCGAAAGCAATCTTCAAGGATGGTGATGGATGATGTGCACGGCTTGTCCTCTTCTTCCTTGGCCTTGCTTGAACTTCGTGGTTGCCCTAGAGGATGGAGAAGAACACGGCTAAGCTAGAGAGAGTTTTCTGATTTTTTCTAAAGTTGTAAAACACAATGGAAGGGAGCCCCTTGACGTTGAGAGAAGAGAGGAATATATAGGGGACGGCTTCTTGGTCTCCAAGGCCGTGTAAAACCCTAGAGAAACTCACGGCAATTGCTTGCACTTCCACATAATTTCCTCCAATGACTTCTTGCCACATAAGCCCTATGAGGTGTCTCAACCAATCACATAATTTCCTAGAATATTTCCCTTGATTTTCTTGCCGAAATTCTTGAGATAATTTCTGATTTTCTGTCTTTAAATTCGGCCAAAACTCTTTAGGGAATGTAGGAATGTATCTAGTCTTCATTTGAGCTTTTCTTGGTCTCCACCTTTTTCTCTTTCCTTAAAACTCTCTAGGGAATATCTTTGCCGTCCAAAACCCTAGGAATTTCACGTTCTCCCTTGTTTATCTCTTCCTTTTTCACGGCAAGGCATCTAGGGTTTATCTCCAAGTATTTTCTTTCCATAAAAATAGACCTAGATAATCTCCCTAGAAAATCTCTTTTTAATTTCTGATTTTTGGACGCCAAGACTCCTTCTTTCTCTCTTGCTTTGGACGGCAAACCTTTCTAGGGTTTCTTCCATGCGTCACAAACCCTAATTGCTTGGGCCTTGATGGGCCTTGATCCATTTTGCCGAAAATTCAAAGTATTCTTGGGCTTCGTTGCTTCATCTTCAAGCCTTCTTATTTTCCAACGCAAAACACTTCATTTCTTTCATTTCTTTTCATAGTTGCGTTGGAAACTTCATTGGTAAGCTCTCCTCCAGTTCGCAGGATTTCCTGGTTGCACTAGGAAAGCTTGTTTCTTCATTTCTGCTCAAATGTGTGGTTCAATGTTCTTCATTTTTGTTCCCCTTGACGTTCGCAAGCTCCTCTTTCCACTCGTGTGCTCATTTCCACTTTTTAGCTCGGAGGTCCTGAAAATAGAAACTAGTATGAGAAATAGAAACTTTCCTAATTTGAAAAATAGAAACTTACTAAAAAATGAAAAATAGAAAGTTACTAAAAATGAAAAATAGAAACTTGCCAGAAATGAGAAATGAAAACTACGAGAATAGAAACTTTCTAAAAATGGAAAATAGAAACTAAGAAAAATGGAAACTTTCTACAAATAGGAACTTTCCCAATCAAAGAATGGAAACTTTCCTAAACAGAGTTTTACTAAGGAAATGGCGCAAGAAATGTAAGGAAATGCAGTTAAAACGTCGCATTAAAATGCTCCTATCAGGTATATATAGGAGAACGTCTCAAAGCACTCCCAATTCGTTTCTACTTGACTTCTCCAAGTTCTTGTTGATCTAGGACTTGTTTGGCACAAAACAGATTTCCGGCAGTCTTGACCTCAGTGTACTAAAACGGCCATAACCTTCTCTAGAAAATAGCTATTGACAAGCTGTAAAATGTTCTGGAAACTAGACATCTGTAGCTTTCCAACCATATAAAGATCATAATTTTCTGAGCTCTGAGCGATTTTCTATGCTCCGTTGAAGTTGACTGTTCTGCACAGGCAGTAATCCGAATCTGTAATGGATTTGACTTTTAAAGCTTAACTTAAGTCCAACTCGGTTTTCCTTGCCATCACATGCCTCTCACATGTCTTCCACGCCTTATTGAAGAATGAAACGTCAAGAACTCCCTAGAACCTTCAAGAATCTCACGGCAATTCCAATCCATACTCAACTAGAAATCCAAACTCCACATTGCTTTGAAATCCGAATTCCTTGTTGCTTTCTCTTCCATGTGCACGGCATATGATCTTCTTGAGACTTCTAGATTCTTCATGAACGTTCCAAGGCTCTCCTAGTATGAGTAGAACTCCATATGCAAGTAGGTTTCCTAGTTGAACACTGCTTCCTTTTCCGAGATGCTTCTACACTCTTCCGGAACCTTCTTGAGTAATCCTTATCCAACAGGGACTCCTTGTCACACTAGTATTCCTTATCTGAGTAGAATTGGGTTTCCTTGTCCAGGTAGGACTCCTAGTCCAAGTCAGCTTCAGACTCCTACTTCAACTGGGATTCCTTTTCCTAGTCAGACTGGGAAAACTTCCATTTCTTCATTTCTTTCCATTTCTGCGCCACTTGTGCCTTCCTTAGCCATTTTTGGACTTTGAGACTCCATTTACACCTGTAAAACACTAACTAAGTTAAATTGATCAAGATAAAGGAAATAACTTAGCAAAATATAGGGTTTAAACATTATAAACGTCGCATTTTATGCTCCTATCAAATTCCCCCACACTTAGTTTTTGCTAGTCCCTTAGCAAAATCAACATAACAAACCAAAAGACTAAGAAACAAAACAAAGAAACTAACGAAAAACTAAGTATGGAAAACGAAAAACACTAAAACACAAAGACTCAAACAAAAGAAAACGCAAAAGACACTTAGACAAAAATCAAGACTCAAACATCACAAACAAAGACTCCAACGTTGACACACACAATGACTTCTAAGCCCTTTAACATATTGTCTCAGCAATCTCATACTTTCAAGTCACCAAGATTAGCACTTAACCAAGCATCACATCTTCAAGATATTCAAGAGCTAATTACAAAACATAATCCACATATAAGCATGTAAGACTTGGGAGTAAACAGTGGTGATGGGGGTTCTCAACACATTTCAAATAAGTCATGATTCAACCTCACATAGATATATCACTCTTTCTTCTCTCAGATTCAAGGCTCATGCTTAAAAGCTTATCACTCAAGTATATGTGAAAGATTAGCAAGTGTATCACATATGTAAGAAACGAAAGCACATATATATTTTTTCAAAGATCTCATGAAAGATATCAACCACATGCACGAATGAACAAGCCATAAGTTCAACAGTTATAACTCATCTCCACATCAAAGGCTGTCCCATCTTAAGGATCAAAGAGGTCTTACAATTAAGGTTGTAATGGGGCCAAAGCTTAAAGTTTAAAGAAACGAAGGGATAGGTGATACGTGCAAAAGCATCGTCAATTTAAACCCTGAAAAATATCATCGTTAGTATAGAGCAAATACGGTATCGTTCAAAACCGGGGATTGAGGGTGCTAACATGTGAGAACAGATTAAAGAGAAAGAATATACACATTTACGAAATTGAAAGAACACTTTACAAGTTTTACAAAAATTAGAATTTACAAGTTACAAGCATGCTTAGAATTAGAACAACAAGAGTTAGAGAGAGAGCACTTACATTTAACATACGAAATTAGAAGACAATGAACAAAGAAAGCAACGAAATCACATATATATACTCACACAAATCGAAACAAACAAAGAAAACCAAGTTAGAATGGGTTTTGGAAATCCTACTCCTATTTATACACAATTTACAAATCCATATCACATAGGGAATCCATATACAACAATGATACATATTATTGACCAAGTCAAACAAGAAATCCTAGGTCAAAACTAACTCTAACTACTTTTCCTAAAAAACACCAAAGCATCCCTAAAATTTAGGAACACCTAAAAAACACAAAACAAAATCCTAAAAACCACTAAATTAATTCCTAGAAAACATTAACACATAGTTACTATTCACGGAGACACTATTCACGAATTTTAAAAACATTTTTTTTATTTAATTTGTTATTTATATGAACATGCTACCTAAAAATCTAAGTTAATTTTAATTATTTACAAATATACAAAAACACATAACATAAAAGATAGGGGGGTTTTTGAAGATTGAAGTATAAATTTTCAGAAAATAAATAAAAGAATAAAACGTTTTCTATACAAAGGTGGGAAAAGAAGAATTTTTGGAAAACAATTTATCAAGAACAATCCATTCATGCATCCCTTAATCTTGTTAATTACCATGGAACGATATCAACCAAGAAACAAAGTTACAAGCGCCCAATGTCCCTTATATGACTTCCCTTTACACAGTTGATCAAGCAACACACTTAATCCAACATATTTCAAATGCAGGTATCACACAATCGAAGCGACTCATAATCTCATGCATTCGAATCATTAAGAGCAAGTGAAAGTTTAGTCAATAAACATGCAAATTCAAGTACTCAACGCAAGTCTTTTCATTACATGCATAATATGATCTCGACCTTTGTCCAAAGCCTTTACTACCATATTGAATTAGGGTCACAACGCATGAACCTAATTACTAGCTCCAATTACATGCAATCATCCTAAGCGTGCACTCAAAGAACAAAAACATGCAAAAGTTATCTATAAAACAAAATCAGATTATCAATCCATATTTCGGCAACCTACAAGCATCAAAGACACACAAACACATCAATCATTAAAAAGAACATCAAAATAGCATCCAAAAATCAGAAAGTTAACTCATGGTTTCGGTTTTACACAAAGAAAATCAAAACAGAAATTTCTATCTAACAAGTCATAAAACCGAGAAGAATACATATGAAAGGTGGTATGAACAACCCTTAGTTACGTCCCAAGGTCCAACGCAGATCCAAGGCGGCGGCACAAAGTGAAGATCATGGCAAAGATGGAGGATGGCACGGCTAGGAACTTGCAAGATGCGAAAACCTGAAACTCAAGAGCAAACCGGTGAGAAACGAAATTGTGGAGAATAATGTGTCTCCCCTGAACGTTATACACACAAGGTATATATAGGAAGACGTCCAAAGCACTCCCAATTCGTTTCTACTTGGTTTCTCCAAAGTTGTGTTGATTTAGGACTTGTTTGGCACAAAGCAGATTTCCGGCAGACTTGACCTCAGTGCACTAAAATGGCCATAACTTCCTCTAGAAAATAGATATCGCTGAGCTGTAAAACGATATGTAAACTAGACATCTGTAGCTTTCCAACCATATAAAGATCATAATTTTCTGAGCTCTGAACGATTTATGACACTCCGTTGAAGTTGACTGATCTGCACAGGCAGATTTCCGAATCTGTAATGGATTTGACTTTAAAGCATAACTTGAGTCCATTTAGGTTTTCCTTCACATCACATGCCTTTCACATGTCTTCCACGCCACTTCTAGATGCTTCATGAATATGGTGCGGCTGAAATAGCCTCACAATTTAACCCTGCAAAATGTAGTTGTCAGTATAGGATAAGCAGGGATCGTTCAGTCCGGGGATTGTAGGGTACACCTAAACAAAAAGGTCAATTTAAATTAGTAATTAATAAAACAAGTATTAACAAGTATTTATCTGCAAATTTACACAATAAAAAGGGGGGATTCAACTTTTGGTTTCTAAGTTCCTACGAAATAAAACAAAAAGAAAATAAATATATACATGTGATCGACTTCTTCACACTCAAATCAGAATTTCCAAACCATATCAACATGCAATGAATTATTTCAATCTAAACAACCTAAAATCGTGCCAACACTAAATATCAGAAATGAATTCGAAGTACAAGTCTGAAGAGATCGAGTACCACTTTAATTCTTCTTTTGAATCTCCTAAGTTAGGAAAAGTCCGTAACTTAAAATATTTCATATAAAACATCACGTTAATACTGAAGAGCATCCGTCAACATTAAATATGAATCATTAAGTGCAATTAGAATTCTGAATTCAAACATGTATGCATTCATAAGAAGTTACAAACGCACAAACATGTAGCATATAATCTCGACCATTGTACATAGCCTTTACCACTTCAATTTATGCCCTAAAACGATTAGGTGAATTAGAACACAAATTTGGCTTTATTAACCTGCAGATTAACATCATTGTTCAACCAAAATCATATGCTTAAAGATATAAAAGGATGGCACAAAATCAGATTGCAAAGATATCATAAACAACTCAAGAACATAAAGAAATGAATCTGTAAATTACTAACATAAACTCGTTCGTAACAAAAATCCAACTCCAATGATAAAGTTCATAATCAAAATCTGAAATTCAATACTAAAGAGTACGAAAACAGAAATAAGGGCCATGGATTACACTTTTTGATCTTCAAGGAAGCTTGGAGAACGTCAAGAGAACACAAGGCTTGGCCTTCAAGAACACGAACAGCCTTGGAGAAGTCCTAAAGCTCTTCACGCTGAGAGGCTTTTTCTGAATATTTGGAGAGGGTTTTGGAGAGAAGAGAGCTAGGCTAATGAACTGAATTTTGTGTGTAGAAGTGATCATTTTGGAGTAGAGAATGGCTGCTATTTATAGTGGAATTCTCATCTCTTGTGATGCAATCATAGCCAATCATCTCGAGGTGATTTCTCCTCCAAATTTGCTTGATTTTCTCATGACAAAGTCTTGATTTTTCTGATCTCTTTTCACCTTAATGACTCATTGTATATTCCTTGAATAGTGACCATATACATCCCTTATTCCTCTCCTTTTAATTGCACTGATTTCTTCTTCCAATTTTGCACATAATGAACTCCTACAATCAAGAAAAATCAGAATTTAATTAGAGTTTATAATCAATAAGAAATCAGATAATTAAGAATAAATATTGATTATAAACACTCCCTTATATCTCCTTGAATTCTTCCTGATTTTTATTTTAAGTTTTCCTTGAATTCATCACTCAAGAGTTCTTAATGGGATGGACTCTCTTTAAAACAAGAAAATCAGAAATTAGAACGTTTAAAAGAAGAAAGTTCCCAAAAACAAAATAGGAAATATTTCCTAAAATGAAAGAGGAAAGTTTCTAAAATGACTTGTCCTTAATTTACTCTCATTTCTGCTCTTTTTCGCTTGTTTTCTCCATTTCAGTCCTTGAAGTACCTAAAAACATAAACTATGTTATAATTATTAATTTTAAGAGAATAACTTAGCCAAATGAGGGAAAATATATATTAAAAATGTCACACTTTGTGCTCTTATCAGAATACTCCTTAAGCTCTCCTAGTGCAAGTAGAACTCCATATGCAAGTAGGTTTCCTAGTCATTTACAAACTTCTTTTCTGCGAGATATTCTGGACTCTTCTGGAACCTTCTTGAGTAATCCTTATCCTGCAGGGACTCCTTGTCATACTAGATTTCCTTATCTGAGTAGAATTGGGTTTCCTTATCCAAGTAGAACTCCTAGTCCAAGTCAGCTTCAGACTCCTACTTCAACTGGGATTCCTTTTCCTAGTCAAACTGGGAAAACTTCCATTTCTTCATTTCTCTTCATTTCTGCGCCACTTGTGCCTTCCTTAGCCATTTTTGGACTTTGAGACTCCATTTACACCTGTAAAACACTAACTAAGTTAAATTGATCAAGATAAAGGAAATAACTTAGCAAAATATAGGGTTTAAACATTATAAACGTCGCATTTTATGCTCCTATCAATAGGAAAATCACAAAGTATCCTAAAAACCTAGCAGAGCACTTGTTGATGTAGAGAGACTATCTTCGAAATCCACCATGTATTGCAAAACGTCATGTATCCTTCTTGGGCTTATAAAAGGGCCAAGTATCATCATGTGGGGCCCAAACTTCATTCTAACCTTCTTTTGAACAAGTGTGAACAGGACAAAGACCAAATTCTTCAACAATGGGCCTTCAATTCAAAGCAAACTCCAAATCCACAAAGTATAGGGGACTAAAATCCATAGACTTAAACAATAATACACTTTTTTTTTCTTTAATTGCCGAAAACATATTCTTTCTTTCTCTTTTTTTTTACGATTTCAATCTTTTTTTTTTTTTTTTCGGCAATTACATACAATTTTTCTTATGGACAAGTCTACCCCCACACTTGAACTTCTTCATGCCTTCAAAATTCATCCTTGACGCCAAAACTCCAAGCAAAGTCTCGAAAATATGCTCCACTAAGTCTTTAGAACAAAGGGTAAGGATATAACTATACTAAGGTTAAGGGTTAAGGAATTTTGAGGGTGATGAAAGAAAAGGCGTAATGTAGGCTCAAAATGGTTAAACTAGGGGGGTCCCGCGACGGGCACAAATGGGGACACAGGCTATATTTGGCAATGGTGGTAAAAATCCTAAGTAAGTACCTTTATCCTTTCCAGAATCAGGGCCATATATTGATCATAAACGTCTCAACAAGCATAACAGTGAATTCTAGCATTCTCTAGTCCATTAAACTTAATCTATGGCATGTAATCAATCAAGATGAAAGAATAATGAGATCACAAAATCATCGCCAAGAAAATAAGAGTATAATCATTTTTTTTTCGTTAATCACTCACAAAGAAAGGGCACATGGCTCAAATTCTCACAATGTTTATTATGAATCACAACTTATCTTCCACATATTCATATTCTGTACCAAAGTTACGCATGCACCATATCTACTACACATTCATATGCTTTTTACAAATCATGATTAACCAAAGAATATCATCAAACATTATCTCAATTTTGTGATCCTCTTTTAGCCTTAATTTCAGAGATATAAGCACATCCTAGACAGTTAAAAGGGCATCCTAAGACTCGATCACAAAACAAAACAAAAACAACACACAAAAGTGACGCAACAAACATGACAAAAACGTTTGGACTTAGGGTTATTTCCCTTCTCCTTTCGGTAACTCCTTTGGAACATGACCAGGTGAAGAGAGGAACGATTTTGGCGGAGCTCAGCTCACTTGATTGACAGGGGACGAGACCCTTTGTCAGCACTTCTCATATCCAAACTAGACCTTAGACATCACATCCCATTGGATGCGCCTACGATGAAGAAGATATTTACCCAAAATTCATTTTGACTCTTACAATAACTAAACAAAACAAACAAACAAAGAACACAAGTATAAAACCGAAACAAAAACCTAAACAAAGTTAACGCAAATTTTTTTTATTTTCTGATTTTTCCGATTGTTTCTTTTGTTTTTTTTTTTATAACCACAAAAACTAGCTAAGTGAAATGTTATACCCTTCCCCCACACTTAAATCATGCATTGTCCTCAATGTATAAACAAGTATAAAGCATACAAAGCATCAAGCAAGCATGGCATAAGAGATAACGCAACAAATCCTAAAACAAAAACAAAATGTACGAAATTAAAAGAGAAGGGGAGAGTTCAAGAAAGCAAATCTGCGTTGATGGCTCCTCCACAGCTACGGATGAAATGGGTTGCCTCCCATGCAGCGCTTAATGTTTAAAGTCTTTCAGCCTAGACTTGCACCTTCATTTAATCCTCAGTTGGTGGCGCCTCTTGGAGGGGTACATCCTCCACATTGTGCTCCACAAATGATAGGAGCATTTTAATGCGACGTTTTACTTGTTTTTCCCTACATTTTCTGCGCCATTTCCTTGAAAAATCCTTGTTTAGGAAAGTTTCCATTCTTTGATTGGGAAAGTTCCTATTTGTGTAAAGTTTCTATTTTCGTAGTTTTCATTTCTCATTTCTGGCAAGTTTCCATTTTCAGTTTAGGAAAGTTTCTATTTTTCATTTTTAGTAACTTTCTATTTTTCATTTTTAGTAAGTTTCTATTTTTCAAATTAGGAAAGTTTCTATTTTTCTTACTAGTTTCTATTTTCAGGACCTCCGAGCTAAAAAGTGGAAATGAACACACGAATGGAAAGAGGAGCTTGCGAACGTCAAGGGGAACAAAAATGAAGAACATTGGACCACACATTTGAGCAGAAATGAAGAAACAAGCTTTCCTAGTGCAACCAGGAAACCCTGCGAACTGGAGGAGAGCTTACCAATGAAGTTTCCAACGCAACTATGAAAAGAAATGAAAGAAATGAAGTGTTTTGCGTTGGAACATATGAAGACTTGAAGATGAAGCAACGTGGCCCAAGAACTCTCAAGAATGAAGTGGATTTTCGGCAAAATGGATCATGGCCCATCATGGCCCAAGAGATTAGGGTTTGTGACGCATGAAGAAACCCTAGGAGAGTTTTGCCGTCCAAAATGAAGAGAGAAACAAGGAGTTGGCGTCCAAAAATCAGAAATTAAAAGGAGATATTCTAGGGAGATTTTCTAGGGTTATTTTTATGGACATACATCAAGAGATAAACCCTAGAATATCTTTTGCCGTCCAAGCCAAGAGGAAAAGGAGGAATTGCCGTGATATTCATGAAGAAACCCTAGAGAATTCGGCAAAGAGAGATTCTAGGGGAGAGTTTTAAGGAAAGCCAAAGTGTGGAGACCAAGAAACGGCCAAAAAGGAGTCTAGGTTCGTTCCCTATTTTCTCTAAGGAAGTTTGGCCGAAATTGAACTACAAAATCAGAATATATCTTTATATATTTCGGCCAAAATATTAGGGAATTAAAATGGAGTTTTGTGATTGGTTGAACCATGTCATAGGGCTTATTTGGCAAGCTATTATTGGAGGAAATTATGTGGCATTTTCAGATTAATTCCTTGGGATATTAAGAGGTTTACACGGCTTGGAGAGCAAGAAGCCGTCCCCTATATAGTCTCCCCTCTTCTCAACGTCAGGAGCCCCCCCTTCCATTGTGTTTTACAACTTTAGAAAAAATCAGAAAACTCTCTCTAGCTTAGCCGTGTTCTTCTCCATCCTCTAGGGCAACCACGAAGTTCAAGCAAGGCCAAGGAAGAAGAGGACAAGCCGTGCACATCATCCATCACCATCCTTGAAGATTGCTTTCGAAATTCAAGAGACCATTCACCCCATCTCCATCTTGGTGTAATCCGATTCTCCTTGTAACCTTTGCTTTGTAATTTTCGTTGGTTATGCCCTAGTTGACACATGTGTTTGAACAAGTTTCGAATTCTGAAATTCTATGATTAATTGTTAATTTTCAGATTCATGTTTTGCGATTTATGGTTGCTTATGTGTGAGTGTTTGATTAAATTTGCATGATAGATAACTTTTGTATTTTAATCTTATGTGGTTGCAAACACCTAGGGTTTTTATATAATTGGTGCTACGAATTTAAGAACATGAATCAACTTTTTGGTTTTGTGTTCTTGAATCAATAAGTAGTAAAGGTTTTGTACAAAAACCGAATTTAATCAAAGAAGATTGCAATTAGGTGGACTTTTTCATACTAAGTTGCACATTTGAATTGATAGCCTTTCTAGATGCTTAATGCGTTAGACATGTATGATTGACTAGCTTTCTAGGGCTTGAATGCATGTTTGATAGGATTAGTCTATGTGCTTTCACTTAGATTAATTAGCGTTGAAAGTAAAATATGGGAAATTGTTTGCTTTGAATGTTTCACATGATCAATTCCTCTTGCATGACTATGATGAACAATGATGAACTTGAATTAATTTTAATCATATGTTTCGATTTTGATCTTTGTTCTTGCATTCCATTTATAATTTTATGTTTTTGCATTTTAATTATTTTCTTTACTTAGTTTAATTTTAGAAAATCAAAATCAAAAATACCCCCTTTTTTCGTAAATATGTATATATGTGTGAATATTATACTTTGTTTTAATTTTAATTGTTTAATTGTTTGACAATGACAGGTGTACCCTCAATCCCCGGAATAGAACGATCCCTATTTATTCTATACTACTAATGACATTTCAGGGTTAAATTATGCGCTTGCTTTGAGCGCATCAATTTTTGGCGCCGTTGCCGGGGATTGAAAAATCATTTGTTATATTGTTAATTGTTTTGTTTATATTGTTATCGAAAAAAAAAAAAAAAAAAAAAAAAAAAAAAAAAAAAATTTGCTTGTTAATTTTGTAATTGTCGAAAATTAGTAGATTAATTACTTAGGTTGTGATTTTTATTGTTGAACACGAGTTTAATTGTGAGTTGTAAATTAAAGAAGGAATAGGTGAAGTCGTGTTTATTAATATTGGCCTAAACCCCTTATTGGTACCTAGTCCAGGTCCCTTAAGGTTGAGGGCGGCCTTTATTAACATTCATTGAACTGTCTAACACACTTAGGACCTTTTACATCCTAGTAAGAATATCCTATGTGAGATGGTGTCTAGGCTGGGGACAACGTTCATGACGGGTTCTGGATTCAGAAGTGCTACAAATGGGCGTAAACCTCAATGAGGGAGTAGCCTATGCCAAAATGGATCCTACCTCTTGTGTTCGCCCTCCCCTACCTGGCCATTTCAGTAAGGTTGCCCAACGGATGTAGGAGGGACTTTGTGTCTAGACGATTATACTTGGGCCGCATGTCCACTTGATTTACCGCTTGGAATTAAATTTGATATCAATAGTATTTATAACAAAAGAAAATGTAAAGAAAATGTTGTGACACTTAAGGTATATTGGATTAAACATAATCTTGGAAGGGTAGCTGTTTCAGTCCCATTGCACAACAAGATTCCCTGTTCCTGTACCTAAGTGTTGAAAGTAATTGTAAATAAAAATAAAAGTAAAAAAAAAAAAAAAAAAAAAAAAAAAAAAAAAAAAAATCGGAAAAGAAAAAAAAAAAAAATTTGTGAATAGTGACGTTTTGTTTATGTGTTTTGTGTGAAAGTTTTGTGTCTAATTATACTTGTAAAGAGTTAGAATTAAAGAAAATAAAAATTGGAGTTATAAATTTTGTTAAATACTTAATTGTTGCGAGTGTGTAAAATCGTCTGAGTAGACAAGGGCCCTTTTGTTAATATTGGCCTTAACCCTTCATTCGTACCTTTCTAAGGTCTTATGAGGTTGAGGGCGGCCTTTATTAGCACTTGGAGAACAGTTTAACACATGAGTAATTTCCAAGCTGAGTAAGGGGCATTACAGATGGTGTCTTAGGTTGAGACCCTGGGTGATGGGTTCAATTGGATCTCAGAGATACTATAGACTGTGCGTAAACCACAATGTGGAAGTAGCCAATAGGGGCGTAAACCTCAATGAGGAAGTAGCCTCCGTAGTATCACCAAAATGAGTCCTCCCTCTCACTTACCTCTTAATCTGGCTATCTGGCCTTCTGAAACAAAGGAAAGTGACTTATGTCTAAGCGACTATCCCTATATCGTAGCTCACCAATAGTAGTGGTTTCTATTGGGCTCGACTTACAATTCGGAATCAATTGAGTTATTAACTTTGTTTATAGCATTTCCATGTAAAAATAAAATACTTGTACATACCCTTCACTTGTAAATTGGTTTGTTTTCTTACTTCTCTTACTTGTACAAAATTTGTAAGTTTCTTTTGTTGCTTGTGAATAGTGACGTTTTTCTTGTATAAAGTATTAACTTGTATTCCTTGTATTTTGTAATTTACTAACTTGTGACCGCCTGAAGCCCTATTATGATGCATTTGTGGAACATGATTTGGAGGCTGTACCCCTCCAAAACGCCCCACAACCAGAGGATTAAATGGAGGTACAAGTCTAGGCTGAAAGACTATAAACATTAAGCGCTGCTTGGGAGGCAACCCAATTCAGAAGTAGCTGTGGAGGAGTCATCAACGCAGATTTGCTTTCTCTTCCCCTTTTACTTCCCCATTTTCTCTTTGTTTTAGTAGCTATTTTCGTAAATTCCATCTCTATATGCTTAAGTGTTTCATTGCATGTTTATACTTGATTACATTGAGGACAATGCAATATTTAAGTGTGGGGGAAGGGATTTACATTTTGAGTCTTTTGAGTCATATTTTGAAAAAAATCAAAAAAAAAAAAAATCGAAAAATGTCAAAAATAAAAAACAAATTTTCGTTGGTTTTATTGAGTCTTTGCTTTTGTTTTGAGTCTTAGGATGCCCTTTCAACTGTCTAGGATGATTCTATATCTCTGAAATCATGACTAAAAGAGGATCACAACATTGAGATGATTTTTACATAGTATTCCTTGGTTAATTGAGATATATGAAAAATGTATGCATGTGTAGTGGATATGGATCTCGTGACTTTGGTACAGAATATGAGCATGTTAAGATGAGTTTTGATTCATAAAACCCATGTGAGATAATTGAGCCATGTTCCTTTTTCTTGGAGTGAAATGAAAATATATTCTTAATTTCTTGGCGATGTTTTGATGATCTCATTATTCTTTCATCTTGATTGACTGCTTGCCATAGATTAAGTTTAATGGACTAGAGAATGCTAGAATTCGCTCTTGTGCTTGTTGAAACGTAATATCAATACATGGCCCTGATTCTGGAAGGGATAGAGGTTCTCTAGGAATTACCACCATCGCCATATAAACTTGTGTCCCCATTTGTGCCCGTCGTGGGACCCCCCTAGATAAGCCCCTTTGAGCCTACATTAAGTCTTTTCGTTCATCACCTTTAAATCCTTAACCATGAAGCTTAGTATAGTTACAACTCTACCCTTTGTTCTAAGAACTTAGTAGAGCTATCTTTTGAGACATATTACATGGGTTTGGTGCTAAGGATGAAGATTGAGAAGAGGTGAAAGTTCAAGTGTGAGGGTAGACTTGTCCATAAAGAAAAAAATATGTGAAAGCCGAAAGAGAAAAGAAAAGAAAAATGTGTACGGCTAAAAAGAAATAAAAAGAAAGAAATGTTTATGGATTAAGTCCCCTATACTTAGTGATTTTGGAGTTTCGCTTTAAATTGAAGGCCCACTACAGAAAAATTTGGCCTTTGTCCATTTCACTAGAGTCAAGGGAAGTTTACATTGAAGATTGGGCCCAACATGAAGACATTTGGCCCTTTTATGTGACCTATATGGGGAAGTGACGTTTTTTGAAATGCCTTGGTGGAATTTTCGAGATCTCTACATTTATATGAGCTCTACTAGGTTTTTAGGACACTTTGATAAATCCTTACCTTTCGGTTCTTTAAACCTTGAGCCTGAGCCCCATTACAACCCTTGAGAGAGAGGACCCTCTTGATCCTTAAGATGGGACAGCCCTTGATGTGGAGATGAGTTACAAGAGTTGAACCTATGGCAGTCCATTCGTGCAAGTAGTTGATATCCTTCATGAGATCTTTAAAAGAAAAATTATACTTGTGCTTTCGTTTCTTGCATTATGTGATATACTTGCTATCTTTCACATATACTTGAGTGTATAAGCTTTTAAGCATTGCCATGATCTGAGAGAAGAAAGAGGGATATACTTGTGAGATTTGAATCAAACTTGTTTGAAGCATGCTTAACAGAAACCATCACCATTGTTACAACCAAGTCCTACTTGTGTATGTGTGGATTACATGTTTTAATTAACTCTCGAATGCTTCACATTGATTCTTGGTTGAGTGCTAATCTTGGTGTTGTGAAAGTAAGAGATTGCTGAGACAAAAAGTTGAAGGGCAATAGAGTCTTTGTTTGTTTGAGTCTTTAATTTTCGTTGAGTCTTAGTGTGTGTCTGTGTTGTGATTTTGCTAAGGGACTAGCAAAAGCTAAGTGTGGGGGAATTTGATAGGAGCATTTTAATGCGACGTTTTACTTGTTTTTCCCTACATTTTCTGCGCCATTTCCTTGAAAAATCCTTGTTTAGGAAAGTTTCCATTCTTTGATTGGGAAAGTTCCTATTTGTGTAAAGTTTCTATTTTCGTAGTTTTCATTTCTCATTTCTGGCAAGTTTCCATTTTCAGTTTAGGAAAGTTTCTATTTTTCATTTTTAGTAACTTTCTATTTTTCATTTTTAGTAAGTTTCTATTTTTCAAATTAGGAAAGTTTCTATTTTTCTTACTAGTTTCTATTTTCAGGACCTCCGAGCTAAAAAGTGGAAATGAACACACGAATGGAAAGAGGAGCTTGCGAACGTCAAGGGGAACAAAAATGAAGAACATTGGACCACACATTTGAGCAGAAATGAAGAAACAAGCTTTCCTAGTGCAACCAGGAAACCCTGCGAACTGGAGGAGAGCTTACCAATGAAGTTTCCAACGCAACTATGAAAAGAAATGAAAGAAATGAAGTGTTTTGCGTTGGAACATATGAAGACTTGAAGATGAAGCAACGTGGCCCAAGAACTCTCAAGAATGAAGTGGATTTTCGGCAAAATGGATCATGGCCCATCATGGCCCAAGAGATTAGGGTTTGTGACGCATGAAGAAACCCTAGGAGAGTTTTGCCGTCCAAAATGAAGAGAGAAACAAGGAGTTGGCGTCCAAAAATCAGAAATTAAAAGGAGATATTCTAGGGAGATTTTCTAGGGTTATTTTTATGGACATACATCAAGAGATAAACCCTAGAATATCTTTTGCCGTCCAAGCCAAGAGGAAAAGGAGGAATTGCCGTGATATTCATGAAGAAACCCTAGAGAATTCGGCAAAGAGAGATTCTAGGGGAGAGTTTTAAGGAAAGCCAAAGTGTGGAGACCAAGAAACGGCCAAAAAGGAGTCTAGGTTCGTTCCCTATTTTCTCTAAGGAAGTTTGGCCGAAATTGAACTACAAAATCAGAATATATCTTTATATATTTCGGCCAAAATATTAGGGAATTAAAATGGAGTTTTGTGATTGGTTGAACCATGTCATAGGGCTTATTTGGCAAGCTATTATTGGAGGAAATTATGTGGCATTTTCAGATTAATTCCTTGGGATATTAAGAGGTTTACACGGCTTGGAGAGCAAGAAGCCGTCCCCTATATAGTCTCCCCTCTTCTCAACGTCAGGAGCCCCCCCTTCCATTGTGTTTTACAACTTTAGAAAAAATCAGAAAACTCTCTCTAGCTTAGCCGTGTTCTTCTCCATCCTCTAGGGCAACCACGAAGTTCAAGCAAGGCCAAGGAAGAAGAGGACAAGCCGTGCACATCATCCATCACCATCCTTGAAGATTGCTTTCGAAATTCAAGAGACCATTCACCCCATCTCCATCTTGGTGTAATCCGATTCTCCTTGTAACCTTTGCTTTGTAATTTTCGTTGGTTATGCCCTAGTTGACACATGTGTTTGAACAAGTTTCGAATTCTGAAATTCTATGATTAATTGTTAATTTTCAGATTCATGTTTTGCGATTTATGGTTGCTTATGTGTGAGTGTTTGATTAAATTTGCATGATAGATAACTTTTGTATTTTAATCTTATGTGGTTGCAAACACCTAGGGTTTTTATATAATTGGTGCTACGAATTTAAGAACATGAATCAACTTTTTGGTTTTGTGTTCTTGAATCAATAAGTAGTAAAGGTTTTGTACAAAAACCGAATTTAATCAAAGAAGATTGCAATTAGGTGGACTTTTTCATACTAAGTTGCACATTTGAATTGATAGCCTTTCTAGATGCTTAATGCGTTAGACATGTATGATTGACTAGCTTTCTAGGGCTTGAATGCATGTTTGATAGGATTAGTCTATGTGCTTTCACTTAGATTAATTAGCGTTGAAAGTAAAATATGGGAAATTGTTTGCTTTGAATGTTTCACATGATCAATTCCTCTTGCATGACTATGATGAACAATGATGAACTTGAATTAATTTTAATCATATGTTTCGATTTTGATCTTTGTTCTTGCATTCCATTTATAATTTTATGTTTTTGCATTTTAATTATTTTCTTTACTTAGTTTAATTTTAGAAAATCAAAATCAAAAATACCCCCTTTTTTCGTAAATATGTATATATGTGTGAATATTATACTTTGTTTTAATTTTAATTGTTTAATTGTTTGACAATGACAGGTGTACCCTCAATCCCCGGAATAGAACGATCCCTATTTATTCTATACTACTAATGACATTTCAGGGTTAAATTATGCGCTTGCTTTGAGCGCATCAACAAACGCCTCATAGTAAGGCTTAAGACGATGGCCATTCACCTTGAACTCACTTCCAGTTGCAGGGCTCCTTATCTGTATAGCACCATGAGAAAAAACTTTAGTAACAATAAAAGGACCAACCCATCTAGAACGCAACTTACCAGGAAAAAGGCGTAATCTAGAATGAAATAAAAGAACTTTTTGACCAACTACAAAGGTCTTTCCACGAATCATCTTATCATGAAAAGCCTTTGTCTTTTCCTTGTAAATCCGTGCACTATCATAGGCCTCATTCCGAATTTCCTCAAGTTCATTGAGTTGCAACTTTCTGTGTAGGCCAGCTTCATCCAGATCCAAGTTAAATGTCTTAACTGCCCACCAAGCTTTATGCTCCAACTCCACAGGCAAGTGGCACGGCTTTCCATACACCAAACGAAATGGTGACATCCCAATTGGTGTCTTGTAGGCCGTCCTATATGCCCAAAGAGCATCATCCAAACGTTGGCTCCAATCCGTCCTTGAAGGTCCCACGGTTTTCTCAAGTATCCTCTTGATCTCCCTATTCGAAACTTCTGCTTGTCCACTTGTTTGAGGATGATAAGGCGTTGAAACCTTATGTGTCACATGATACTTCCTAAGCAAAGCTTCAATGGTTTTGTTGCAAAAGTGAGAACCTCCATCACTAATGAGAGCTCTAGGCATGCCAAAAATATTCAAGATGTTAGACTTTATAAACTCTGCAACAACCTTAGAATCATTAGTCCTGGTGGCTTTCGCTTCCACCCACTTAGAAACATAATCAACAGCCAAGAGAATATAAAGAAAACCATTAGATGAAGGAAAAGGTCCCATAAAATCAATACCCCATATATCAAAAATTTCGACAACTACTATAGAATTCAAAGGCATTTGATCTTTAGGTCCTAAATTACCGGTTCTTTGGCATCTATCACATGTCATACAGAATTCATATGCATCTTTAAACAAAGTAGGCCAATAAAAGCCACATTCCAACACCTTCCTAGCAGTTCTATCAGAGCCAAAGTGACCACCACATTGTCTAGAATGGCAAAACTCAAGTATAGCTTTTTGTTCAGTATTAGGCACACATCTCCTTATCAATTGATCAGAACCATATTTCCACAAGTAAGGATTATCCCAAACATATTGCCTAGCTAAATTCTTAAGTCTAGCACGTTGAGCACTTAGCATATTACTAGGAAACGTTTTAGACACCAAGTAGTTAACAATATCAGCATACCAAGGCTCACTTACCTGGATTCCGAAGAGTTGTTCATCCGGAAACATCTCCACAATAGGTATGGCGTCCTCCTCACTCACTAGTCTGCTCAAGTGGTCTGCTACAACGTTGTCAGAGCCCTTCTTATCCTTGATCTCCACATCA